>NC_133647.1:65835599-66146468 GCF_009905375.1 Apium graveolens
ACGTATCCATTTAATTTGATACGTGTCAACAGCAGTTTATTTACAAACACACACATCCGAACATCACACAGCCTCATCTCTCTCTCTCTCTTTCGATTCTCTCACGGTCTCCCTCGATCGTTCGTTCCCATTTTCTTCTTTCTACCTCTCGATTTCTTCCTCTCCTCTTGCTTCCCTGTGTTTTCCGCTGTTTGTGTTTGATTTTTCCGGCTTATTTCTCGGTAACTTCTCTGATTTGGATCATATTTATGTATATATATGTATACACCTGTGTGTATATGTGTGTGTGCAAGTAGAGCTGTGTCTGGGTTGCCTCTTTTTGCCTTATTCCCCATCGCCGCCCTTCCCCGATTCCGGTGGGGGTGGTGGCGTGTGGGCTACGTGAGGTTGTTTGTTCAGTTAAGTGATGTTCGGTTTTGTGTGGCTCTTTGTTGTTCCTGTCCAGTTTTACAGATTTCAAATTGGATTTTTATAATAATTTTAATTGTTATTCTGCAGGAAATTTATTTGAATAACATTCGTGAAATAAAAGATTTTGTTACGAGAAATTATTTTAATTGGTGTAATTTATTCGAAAACCCGTATTATATCGGGCACCAATAAATTGTATCGCCGTTGACGAAGAACTTCGGTGGGTCAACGGTGGACGGTGATGATCGTTATCTGAGTCCTAAATTTATAAAATAAATAAAATGGTTCGTATGATTGGTTTCGTACGTAAATAGTTGTTTAATTGTGGAAATTATATTGTGACGTGAATTATAATTTGTTGGGTTTTACGTTGATTATGTTTCGACGGGTAGGCTTATAAATAGAGGAGTCGCTGTCAAAAAATTTCTAAAAATTATTTTTAAATATGAGAAAGTTACTTTGCAATATAAAACATTTTAACCCTATTGTTATTTAGACTACATGATTATGTATATATACATTATACGAGTCGGGTTATTAGATTGGGTTATTTAGGATTGAGGCATGTTGGTATAACTAATTAGGTTATTCTGCTTCTATAGATCCTAGTCGAGTCTTGTAAGGACCGAAGACAGCTTAAAAGCTACCTAGGGTTTCTGTAAAGCGTTTCAAGGCAAGTACCCCTGACCACTCTTGTAACACCCCTAAATCTGGGGTCAGGAATCTGGGTCGTCACGCCATCCTTCACTCATGTGTAACCTGTATTGATTCAATAATCCAACAGACCCCAATCTCATGCACACACAAGTTATAGCCTTAGAAAAGATGTACAAAATGTATTCTTCTTTTATTACACTCAAATGTACTTTACAGGATTTTAAACAATTATTCAAAACCTCTACATGAAGTTATAATAATTACTACTAACATCTTATACCTATCTGGATACTCTGGTCCACCTGAGACAAAGCTGTAAGGGATTCAACCCACGATTTCAAGTGACTAAGTCCCACGCCGGCATATTGGTAATCTGTTATGTTGTGACATTTAAAAGAAAGCAAGAGTGAGCAACAATGCTCAGCCATAATAATCAACACTATGAAAAGACTGTTAAAGGAATTTATATTAATCCGTACAAGGATGCGTATTTATTCAAAGTAGTTTTCTTGGTGATACACACCTCTTTTCAAAACAATTCTTTGATTGACTTATTAGTCTGCAAATACCTTAATGGTAAACCCAACACATAGGCTTGGGTTACGGTATTGTATCTCAATTCCAATTGGAAGAATATAGGACATTCACTAGAGCCACCGCATACGATGATCAGTCGTAATACGGAAAATAATAACCTTTTCTACTAGTAGAAGGATGACACCTTCGTTCCCGGTTATCACCCTTGCCGCATTCGGACTACGTGTCCCATTTTGGGTATACACATACTTCACAAGTTCTTGACTATACAGAGTACCTTCGCCTGCGGTACCTTTGGTAGTCTCCCTAGTACACATAGTACTAGAGTCTACCCCTCCCTTGCCCTTTTAAGAATTCCTATCATATCTCAAGAACTCAAATCACATCGAAGTTCTCCAAGCGTTTTGTTTTGTAATAGGTACAACTCAACTCATATGTATATATATGTACTTCCGACAATTTTCGGAGGAAGTACTTAGATAATGTGAGTTGACTGTTGTCAACAGATAATAAATGAGGAGGAGTTTCTTTTAAAACTATATTCAAAATATTTAAAATACGTCGAGATAATATTCTTTGACTATCTGAAAATATTAATATGAATTTTTGAAACTCAAAAAATATTTTAAATTAGGTTTTATGATTTTTAAATGATATTAAATCATTTAATAAATATTGAATAATTAAATAATAATTATGAAATAATAACCTCAAATAGTTCTTCTTTAAAATAATATTTGAAATAATATTCCTCAACTAATTTAAGTTTAAGTAATTATATTAATCTTTAATATATATAAAATAATTGGTTTTAAAATAAAATAAACGTTGGAGAATACTTCTCCCTTTTTAAATGAATACCTGAAATAATATTCATTGCTTGGGTAATTAAATAGAGTTCAGGGAATACGATCTTTAGAAATCATTTTAAATAAAATTCCATGTACTTTAATATTTCGCAAGAGTACATCGAGTTCCTTGGAATAAAATAGCTACGGACTTTTAATCATTCCAAAATATCTCCGGGATAATTCCGGGGTTTATACTTTATAAACACTGACCGACTCTCGGTCTTACATCTTATACACCACGCTCTACTGTAGCGTTAATATTCTTAGATAAAACACCTCCGGAATACTTCTGGGTTGTCATCAAATTATATTGACCGATCCTTGGTCTAAATTATACTCCTCATAGATACAACGCTACTCTCTAGCGTTATCGATTGAAATTTGGTAATATTCATTTACCAAAATCATTATCATATCGTATGATATTATATAACATAATTCATAAAATATCGTAAATATAGCATCATGTATATATCGACATTATTTGAAAATAAACATAACACAACAGTTTCAAAAAGGTAGGTTTTGAAAACTTGCCTGGAGTCCAAGATACGTTTTCCGACTTCCTCTCGTTTTGAATTTTCTAATCAACAGATATCATAATCTTAATCAGTATTCCTAATCCCATCACCGAATTATATTTCTAATAAGTACAATACTTCATAATTTTCAATATCCGACCGAGTCAAAATAAGTATCAATCCTTGGTCGAAACGGACGGTCAAAGTAGTCTTTTAGAGTTGACTTTACCGAATGTTACTATAACGTGACTCACACTCTATTATTATTAATAAATCATAAAATTAATATTTTAATACAAAACCACCTCGAGGAGCTTCTTGAGTTCTTTTTATATTTATCATACAATTTTCATTTTTTTAAAATGAATTTAATTAGATGAAAAGCATTTTAAAAGTTCGGTCAACTATGAAGTTTTACTATTCAAACCGCTTTCACGAAACCGTTGATATCTCTCAAACCGTTAACTCAATAACACACCCTTTTCACGTGCGCGATCTAGACAACATTTAGAACAAATAATTTTCAAATGGTTTTCTGGTAACAGGGGTGAAAATCCCGAAGTGGCAGTTTTCTAACAGTGGGTTGTGTTGGGTGTTTTTACTCCACGCGACCTCGACTCCGACATTTTTATAAATATGAAAAATCAATAGTTTTACTTGAAATTTTTATGGAAGTTAATAAACTCTATTTCTTACTCTATGTAAAAATTACATGATTTTTAAATATTTGTAAGTCGATCATTTAAATTTATAAAGTTCCTAATTTGTAGCAGTTTTGTTATCTAAATCTCTTTTACTAAAACGGTCATAACTTTTGATCCGTAAATCGGAATCAAGAGATTCAAGCGCCTAAACGATCCTTATAAACTTTTCTATCATAATCAATTATTATGTTTTAAGAAACTATAGTTTATACATTTGGGAACTTCTGCAGAAACTTAAGTTGAGTTTTGTTCCTTTTAACGAGGTTACGATTACGATTCGAGTTTCGTTTACTTCTTAAATCATTATACCACCATCAAAAATAATCAAATCATCATCTCAAAACTAACTCCTCTCAAGAAAATTATGTTATTGAGGCAACAATCATCAACCTTAAAACTAATTAACTAAACATCAAGATAATATCAAATCAATCATCAAAACCATACTTATATCCAAGATCCTTACTTTTCTTGAAACTTAAAACTTAAATAAAGTTTGGATGAATTTTTATACCTTCCTTGAATATTTTTAATACTTAATAAAGTCCTAAGATCCTTGATGAAGCCTTGGTCTAGATTTAGGAGCCTTAAACTTTCATGAAAAATCAAGAAAACAAGTTAGTGATTTTCGAAGTTACTATTCACCTCAACTTTAAACATTTTTATAAATTTTAAAACTTCATGGATGGGCTTGAAATTTGGTGCATGACTTACCCATGATATGGAAGAGGTTTGGTAAAAATTTGGTAATTTGTGAATGAGTAAAACATGAGATATGAATTTTTCTTTCCATGATGTACTTGAAAATCAGTATTGTGTTTTTGGAGAGGGAGAGAGAGAGAGAGAGAATTACTTGGCTTGCTTCTTGAAAATGTGGTGAAAATTGTATGCATTTTGTCTATTCCTAAGGTGTATAGAACAAGAATTTCTTTTTCCAAGTCTAGGCCTAGCTTGCACACCAATTGTCAAGCTATATCATGATTAAAAAAACAAGAATCCTTATTTTAGGGAAAGTTGTTTTGTACTAGCTTTTAATTTAATTAGCTAGCTTCATTAATTAATTGCTAATTTATTTGAATTATATTTGCATGGAATTTGCATGGCCTTGGTTTGTTTATTCGTTCGCTTACGTATTTGCTTGGTCGCTTATTCGTTTTCGTAATAAATCATCGTAAGCGGTTCGCGGGGTAAATTCTTTCTTATACGTCCTTTACATTTTGAAGTATCGTACTTAGATTTGAATTTGTAGGATTTTAACTTTGTAATTATATTATGATTCTCGTATTCCTTGATGGTTCATAGATACGGTCGTTTTTTTTAAAGTTTGTTTTCTTCGAAAACTAATAGCGTTTATATACACTCATTTGGTACGTATAATCACAATATCAACTCGGAATCTTAAATTAAAACTCATATATAGTGTGGTCACAAAAGTTTTTATTAAACCGCAAGGTTACTATTCATAAAGGTCTTTTACCGATGTCAAAATTTTGGGTTCTTACAGTCTTCCCCCTTAAAAGGATTTCGTCCCGGAATCAGTTTAGAAATAGGTAGGGATACGCTTCTCACATGACCACCTCGAGTTCTCACGTTGACTTCGCAGTATTGTATCTCTTCATAAAATTTCCACTCGTACGTCAAATATATTTTCGGGTACTCGTTATAAACTTGGCGACCGTTCGACGATGGTGCTAATTTATAAGCCAACTTTCTTAGTCCTTTAAAGATTTCAACTGGTCCAATAAACCTTGAGTTCAACATTTCTTTCCTTTTAGAATCTCATCACTCCCTCTCCGGGAGACACTTTCAACAATACTTGGTCCGTTATTTCATACTTTCTGAATTTATAGTTCTGGTCCGTATATTGTTATTATTTATCCTGGGCTGCTACTAGTCGCGTTCTGATAAGTTCTAGGAATTTTTTTGGTCTATTGACTCAACTATGGTCCAAGTATCCTCTCCTTACCAACTTCTTCCCAACCTAAGGGAGAACGATTCTTTCTTCCGTACAAAGCTTTGTAGCCGTTCCAATGCCCGCATGATAACTCGTTATTGTTGGTAATTCGATTAACGTCAACTGGTCACTTCATTTCCCTTAAAAATCGATAATATGGATGATTAGCGCATCTTCTAGTGTTTGGAATCATCCTTCAACTTATTCGTTTCCCCCTCCATCGCTCCTACTAGTGCTAGACTTTTGTTTCTTAACGTTTTCCCATTTTGGTGCATCATCTCTGTCTATTATTTTATGTAAGAAGTTCTCGTTGCATTTTTATACGCTCGTACCCTATTACATGTTTAGCGTCAGATTTAACATTTCTTCCCGTAGTAACGTAAGGCACGTCGGGTCCTATTGTCATCTTGAAGCAATCACCATTTCATACACAATCGATTGATACGTTTTAGAATCGTGGAACACTCAGCTTCCGCTATCGGTCAGACTTCTTTAATCATTCCGTGTATAATATCTATAGTACTACAATACCTACTGGGTCGTACTTGTTATTCTCTCTAGCGCCTTAGACGTACTCACGTTTATTGGTAACTGCTACAAGTGGCCTTTTAAAGGGCGTGTACGATCTTCTTTGCTTCAGTCAATTCTAACCATAATATCCTTCATTCTACCACGTTGTCCTTCGTAAGGGATATCGGTGTCTATTTTTCGTATGCTTGCATGGTAAGTACATCTGTATGAATTTTCCGTCAACGATAAGCGATTCTCCTAACCGTTCCAAATAAAAGGCAAGCCGATAGACATATCTTCAATGGTCTGGATAGTCCTCCCATCCTACTTGTCGATTTAAGAACTTTAAGTCATGCCTATGTTCGTCCTTTCTCGCAAAATAACTTGGGAAATAATCCAATTGTGAAATTAATTCTTGGGTCCTTGCGTGGCGCAATATCACGGGGTCTCTCTATCACCAATTATCTCTTCTGCTTTTATAACAATTTTATAGAGCGGAGATCTATCCTTTGCATAATACAATAAGCGGTCTTATTTAAGCTATTACTCAAAATCCTAAAATAGCACAATGGCTTACATGGTTCCTGATAATCTTCCTCCAAAATTTATTATAATAAACTCTTACTCCCATTCGGGTCATTTGCAGGCTGCAATCGCCAAAATTTTAAACCTCACCTTTTCGTTTTCACTTTCAACTATGTCGAGTACTTACTTGCCTAATCAATGACATCCCTTTCATATTCTGTCATGCCTAATATCCTTTTACATTTTTAGGCATCTTTAAGTCTTCATGTTAAGTAATAAAGGGTTCTCTTCATGCGATCCTTCTCATCAGTTGTTCTGAGAGTTGTCATCCTCAATATATCTTTTCCTACTTAAAGTGTCGGCCACCATATTGGCCTTTCCTTGATGATAATAGATTTCTCAATCACAGCCCTTGATCAATTAGACCATAGCCTCTATCTCGTGTTCAGTGTAAGAGAGAAAAAAATCCAAAATTTCCTCATAAGTAAACTCTTTGTCCCTTTTAGTTCGAACCTTATTGTAATTATCCTAGGTCATTATTAGAACACCTTATGTCACGGTCCTTAAGCCGCATAGTCATATCATTATACTTCATACAAAATCCTTCTCTTTTTTTATCGTCAGGTATTGCTAACACGGGGTTGTTACTAATCTTACATTCACTTCTTCAAAATTCTATTCCTCGAATTCATACATGCTTGGTCTTTCCCGAATTCATTAGTACCTATCCCGATACTGTTTCATAGAAGCGTACCTCACTAATCACGTTGTATCTATATTATCGTCCTTCTATAACCATGCTAAAGATCCTTATGATAATAACTAAATATGGTATTTCCTTTTTAAAACAACTTACTCATCATGATGCTCTGATTGCACCATCTTAGCACTGAGTCTTCAATCTCATAATACAACAATTGGTTCTCAACTATACCTCTCTTTGTTCGGAAGACAATCAGCCTTGGAAAATGATTTTCACGATATCAATGCAATTTAGACAATATTAACAATATTTCAAAATCTAATATCTGAAGAAATAATGAGCTCTGAATAAAAGAGTCGCAACACTCAAAAGATTTATAACTCGGAAGGAAGAATACAACAAGGATTATCCTTCCATGTCCTTAGAATTTTATATTATGATATTATAGAGAATATCACTTGAAAGCAATAATTGCTGGATAATAACATCATACTCACAATACTTGTAAGTTTTCCCCATTAAAAGAATACTTTTCTTTTCGAGTAATGAAAGAAATTATGAATAACATTCTCAAAAGGTTAACCATTGGGATTTTAAAGTGATGCTATCTTGAAAGAAGGAATTATATCCAATAATTAACAAATAAGGAAGTATATTGTTCTTCAATCAGTTTATGATTTTAATTGGATATTCTTTATATAAACGAGAGAATAGAATATTTCATGAACAAAATATTTCATAAAACTGAATATGAATTCTCGTTTGAGTGGACGACCTAGTTAGGTCTCAATTAAATCGTTCTTTGAAATTTTCATCAACAATTAATTTTGCATATATAATCCACTATGGAATAATAAAAATTTGATTGGGAGTGTGTTAAGAATATGTGTATTAGTTTGATGATAAGTTAAACAAAACACTTAAGTAGAAATCTAGTGTTTGTAGCCTCAACGGATAAGACCATCTTGGCTATCCGTTGAAGGAGTAGCTTTACTTAGCAATAAGTTTAGTATTGTAGCACATTTCATTCTCTGGATTCAAGTTGTAATTCTTAGATGTTGTAGGAAATTATCAGTCATGTTGACTACTAGTGGATATGCAAATAGGAGGGCTAATTGTTAATATTTCATGCCTTGTAATTTTGTATAAGTGAAGAAGTATCAACTGATATTGAAGACCTTCAACGGATAAGAAACAAAGCTTCAACGGATGTCTCTAAAGCATCAACAGATAATATCCATCAACGGATAAGTGCTTCAACGGATAAAGACTTCAACTGATAATGCATCAATGGATAAAGCTTCAACGGATAAAGCCTCAACGGATAAGGCATCAACGAATGAAAGCTTCAACGGATGCTTAGTTCATTAGCAGTTGATAGTGACAATTCATAAGCTGACAGAGGCACATGGGTTGACAGAGACAAACTGGAATATGGAAGCCTCTAGAGGGAATCAAGAAAATGCAGCATTTCCATTCTGGTACAAACAAGGAAGTATTCAAAGATTAACAGCTAAGTCTAAATTGCATTGGATAGAGAAATGAAGAAGAAACATGTGAAGAGCCTTTTTAATTATATTTTACAGTTTTGTCTTCACTTGTAAACTTGATGATATATAAACCAAGTAGCATCTAGTAATTAGATGTGAATTTTCCAGAGCTGTTTAGAAAAATCCAGAGAGAAAATCATCTAGTTTGTACTAGGAAGCAGCTGTGATTTAATTCTTTGAATCACAGATTTTCTGAAATAACACATCTCTGGTGGAACAACAAATCCACCAGAAAAGTTTTTAAGTTCTCTGTGTTCTTTACATTTGTGTTTGAATATATATCTGTCTGCATTAGCTTCAAGCAATTCACACACACTTGCTCTCAAAAACACTTAGCCTTAGAAACTGCTCAAAACTTGAAAAAGTTTTGAGATTTACATTCAACCCCCCTTCTGTAAATCTTATTGTTAGTCCACTGGGAATAACAATTGGTATCAGAGCAAGCTCTTAACATACAAAGAGTTTAAAGATCTATTCTGCTAACATCATGAGTAAGAAGGATATTGGTTTAAAGATTCCAATCTTGGAAAGAGATAACTATCATCACTGGAAAGTGAAGATGCATTTACATCTTCTCTCTCAAGATGAAAGCTACATCAGCTGCATTGAAAATGGTCCTCACATCCCTCACAAGGTGGCCACAGCTGCTACTGCAACAGTTGCTGTTGGACAGTCTATTCCCAAGCCAAAAGCAGAATGGACTGTTGAAGATATTGAAGAGGTTCACAAGGACAAGAAAGCCATGAACATTCTGTTTAATGGCCTAGATTAAGATATGTTTGGCAATGTCATTAACAGCCAAACTACTAAGGAACTTTGGGATACTGTGCAGCTTATCTGTGAAGGCACTGAGCAAGTTAGAGAAAACAAAATGCAGCTTCTCATTCAACAGTATGAATATTTTCATTTTGAAGAAGGAGAATCATTGAATGATACCTTCAACAGATTTCAGAAACTGTTGAATGGATTGAAGCTGTATGGCAGAGTGTACCAAGTTAAGGACTCCAATTTAAAATTTCAAAGGTCTCTACCAAAGGAATGGAAGCCTATGACTGTTTCTCTAAGAAATTCTCAAGATTATAAGGACTTCACACTTGAAAGATTATATGGAATTTTGAAGAAATATGAACTTGAGATGGAGCAAGATGAGCTTTTGGAAAAGGGGAAGAGAAAAGGAGGATCATTTGCACTTGTAGCTGACAGTGAGAAGGTTGAAACCAGGAATGAGGAGAAGATAATGCCAAGTCTCAAAATTGGCACAAGCAAATCAGAATCAAGCAAGAGTAAAGAGCAAGTAGCTGAGGATGAAAACAATTCCAGTCAGGATGACTCTGATGATGTTGATGAACATCTGGCTTTTCTCTCCAGGAGGTTTGCAAAGATGAAGTTCTAGAAAAATACAAAATTCACTAAGCCAAACAAAAACATGGTGGACAAATCCAAGTTCAAATGTTATAACTGTGGCATTAGTGGACACTTTGCAAGTGAGTGTAGGAAGCCAACCTCTGATAAGAAGAAATTTGAGCAAGTTGATTACAAAAAGAAGTATTTTGATTTTCTCAAACAAAAGGAAAGAGCTTTTCTCACTCAAGATGATTGGGCAGCAGATGGAGTCAATGAAGATGATCATATGGAATATGTCAACCTAGCCCTGATGGCTAATTCTGATGAAAATGAAACTAGTTCATCAAGCAACCAGGTAATTACTACTGATCTCTCTCAGCTTTCTAAAAATGAATGCAATGAAGCCATAAATGATATGTCCAATGAATTATATCATTTGCGTGTTTCCCTTAAATCACTAGCTAAAGAAAACACTAGGATCAAAGAGAATAATGTGTTTTTAAGTGATAGGAATGTTGTGTTAGAGGATCAGGTAATTGAGCTTGAAAAGATTAAACTTAAATGCTTGACTGTTGTGAGTGAACTAGAAGAAGCTGTTAAAAAAGTAGAAATTCTTTCTAAACAGTTAGAAAGTGAGCAAGAGGTAATCAAGGCCTGAAAAACATTTAGGGATGTTAGTGTTCAGATTGCCAAGGTTCAGGGAATTGAATCATTCTGTGAGGATGCCTGGAAGAAAAACAAAAAGGAGTTGGAATTAATTGATGGATTGTCAACGGATGTGGAATCAATGGATGATGAAAGTTATCTGTTGAAGGAAGAAAAGGAGCATCCGTTGAAGGCTCATCAATTAAAACATGCAAGTAATTTCAAAAATAAAAATCTCAATAAGAAGGATGGTTCAACTCTCAAGAACTTTGTCAAAGAAGGAGCTAGCACATCCAAAGATGCCAGTAAGGTGAATATAGGACACATGACTTTAGATCAGCTGAAAAATAGGCTTAAGTTGGTTGAGGATAAGAAGGAAACTAAAAGAAAATCTAAAAGAAATGGGAAGGTAGGGATTAATAAACATAATAATTACACACCTGATAGGTATGCTCCTAGAGAAAGCTGTGTGCATTGTAAAAGTGTTAATCACCTATCTGATAATTGCAAATCTGTTAAAAATGCTCCCATGCCTTCAAAGCCCTCCATGCCTAACATGTCTATGTCACCTCTGTATGCTATGCCTGTTATGTCTCATCAGAATCCCCATACACATTTTGCAAACATGCCATATATTAATAATCCTTATTTTACTGCATTTAGTATGCCTCAAATGCCATATAATATGCCTATGTGGAATAACATGTTTGCACAATCTATGCCTTATCAAATTCAATCAAATGTGCTAAATGATTTTGTGACTAACCCTACACTTCAACCAACCACATATGAGATCAAGGTTGACCCAAAGTTACCTAAGTCAAAAGATGCGGGAGGAATGAAGTCTAGGAAAAAGACTAACAAGGCTGGACCCAAGGAAACTTGGGTACAAAAATCAACTTGATTGATTTTGTTGTGTGCAGGGAAAAAGAAGGAATCTATGGTACTTGGACAGTGGCTGTTCAAGACACATGACAGGAGATTTCATCCTGCTCACAGAGTTTAAGGAGAGAGCTGGCCCTAGCATAACCTTTGGAGATGACAGCAAAGGATTCACTATGGGATATGGCTTGATTTTAAAAGAAAATGTTATCATTGATGAAGTTGCATTGGTTGATGGTCTCAAACACAACTTATTGAGCATCAGTCAACTATGTGACAGAGGGAATACTGTTTCCTTCAATTCTGAAGCCTGTATTGTCACAAGTAAGAAGGACAATAAAGTAGTTCTAACTGGAGTTAGAAAAGGGAATGTGTATTTAGCTGACTTCAACTCTACAGATGCAGAATCTATTACTTGTCTTCTCAGCAAAGCAAGCTCAGTTGAAAGTTGGCTATGGCACAAGAAGCTGTCCCATTTGAATTTCAAGACAATAAATGATTTAGTCAAAAAGGACTTAGTTAGAGGAATGCCTCTAGTAGAATTCACAAGGGATGGACTGTATGATGCTTGTCAAAAAGGAAAGCAAAAGAAAATATCATTCAGTAAGAAGCTTGAATCTCCAATTGATGAACCATTGCAACTGCTACACATGGATCTCTTTGGACCAGTCAATGTATTTTCAATTTCAAGGAAAAGATATTGCCTAGTGATTGTAGATGATTTCTCAAAGTTTTCATGGGTTTATTTTCTTGGATCAAAGGATGAAGCTAGTGAAATCATTATCAATCACATCAAGCAAGTCAACAATCATCCTGATTTCAAAGTAAGGAATATTAGGAGTGACAATGGAACTGAGTTCAAGAATTCAACCATGAAGTTGTTATGTGAAGAAAATGGGATCATGCATGAGTTCTCAGCTCCAAGGACCCCACAACAAAATGGTGTGGTGGAAAGGAAGAACAGATCACTAATTGAAGCTACAAGGACAATGCTTGAAGAGTCAAAACTCCCAACTTATTTTTGGGCTGAGGCTGTTAACTGTGCATGTTACACTCAGAATATTTCTCTAATCAATCGGGCAAAAGGCATGACTCCCTATCAATTATTCAAGAGAAGAAAACCAACTTTAAACTTTCTGCATGTCTTTGGTTGCAAATGTTACATCTTAAGGAATCAGTCTGATCACAAAGGGAAGTTTGATGCAAAGGCTGATGAAGGAATATTTGTTGGTTATTCTGCTGGAAAATCATATAGGGTCTACAATCTAAGAACCAACATTGTCATGGAATCTGTGCATGTTGTGTTTGATGATAAAAAGATTGATGGACTAACAGATGAGGGACATCATGAATGACTCAAATTTGACAATATTGAGATATATTATGATGATAGTGAAGATGAGAATGATGAAGAAGGCATCTCAAGAAGAATTCAAAATCTGCCTTTGGATAATGCACAGAATGCTGCATCCGTTGAAAGTCATAATTCAGCTTCCGTTGAAAGAAGCAATGCAGCATCCGTTGAAAGACAAAGTGCATCATTCGTTGAAGTTCATAATGAAGCATCCGTTGATCACAGTCTATCAACGGATAATCAATTCACTTCATCAGTTGATAGAGCTCCCAATTCCTTTCAAAGGATCAGCAACTCAGGGGGAGTTTCAACCAATCAACATTCTATCTCACATCGTGACAATACTGAGGCAACCTTATCTAGAGCTAATCTACCACCTCAAAGGAAATAGACCAAGAATCACCCTTTTGAACTGATCATTGGTGATGCTACATCTAAAGTGCAAACTAGAAGGGCTACTCAAGATGAATGTCTGTATAGTAGCTTTCTATCACAGGAGGAACCTAAGAGAGTGGAAGAAGCTCTATTGGATCCAGATTGGATTTTAGCAATGCAAGAGGTGCTAAACCAATTTGAGAGGAACAAAGTATGGAAGCTGGTACCCAAGCCAAAGAACAAGAGTTCTATTGACACAAAATGGGTATTCAGAAACAAGATGGATGAAAATGGCATTGTCATAAGGAATAAAGCCAGATTGGTTGCTAAAGGCTATTCTCAACAAGAGGGAATAGATTTTGATGAAACATTTGCTCTAGTTGCCAGACTTGAAGCCATCAGAATCTTTCTAGCCTATGCAGCCCATGCCAATTTCAAAGTCTATCAAATGGATGTCAAGAGTGCATTTCCAAATGGGGAATTGGAGGAAGAAGTTTATGTAAGCCAACCTCCAGGATTTGAAGATCCAAACTTTCCAGACTATGTGTATTATCTGTTGAAAGCACTCTATGGACTAAAACAAGCACCTAGAGCCTGGTATGAGACTTTGTCAAAATTTCTTCTAGATAATCACTTCACAAGAGGTACTGTTGACAAAACTCTTTTCTTTAGAAATGTTAATGGCTCTACTATACTTGTTCAAATTTATGTAGATGATATTATATTTGGATCTACAGATGATAAGCTTTGTAAAAAGTTTGCTAAGTTAATGCAAAGTAAATATGAAATGAGCATAATGGGAGAGCTGACTTATTTTCTTGGTTTACAAGTTAAACAAGTTAGTGGTGGAATTTTCATTAGCCAAACTAAATATATTTATGATCTTTTAAAGAAGTTTGACTTAATGGACTGTTCATCTGCAAAAACTCCCATGACCACTGCCACCAAGCTTGAATTAAACAAGGCTGAAAAGTCTGTGGACATTTCAAGTTATAGAGGTATGGTTGGCTCACTTTTATATTTAACTGCTAGTAGACCTGATATAATGTTTTCTACATGTCTCTGTACTAGATTTCAAGCTGACCCTAAAGAATCTCACTTAGTGGCTATTAAAAGAATATTCAGATATCTCAAAGGGACTCCAAATCTAGGAATTTGGTACCCTAGAGAGTCTGGTTTTGATCTAATTGGCTACTCAGATGCAGATTATGCAGGCTACAAAATAGACAGGAAAATCACAACTGGCACCTGTCAATTTCTAGGGAACAAGCTTGTGTCATGGTTCAGCAAGAAGCAAAATTCTATTTCTACATCAACAGCTGAAGCTGAGTACATTATTGCTGGTAGTTGCTGTGCACATATACTATGGATGAGGAATCAACTATTTCACTATGGACTAACTGTTGACAAAATTCCTATATTCTGTGATAACACAAGTGCCATTGCCATTACTGAAAATCCAGTGCAGCACTCAAGAACCAAGCACATTGACATCAAGTACCACTTCATTAGGGAACATGTGATGAAAGGTATAGTGGAACTTCATTTTTTTCTAAGTGAAAAGCAGATTGCAGACATATTTACCAAGCCACTTGATGAATCAACATTCACAAGATTAGTAAGTGAGCTAGGTATGCTTAATTATTCATAAATTTATGTCCTCTATATAATCTGCCTTGAAGCCTGAAATGAATTTGCTGCAAGAACAAAGTTGGCTTTAAGTAAGACTTATTCTATCAACGGATATACCCTATCCGTTGAAAGCCAAAATTGTTCTATCAACGGATGTTCATTATCCGTTGAAAGACAAATACATTTCTGGTAATTTTATCCCTCAACGGATAAAATAGTGTTGATCATCAACGGATAACTATTTACCTAATCCGTTGAAGTGTCACATCAGTTACTTTAAGTGAGTCACAGCCGTTGATTCTTTTCCTTAACCGTTGATACAGATATACGTTGTTGTATGTATTTGTATTAAAGGCAGTTTTCAGAATTTCTGCAGTTTTCTTTATTCTTAAAAGGCTGTAATTTGTTTAAAAGTATCATTTAATCATTTTATTTACATTTTAATTCAAGAAAGTATAAAAGCACATTGAATTCTTATTTTTACTTTACGCTTTCTTGCAATTTTTATTCTCCTTCTCTCCCAAAATTCTCAAGTTTTTCTCTGCAACCTCTACTCAGAACAATGGCACCAGTAGTCAAAATTATGTCTCAATCTGGATTTGTTTATGAAAAGAATAATTTCATAGCCTTGGTTAAAAATAATGAAGCCCATTCTGATTATCACAAGATGATGGACTTCATCAAAAACTGCAAACTAAGCTATGCAATGCTGGAAGCCCCAACCATCTACTGTGAGGTGATTGAGGAGATTTGGACAACTGCAGAGTTCAACTCCACATATATGACTATTGCCTTCTATCTCAAAGGTAAGGATTATTGCATTAACTGTGATGATATACAGTCTTGCTTTAAATTGCCTGAGAATAATGCCATGACACCACACACTGATAAAGATGTATCTGCTATGTTAGATTCCATAGGCTATGCTTTTGATTTTGCTAGTTTAGGTAGTATTAGAAGGAAGGGCCTTAGGAAAGAATGGAGTTTTCTTGGAGATGCCTTTATCAAGGTTTTCTCTGGGAAGATTAGCAATTTTGATGCCATAACTTCATCTCTTATTAATATGCTCTATATGCTAGTTTCTGATAGGTACTTTAATTTTAGCAACCGTGTCATGCTAGAATTAGGTTCCAGATTAGGTAACAAAGCTAATAGACCACATAACATCTACTATGCTAGATTCTTTATGTTATTGGCTAACCATGTTGCTGAAGGATTGGTTATATCTAATGAGAACAATAAACTCAAATGCTGGGAACAAGAGAAAAGGGTCCTTGCAGACCTTTTGAGAATGAACCTCAATAGCCAGGTGCCATTGGTATATTTGCCAATCATGAATGCACCAAAGGTAAGTGAGGTAAACACTTCTATAACTCCTACTGTTTCCAACCCCATTATTTCTTTGCCTTCCAGTGTGGCATTGGAATCTGTGTCTTTGTCCAAACAGGTTCCTACCAAAGCCACCAAAACTAAAATTTCAAACCACAAGTCAAAGAAAACCACCTCTGTTGTCTCTCAAAAGACAACAGTTGTAACAACTACCATAAACCCTGAAGGGAGTGAACAGGGTGTGAGTGGTGAGGGGAGGGGTGAACATCAAGAAACCCCCCAGGATAAGGTGGGAGAGGTGAGTGGTACCCCAGCCAGCCAAGCCACAGTCTCTCAAAAGACTGTGGTGGTTCAAAAGGAGTCAAACACATCCCTAGTTGCATCCTCCCAAAAGGGTGCAACTATTGAAAATAGTCCCCAACCAGGGACACAGAACAAAAGAGGGAGGGACACTGAAGACACAAATTCACCAATCAAAGCCTTTTCAAGGAAGAAGAAGGCCAAGACCCTAGTTTCCACACAAGGGGCACACACAACACAGATACATCCACCTGTATCTGTGCCTTCTTGTTAGGTCCCAATTTGTTTGTAGAAGGGGGGTTGAATGCAAACAATACCGTTTAATCGAATAAAATGCGGAATAAAATTGTGAAACAAAATTCAAGTTAAATAAAACTTTTATTAAACTTGAAAGGTGTTACAACTACGGTATCGGTTACAAGGGATTAATCTCAAATCAATTATTACAAATCTAGAATAAATTCGACATGAACTTTTTCTATTTTTGTAATTAAAAGATCAAATGCTAAATGCGATTTGAGATTAAGTTCTAGGGATTTTAATCCGCTAGATTGATACACAAGAACAAGATAAATATTTCTAGTTGATTGGATTTAACTTTACAATCTAGAAATTTAATCTTGAAGAAAAGCAGATGAAAAATAAAATGTTATGCTTTTGTTTTCTGCTCCTTTTTCTCTTGTGAGTTCTGTTTGATTGGATTCTGTAAGTGTTGATCAATAAAGGTCTTCTGCTGCTTTTATCAGACACCGAACTGAAAAATGTACTGGCATGACAATCTCTTTGGCCAGCAAGACTTTCGGTATGACAATATTTACAACTAGCAAGACAATCAAAATGAACTCGCAAGACTTTCAGTATGACTATTGATTGTCATACCGATTGTCATATTAGTTCAAATAAATTGTCTTGCTGAATTAATAACAGATTTTAATCTAAACAGAAATTCTAATAAGACAATTAAATGTATTGGCATGACTTTCGGTATGACTATCAATTGTCATACCGATTGTCATACTAGTTCAAATGAATTGTCTTGTTTTGAATTTAAGCAGATTTTAAACCAATTAAAATCTTGTAAATCCTCATTATTAATTCTAAATTAATTAATCAATTTAATTCAATTAATCAATAAATTAATCTTTGCAGATATAATTTATTTTCTTAATTAAATTATATGACTTAATTAATTATTAGAGAATTAATACTAACCCTGAGCAGCATCCATTCTTCTGACAATCTTCTGAAAATCACTGAGACTTATGAATCAATTCCACCACTTCAATGCTGACACTCGATGTACTGTCTGGTTCATGAGTGACTAACTTCCATGACGTTTCTTCATGTCTTGACTTTGATACTCTGATTAAATCCTTGTAATAAATGATACCCTGACGAGATCTCTGTCACTTGATTAAATCCACGATCTTGATTTATATCACTGAGGCATGATCAAATTCTTGAACTTCTTCCAGTGAATCTTCAAGTCTGCAGATGAACAATGTTTCTTTATCCTTTGACAGATGTTACTTTGTGAGATCTCTCTGACGATAGATCCACTATTTACTTATTACATTCTTATTTGAGTTGAGTTAAATTCTTGAATAAACGAATAGGCTATGACATATGCCTTTCAATCTCCCCCTATTTGCTTGTTAGACAATAACAACAAATACCTAGAGGATAACTCAACTAACAAATAAGAAAAAGATATAAACAGTAATGCAAAGTAAATAGCAGAAAAGTTCTGGATTATATTTAACATTTTCCAGATTCCAAATGAAATTTACAAGTGAATACAAGATAGATGTTCCTCTAGCCTGAACATATAACTACATTAGACTATCTTGATTCATAAAGCTCTAATAATATTACATTGAGTTTTGAGCTAATTGACTTCAGTTGTCTTCTCTTCTGACTTCACCTTCTTCTAAATCTTGAAGCAATTCCTTGTCAAAGACACGATCCTTTTCTGAAGTGAAGCTTGCTGGTCTGACTGGTTGAACTCCAATTGACTTCAGCTTATTCTTGATCTGATTGTACCTTTTAATATTCTTTTCACAATAAGCTTGAATCAAATCAGCAGCTTGAGTCTTCAACATGGATGAGTATCCAGCAGTTCTTAAATGATGTTCCATCCAGACCAGATGCTTAGCTAAGTAGTCTTTAAGAGATTGTACATCTAGCTGACAGATTTGAAGACAATCAGACTTAAAGAATCTCACCTGATGAGGATTGTTGACCACTTGAGGACTAGCCCTGCTGGCAAACTCTTTAAGCCTTTCTCGAAGAACTTCATTCAATTATGAGCTTCTTTTGACTTTGTTTAAAAGAACCCAAATCTCTGACAAAGAACGATTATCAAATAGATGAAGTGACACCTTGAAAGATCCTTCACTCTGACAATATACAAAAATGCTCATCTCATTTAGGGATCTATCAAAAGCAGCTGTGATCCTTGAGACTTCAGTCTTGATAGCATTCATGTACATGTCATTGTTAGGATTTGAGATTTCCAGCTTGTCAAGAAGATGTAGGAACTGCCTATCATTGTTAGTGCTCAGCTGAGGCATATCAAGTACTCTCCTAGCTTCATCCCATTTTTCACCAATCTTCAGTCTGACATCTCTTCTCCTTTCTTGAGCCTTAATGTCATGAAGACGTTGCTTTTGAAGAGTTTCTGTTCTTTGAATGTCTTTCCTCATGTCAATGATCTGAGAGACCTTCTTGAGTTCAGCTTCTTTTCTTTTCATCTCTGACTGCTCCTTCTGAAATTCTTTCTCAAATAGAGGATCCACTTGAGCTTCTTCTTCCCATTCTCCAAAATCACTTTCCTCTTCAGCTTCAAATAAACCATCTTTATCTTCCTGAACTGGTTCAGTGGGAATGTCAAAAATATCAAAGTCATCCTATTCTCCACTGTAGTAGACATCATCAGCCTTTCCTTTGTCTCCAGCAGAGGTATCTTTTTCCTTCCCTTTGGCACTACTCCCTTTCTTCTCCCCCTTAGTTGAGGGATCCTCTTCTGACCTTCCTTTGGAACCTCCATCACCTCCAGAGCCTGATCCTCCACCAGACGGTCCTTCAAAATAAGTTCTTTGTTCTTCATTAGGGCAATGAGAATTCTTGATCATGAAATATAGGTGCTTCATCCCTTCATTGAGATGTTCCATGCCCGTCTCTATCTTTAGAAATCTTGAGGAGTCCAGTGAATGATTCATCTCAACGAGGTCTTCAAGAGAAGTCATTCTTGTATGTAGAGAGCAGAAGTTGGATATGTCATCAGCTGATAAAGTTGGAGTGTCCTGAATGGAATTGAGCTTTGGTATTACAGTGGTCTTGAGATCTGAGATGTCATTCCTTATGATTGCCAGCTGATTGTTGACAGAGGTGGAAGAAGAAGACTGTTCAACCACTTGTGCTTTGAATGCTTGAGCTTCAACTTGGCTTTTAGCAAGTTCTTCTTTTAGAGCAGCAATTTGAGCTAACAGGTTTTGAGTATCTGTGTCTGTGTGTGCTCTCACCTGAATTTCACTCGTGTTTGGTTCACTCACCTCACGTGCTTGTGTTTCTCTCAATATAATTGCTCGTGAGGAGTCTTCCTGTTGCTGTTCTTCTGTACCTGCAGTAAAAATCACCCTAGCCTCTTCAAGAGAGGTCAGTGGTGGTGCAATGGGAATTCGTGAGTCCCGATCCTCAGTCAAACCTATCATTTCATGTGAAATAGATGTCTGAATTGCTTCAGGGATAGATTGACCGAGTTGCCCTCCACTTTCTCCAGATAAATCTGCGAGTGGAGAATCCCGTGAGGGAGCCAGAGGTGTTTGATCTGGGAGGGGAGAAAATGTCTCTATTAAGGATGGCGGAGAGTCAGATTTTCCCTCTGAAGCATGTGACTGCTCTTCTGCCGTAACTATGGCAGGCACTGTAACTGACTCTACGTGCACTCCTCGCTCTGTGTCCTGAGTATGATCTGGGGAAGTGTATGGTTCCCTTGTGAGTAATGGAATTGTGCTTGACTCAGTACAAGATGCCATGGCCCTATGGCGAATTTTAATAGATGCATCCTGTTGAGAGAATGCCTCTAGTAACTGTTCATTGGCCATTTCAAAGTCCATGTCCTGTTGGGAGGACAAGGATGGGCTTTCAGATGCCTCAGAATATGTTCTTCTTTTCTTAGAAGGAGGCAGAGCTGAGGGTTCACTCATATTTAACAACGTACTACTTCCTAGTAATCTTCTGGGTAACATTTTAGACAGTGGGGGAGAGGTTGAGATAGAATGTGACTTTGTGTTTGGCTCTATGACCTGGGATTGAAGCTGTGGTTCTACAACTTCATGGTCAGTCCTATCAACCACTGGGGATCTTTCAACAGAAGTAGGAAGGGAGTGAGAGTGAGGAATTACTACCTGTAATGGAAGAGCATCTGATGTTGGAGGAGCCTGGGTGGCTTGAACCACTGGAGGTTGAGGTTGCTGTTCATGACCGGGAAGATTGAAAATAGGTAAAGGAATATAAGTGGCCATGAAAGCAGATACAAGTACTGGAACTTGCATGAATTTGAAGGTTGTGTCTTGGCGAGTGTAAATCTTTTTGCTAACTGGAGGGGGTTCGGTTACTGCAGAGTTAGCAAAAAGGGCTTTGTGTTCAGGTGTGAGAAGATGATCTGCTATAAGCATGAGAAAACGAGCATAGTAACATGATACCCTACGATTTGTAGAATGATCACGTAAAGCAGAAGTTAGACGTCTCAAGAGAATGGGAAAAAGTAGTTTGCCAAAATTGATCCTTTGATTGAAAACAACCGCAAGACCAATATACTGCAGAGTGGAAGTGATGTTATGAAAATTGGATTTTGTGCAGTTGGCAAACACTTTGGAAAGTGTATCGAAGAAAATATCCCATTCAGACACCAAATTGGATTTAGAAAGTTTGGTTAAATTGATCACCCCCTGATAGTGAATAGCATGGAAAAAATTTGTGATATCATTTTCAGAGGGCAAATTACAGAAATTGTCTAGTGGAAAATTTAACGAACGATTGACGACTGTTTCATCAACTACATACTGTGTGTTTGCGACGGTGAATGAAAAAGATTTTGAATCATCAGCCACAGTAGAGGTTGTGCAAATCAGTCTAAGTAGATCGACGTTTAAAATCACATTTGATTTAATAGCAGAGCTAACAATCGAATGGTCATTTAAAAATCTAATCCATGGCTTAAATTTTTCCACATCACATTTTTCTGGATTAAAATAACCAACCTGATTATGCGCGACAATTTGGAAATTGAGAGCCATTTAAAATAATAATAAGACACACACTTTCAGAATTTTAAGATTAATATTAAGAAAATTCGAATTAATTAAATTAATTTAATAATTCGAATTAAATTAATTATAATCGAAAAATTTAGACAGAAATGTATCTCGTTAAAATTCTTAACTCACAAACGCAGTTTTGAAAAGCCAAAAGACACAAAACAGAAATTGAAATTAAAATTAAAAATAACCAAAATAAATAAAAAAAATAAAAAAAACAGAAACTGATTTTGATTTGTTTTTGTTTTTTAACAAAAATCCAACAGCACCTCTGTATATATATACTTGTATGTATATATCACAAAGTGATGAATTTGTATGCTGAGTAAAAACTCGAGCAATTAAGATCAACAATGGCAGTTGGGGTTTGATTAAGATCGAGTAGAGAGAGAGGAGAGAAAACTGTTCGAATTTTTGAAAGAAAAGAAAACTGTTGTGATTTGAAGGAAAACTGAACTGTACGCCTTTATATTACAGCTGGTATGACAATCCTGGATTGTCATACCGATTGTCATACCAGGCAAAAGAAAGGAAAGAAGAAAAGAAGAAAAAAAACAGAAATAAAAGAAATAACAAAATAAACACTGAGTATATATAACTGGTATGACAATCTGATAGTCATACCGATTGTCATACCAGTATAAAATAAAAGAAAATATATATATATATTGTTTATAACTGGCAAGACAATTGATAGTCATACCGATTGTCTTGCCAGTATAAACTATACTGAAAAACACTAATATGACAATTATATATCGAAATGACTTTCAGCAAGACAATTTCAATTGTCTTGCCGATTGTCATTCTGGAAATAAACCGATTTCATGAAAATAAGTATATATATAAGTACTGAAATGACTTTCAGCAAGACAATTTCAATTGTCTTGCCGATTGTCATTTTAGTAGAAATACAATCAAATATGTACAGACTTATATAAATATATATATATATCTATGTACTGAAATTATATAACAAATTAGTAAAACTGAAATACAGAAAATTCAATAGAAATCTATTTTTAGAGAAAATAAAATATTCTGAGATATTTTAAATTAACAAGTAGGGAAAATAAAAACAGATAAGATAATATAAATTACATAGAAATAAGCAAGAAATATGATAAAATGATAAAATAAATTTGTAAATTCATTCAAGAACAGATCCCAGATATTAACTAAATTAATCACTAAAACTATTCAACATGCCCAATTTACCAACTAATCTGGTAAATGTGGATTCGTCAAGTGGTTTAGTGAAAATATCTGCTATTTGTTCTTCTGTTGGAACAAAAAATAGTTCAACAGTACCATTCATGACGTGCTCTCTAATAAAATGATACCTGATGTCAATGTGCTTTGTCCTCGAGTGCTGCACAGGGTTGTTGGTGATGGCTATTGCACTTGTATTGTCACATAAAATAGGAATTTTGTTCAATACAGAGCCATAGTCTCGTAGTTGGTTCCTAATCCACAAGATCTGAGCACAGCAGCTTCCAGCAGCAATATATTCAGCCTCGGCCGTTGAGTTGGAAACTGTTTGTTGTTTCTTGCAGTACCATGAGACTAGTCTGCTACCTAGGAATTGACAACTCCCTGAGGTGCTTTTCCTATCAACAACACTTCCTGCATAATCTGAATCTGTATATCCGACAAGGTTAAAACCAGATTCTTTAGGGTACCAAATACCTAGATTTGGTGTTCCCTTAAGATATCTTAAGATTCGTTTAACAGCAATGAGATGAATATCTCTAGGATCCGCTTGGAACCTTGCACATAAGCATGTAGCATACATAATATCTGGTCTACTTGCAGTAAGATAGAGTAACGAGCCAATCATACCTCTATAGCTTGTGACATCTACCTTAATGGAGTTTTCACATGGTCCAAGCTTGACAGCTGTAGTTGATGGAGTCCTTGCTGATGTAGAGTCCTCTAGATTGTACTTTTTGAGGAGTTCCTTGAGATACTTGGATTGACAAATAAATGTTCCATCTAACCTTTGATTTATTTGTAATCCAAGGAAGAACTTCAGCTCTCCCATCATGCTCATTTCAAACTTGCTGTGCATTAACTTAGCAAATCTCTTACAGAGATTATCATTAGTAGACCCAAATATTATATCATCCACATAGACTTGGACTAATATAGTATCATTCTTATGTTTTTTAGAAAAGAGAGTTTTGTCTATGACACCTCTAACAAAGCTATTTTCAATAAGAAATTCAGAGAGAGTGTCATACCATTTTCTTGGAGACTGTTTGAGACCATAGATTGCCTTGAAAAGAAAGTAGACAAAATGCAAATGATCTGGATCTTCAAAGCCAGGAGGTTGCTCTACATACACTTCTTCATCCAGCTTCCCATTCAGAAAGGCACTCTTGACATCCATTTGATAAACTTTAAAGTTTGAAAATGCTGCGAATGCCAGAAATATCCTGATGGCCTCAAGTCTAGCCACTGGAGCATAGGTTTCATCATAATCAATGCCTTCAGCTTGAGAATACCCTTTAGCTACCAGTCTTGCCTTGTTTCTTGTAACCACACCATCTTCATCTAGTTTATTCCTGAATACCCACCTAGTACCAACAGCTTTCTTGTGTACAGGCCTAGGTACCAGTTTCCAGACTTGTTGACTTTCAAACTGATTGAGTTCATCTTGCATAGCAATCACCCAATCTGGATCAGTCAGTGCTTCTTCAATTTTCTTAGGTTCCATCTCAGAAAGAAATCCTGAGAACAGACACTCATTTTGAGTAGCACGTCTAGTTCTGACTCCAACATCTGGATCACCAATAATCAACTCAAAAGGGTGAGCTTTTTTCCAGAAAGTCTGTCTTGGAAGATTTGATCTTGATGATTCGCCTTGAAATTCATTGTGATGTTGTGTCCTACTAGATGATCCTTCAGCATCTCCCCCTGAGTTGTTGCCATGTTGACTTGAAGATTCTCCGTCAGTAGCAGTGGTATCTCCATTGTTGCCAAAGTTTCCATCACTATTACCTTGAGTATCATCATGATTAACAGGTTCTTCACCAGCAACAACCTCAGGTTCTTGACCATGTTCTGATTCTGAATCTGACGTATCATCAAACTTCAGTTTCTCAGAAGGATCTTCAGTTTGGATACTAGGGAGTTTAGTGTCATCAAATGTAACATTGACACTTTCAGTTACTTTGTGTTGATCAATGATATACACTCTATATGATCTTCTTCCATATCCAACAAAAATACCCTCATATGCCTTTGCCTCGAACTTACCACGACGATCATCTCCATCCTTGAGCACGAAGCATCTGGCACCAAATACATGAAAGTATTTGATAGAAGGTTTCTGTTCATTCAAAATCTTATAAGGAGTTTTCATGAAGTCTTTGTTGATTAGAGTTCGATTCTGAGTATAACATGCAGTATTGACAGCTTCAGCCCAAAAGTACATTGGAAGACCTGATTCACTTAACATCGTTCTTGCAGCTTCAATCAATGTACGATTCTTCCTTTCTACCACTCCATTTTGCTGAGGGGTTCTAGGAGCTGAAAATTGTCTGGTAATCCCTTTGTCTGTACAGAATCCATTGAGAAGTGCATTCTTGAATTCTGTCCCATTATCTGACCTTATTGCTCTAACAGGGACGTTAGAATCTAACTCAATCATCTTGATATGATCAATCACAACTTGTGGTGTTTCATCTTTAGAGTGAAGAAATAAAACCCACGTATACTTGGAATAGTCATCAACTATCACAAGACAGTAACACTTCTTTGACATTGAAAGGATATTAACTGGACCAAATAAATCCATGTGCAATAATTGCAGAACACCAGTTATGGAATATGTGTCAGTGCCTTTGTGACTTGCTTTCTTTGACTTTCCTTTCTGGCAAGCCTCACATAGTCCTTCTGGAGAGAATTCCAGCTGAGGCAGACCTCTTACCAATTCTCTTTTGACAAGAGAATTCATTGTTTTAAAATTGAGATGAGAAAGTCTCTTGTGCCATAGCCAACTCTCATCTGACGATGCCTTTGCATAGAAACAATTAAATTTAAGATTGCTTCCAGAGTTCATGTCAGCTACGAACAGATTTCCTTTCCGGATTCCCATTAAGGAGGGTTTTTCACTTTTCTTGTGCAGAATCTGACACTTCAGCTTGTCGAATAAAACATTGTAGCCGTTGTCACAGAACTGACTAATGCTAAGCAGATTGTGTTCAAGTCCTTGCACAACATATACATTTTCAATGATAACATTTCCAGCTAGCAAACAGCCATATCCCTCCGTTAAACCTTTGCTGTTATCTCCAAAGGTAACCACTGGGCCAGCTTTCTCAACCACATTTGATAGCAGGGCTCTATCTCCGGTCATATGTCTTGACGATCCGCTGTCAAGAATCCACACTACCGGTTGTACCTGTTTAATGCCCTGCAATACAAATGGATTAGACCTTCTTCGGAACCCAAGCTTGGCTGGGTCCGGCATTCTTGTAAAATTGGCCTTTATCAGGCAAAACAACATTCTTAATTTTAATATTCTCAACGTTCTCAATGACTGAACATTTGACCTTGTGAACAGCCTTGACAAATTTCTGTTTAGGCTTAGGCACAAATGTCTCCTTTCTAGCTTTAGGAGGACTAGCAGTCTTAGACCTATCATGCTTTCTATTATTCACATGCTGACGAGGAGTAGTCTTATCATTAGAAACATGCTTACCATTAAAATAAGCAAACATCAGATTAAAAGCACAAGACATACAATCAGGAACACCACATGCTTTATGAGAAGGATTAACAATAGGCAACTTATGCATGGTAGACATGGCATTTGTGTTATCCAACTCATGTGTGTCTGAGTTAGTCTCAGTTGCTTTCACAACCTTGACTGGAACTTTTGACACACTTGACTTGGAGACAGCTTTCCCATTAGCATTATCTTCAGCACGGATTTCTTCTTGAATAATAAAAGAGGTCTCATCAAATGGTTCAGCAATTGATTCTTTATAGAGGGGTTCATCAACACCCTTAAGCACATGTGGTACTTCCCTGCCTTTAGCACAGACATGAGGAGGGGAGTTTATGCCTAATTTTCCAATAGCAGCATTGTAATCATAACCTATACCAGATGTTTGATTAACAGCTTGCTTATTGTAAAACTCTTTGGACTTCGAACAAGAATTAAAGTAAGTTTTAACCTTAGCCTCAAGACCAGTGATCTTGTCCTTAAGAATAGTTTCAAGTTTTCTATAATAGTCAACTCTATTCTCTAGAAAAGACACTTGATCTTTTAATTTATCTTGATTAATGTGTACAAGTCTTAATTCATTGACCTCTTTCTCAAGGTCTTTGATTTGTTGATTTAACAATTCATTATCACGACGAGCACAATCTAAGGAACCTCCTAGATGATAAACTAATTCAGCATCAGTAAATTTTACCTCTTTTCTTGACGATGAGGTGCTTGCATCACTAGCCATGAGAGCAAGATTCCCAACTTCTTCATCTTCACTGTCAGTATCATCCCAGCTTCTTCCCTTTGCCAGGTAAGCCCTTTCAGATTTACTCTTCTGATTAGAATCGTAAGAGTTCTTCCTAGCTTGTTTTGGCTTCCTGCATTCTGTGGCAAAGTGTCCCAACTCATTACAGTTGAAGCATCGAATGGTGCTTCGATCAACCATCCCTGTTTTATACCCACCACTGTTGGTGTTAGAGGATGAAGATCCACCTTTCTGGAATCTGTTGTAGTTGGACTTGTACTTGAACTTGGGATTCCTTTTGAATCTGACATTTGAGAATCTCTTGACAATCAGGGCCATTGACTCATCCTCCAATTGCTCCAGTTCTTCCAAGGAATAATAATCATCTCCTGATTGATTTGTAGTAGGAGAATCAAATTCTGCTACTATCACATTATCTTCAACCTTGGAAGACTGTACCATTCTTTCTGACAGTTGAGATTGTTGTTGATATTGTGGTTGTTGTTGTTGTTCATCAGCTACTAGAGCAGTAGACGTGCTGACCACTCTTCCTTTCCCGTAAACTTCCTTCTGCTGAATCTGCTCCAACTCATAAGTCTTTAACACACCATAGAGCCTTTCCAAAGAAATCTCACTCAGATCTCTTGCTTCTCTTATGGCAGTGATTCTATGTTCGAGATGAGTTGGCAGTGTTAAAAGGAACTTTTTGTTGACCTCCCTGATGGAATAGTATTTACCATTAATGTTCAGGTTGTTGATCAATGCATTGTACCTCTCAAACACTTCAGTGATTCCTTCCCCTGGATTGGATTTAAAGTATTCATACTCAGAGGTTAGGATTTCTAGTTTGTTCTCCCTAACTTCCTCTGTGCCTTCATTAATAATCTCAATAGTTTCCCAGATATGTTTGGAATCTTTACAATTCATCACATGTCTATTCATCATGGGATTAAGGGAATCTACTAAGATTAATTGAAGGCTAGCATCCAGGGAAGCTTCTTCTATTTCAACAGGAGAGAAGTCCTCAGGATCCTTCACATAAGTTCTCACTTTGGTGATCACCACATCATTTTCTATTATCTCTGGTTCAATAACCATAGGAATTTTTGGACCCTTCTTCAACACTTGCAAATATTTGGGATTAGCAACCTGTAAAAACAGTAGCATCTTCTTCTTCCACATAACATAATTTTCTTTATCGAAAAGTGGAATTTTAACTGTTCCAACTTTTCGTGTAGTCATTATGAATTTTTTGAGTGAATAAAAAATTCAAGAAGTGAAAGAAACACAAAAGTCTAGGATCTAGATTTGTATGTTAATCAGAAGGCTCTGATACCAATTGTTATGTCCCAATTTGTTTGTAGAAGGGGGGTTGAATGCAAACAATACCGTTTAATCGAATAAAATGCGGAATAAAATTGTGAAACAAAATTCAAGTTAAATAAAACTTTTATTAAACTTGAAAGGTGTTACAACTACGGTATCGGTTACAAGGGATTAATCTCAAATCAATTATTACAAATCTAGAATAAATTCGACATGAACTTTTTCTATTTTTGTAATTAAAAGATCAAATGCTAAATGCGATTTGAGATTAAGTTCTAGGGATTTTAATCTGCTAGATTGATACACAAGAACAAGATAAATATTTCTAGTTGATTGGATTTAACTTTATAATTTATTTTCTTAATTAAATTATATGACTTAATTAATTATTAGAGAATTAATACTAATCCTGAGCAGCATCCATTCTTCTGACAATCTTCTGAAAATCACTGAGACTTATGAATCAATTCCGCCACTTCAATGCTGACACTCGATGTACTGTCTGGTTCATGAGTGACTAACTTCCGTGACGTTTCTTCATGTCTTGACTTTGATACTCTGATTAAATCCTTGTAATAAATGATACCCTGACGAGATCTTTGTCACTTGATTAAATCCACGATCTTGATTTATATCACTGAGGCATGATCAAATTCTTGAACTTCTTCCAGTGAATCTTCAAGTCTGCAGATGAACAATGTTTCTTTATCCTTTGACAGATGTTACTTTGTGAGATCTCTCTGACGATAGATCCACTATTTACTTATTACATTCTTATTTGAGTTTAGTTAAATCCTTGAATAAACGAATAGGCTATGACATATACCTTTCACTTCTCAAATTCAGCTTGATGTGACTCCAGCAAATGTGGAGTCACAGCCCCATTCTCTCATAATAGAAACACATCCATCATCAAACTCTCCATCACCCTCTCTGGATGTGGATATGATATTCACATCACTTCCTGATTCTCCCTCATTAAAACTCAGGGAGGAGCCGCACTCAAAACCTAATGATCATCATCTTTTAAATGATTTGTTGGATCATTAGCCAATTCTTTCAGATATGGTTGAAGAATCTGTGTCACCTCACTTAAAATCAATTCACACAGATTCAACAATTATGTCACTTTCTATATCTACATCTTTTCCTTCTTCAACGGATATCTCTCATCCGTTGACAAGTGGTTGTTCTTCGACGGATAAGCTTAACAGCAGTTATCCGTTGATACCATCAGTTTCCACTTCAACGGATATTCCCTATCCGTTGATGGTCTCTACACATATAACAGAAACAATTCCAACTGTAGAGGACATGGTTATTGTACAATCACTTTTAGGTTTGAGGGAAGGGAGTGATAATTTGAGTGAGAGGCTGGGTTGCTCCCAGGCAAAAGGAGAGGTTGAGAGTCACCATATGCATGCTATTTCTTCCAGCATGGCAAAAGTGAGTGAGGGGAGTGCCACCTTAGAAGGTGAGGGTGAGGGTGTGAGGGTGTGTGTGAGCCAGGGGGAGTCCCTGATGCAAGAAAATAGAGAAAATGAGAGAAAGGCAGGTACAGAAGCTATAAGGGTGGATCCAGCCATTGCTAGTGAGTCAATGATTGTGGATGATGCAGACAAGGGAAGACAATTTCAGCAACATTACAAAGCTGTAATTGATAACATTTCCTTGGATGCTGACACTTGTACTCACCCTGTTCCAGCCTATCAATTGTTGGCTGCTCAGGACAATGTGAGGGCGGAACAGATTTTAAACATTGTACACACTTCAGAATCTCTTCTCAGAGATAAAGCTGCTGTTAACAGGCTGCCTTCTCAAGCTGGTGAGCCATCTGAAGAATTTGGAGTAAATTCTAATGATGATGACTCTAATTCTTTGGATGAGAGCATGAACTTAGGGGGAGAAGCAGGCCCAAGTTCTGTTCCAGATCTACCTGATTGGGCATAGGCAAAGGCATCTACACCAGGAGAGTTTGGTGTAACTTTGGTCAGGAAAGTAATGACTATTCAGAAGGCCCTTCAGGAGAGTACAGATGCTGGTACCAAGGCAATTCTTCAAGCTCGTATGGACTCTCTGCATCTCTTGCAGTTGCAGCATTTCAAACAGAATCTAAGTGTGGATGAACTCAAGCAGGATATTGCTGATCTGAAATCCTACAATGCTGAGAAGTTGGATTCAGTCATGCCTTGTGGTACTATGCAAGATTTGTTGGGGAGACTGAGGAAAACATCTGATGCTGACAAGAGGCTGACCAGGTTGGAAGACAGAGTTCAGATCATTGAAGACTCTATGGTCACCATTCTTCAGAATCAACAAACTCAGACAAATCTACTAATGCAGCTGGAAAAAGCACAAGGCTTGACCCCTACCCTTGATGATAACAAAAACGAGGAGAATAAAGGGGAAGGGGAAGGAGAGCCATCAACAACAGTTCAAATATCTCAAGTGCTAGTTCCTGCCATCACCACTTCTCCAACTATTCAAATCAAAGGAAAGCTTGATGGAATTGATCTAATCCAGATAGCAGTAGCTGAATTACAAGTCAAAGAGCAAAGGAGGAAAATTGATGAAAAGATGCAACAAATTTTTGGTTCTACAACTTCTAAATCACAATCTATAAAGCATAGCACAAAGGTGGAACCAATTATTATGGAGCTCAAGCCAGTAAGGAGGAATAAGGTTGGAGAGACTTCTTCCAAGAATATGAAACCTATGGTTCTCAAGCCCAACAACAGATCCAATAAGGACTCTACAAAGAATCCTCTAAGCCTTGCTCAGATGAAAGAAGTGGATTTTCCTCTTCCAAAGCCTGATGAAGATAAGGTTTTGGGTGGAAGTATCACAAAGCACAAAGAGACCATGAATGTGTTTGTAAGGAGAAACATGGCTATTATCTTTAGAGAGGGAAAGAGCATCTGTGTGATGCAAGGACATCCCAAATTCTCAATAGCCAAGAGGGAAGAAACCAGAAGGTTGAAGGAAGAAGCCAAAAAGCTAAAGGCTGATAAAAGAGCACAAGCAAAGCTTGAAAAACAGCTAAAGTCAAGTCAAGCTGAAGAAAAGAAAGAAATTGAAGACAAAAGTGAAGATGAAGGTATGGGGGACATGGTTGATAATGATATGGAAGAAAGAAGTAAGGAAAGAGAGGAATGGCAGAAAGGAAACAGAAAGAAGGCCAATGCAAAGAGAAAGATGGTAGATGAGACTGAAGAAACCCAATCAAAATCCAAACCACTACCTTCTATTCCTGAACCCATCGTGCCTGACCCCTTCATGAACATTTATGGTGAAACAATCATTCCTAAGGAGACACCATCAAATTGCCCACCTTCTTAACCTCTTCTCCACCATCAAAGAAGCAGAAAAGAAGAATCAAATCAACACCTTCTAAAACCTCAATCAAATTCACTCAGAAGCCTAAGCCTAAGCCACAAGCCTCTAAGGATGATTATGTTCACATTTGTGACATAAAAGAATTTTCAGACATTGAACTCTATCTGGATGAGCTGGAGGAAGTAAGGGGAATAGCTGCCTACAGACAGCTACTAGAAAGACTAGTGTTCAAATACAAAGGAAGTGGGGAAAGAACTTGGCCTCTCTACAGGATTCTGAATGAAGGCTACTCTACCTTAGTTAGAGTCTACTCAGCCATACAAAGGGATTCTGGCTTTACCAGGACTGCCAAGACTGAGATTTTCAACAAGATTGCCAACATAAGGAAAACTTGGTGGGAGCCCAATGCCTTGCCTAGAACATTACTCATTCAAGAAAGAGGAATTACAGTTCACAAATCACCTCATTGGTTGATGGAGTTCAGAGACAACAAAGGAGTCAGAAGATTTTTTAGACTTGAAGATCAGCTCAAGATTGCCAGTAATGAAACTCTCAAGGATATGCAATCTAAGTTGGACATCAATGAAGAAGATGAAGCTGAGTTCTATAGACAACTTCAACTTCAAATAGAGGAGAATGACATGAGGCTAGGAAAGAAAACAAGGGATCAAAGGAAAAGAAATTAATTTGCTCAGGCTAAAGGAGCACCCTTGAAAACAATATAATTCTTCAATTCTATCTCAACATACACATTTTTGCAGCACTTTTGCATTTCTGCTTTTTACAGTTAATATATTTGTCAAGTGTTTTGTTATCATCAAGCTAAACCCAAATTTATGCCTACAGTTCTAGTAGACATAAATAGGGGGAGATTGTTAGGAATATGTGTATTAGTTTGATGATAAGTTAAACAAAACACTTAAGTAGAAATCTAGTATTTGTAGCCTCAACGGATAAGACCATCTTGGCTATCCGTTGAAGGAGTAGCTTTACTTAGCAATAAGTTTAGTATTGTAGCACATTTCATTCTCTGGATTCAAATTATCAGTCATGTTGACTACTAGTGGATATGCAAATAGGAGGGCTAATTGTAAATATTTTATGCCTTGTAATTTTGTATAAGTGAAGAAGTATCAACTGATATTGAAGACCTTCAACGGATAAGAAACAAAGCTTCAACGGATGTCTCTAAAGCTTCAACGGATAATATCCATCAACGGATAAGTGCTTCAACGGATAAAGACTTAAACTGATAATGCATTAACGGATAAAGCTTCAACGGATAAAGCCTCAACGGATAAAGCCTCAACGGATAAGGCATTAACGGATGAAAGCTTCAACGGATGCTTAGTTCATTAGCAGTTGATAGTGACAATTCATAAGCTGACAGAGGCACATGGGTTGACAGAGACAAACTGGAATGTGGAAGCCTCTAGGAGGAATCAAGAAAATGCAGCATTTCCATTCTGGTGCAAACAAGGAAGTATTCAAAGATTAACAGCTAAGTCTAAATTGCATTGGATAGAGAAATGAAGAAGAAACATGTGAAGAGCCTTTTTAATTATATTTTACAGTTTTGTCTTCACTTGTAAACTTGGTGATATATAAACCAAGTAGCAGCTAGTAATTAGATATGAATTTTCCAGAGCTGTTTAGAAAAATCCAGAGAAAAAATCATCTAGTTTGTACTAGGAAGCAGCTGTGATTTAATTCTTTGAATCACAGATTTTCTGAAATAACACATCTCTGGTGGAACAACAAATCCACCAGAAAAGTTTTTAAGTTCTCTGTGTTCTTTACATTTGTGTTTGAATATATATCTGTCTGCATTAGCTTCAAGCAATTCACACACACTTGCTCTCAAAAACACTTAGCCTTAGAAACTACTCAAAACTTGAAAAAGTTTTGAGATTTACATTCAACCCCCCTTCTGTAAATCTCATTGTTAGTCCACTGGGAATAACAGAGTGGAACTAGCAAAATAATAACTAGTCCATATCAAGCAATATTATCAACCGGCTAAGAAAATGGCCAGCTCAATCGATTTGGCCCATAGCAACTAGCTAGGACGATTAGCTAGGCTTCCGTCATATTAATTAAAATTTCGAGTAGTTAGGACAATTAACTAGTCATTCATGAGAACATATGCAACTAAGCATATGTCATTTTGTTAAAAAAATCTTAACACCATAACCACTGAAGAAATTTGTTGCCACCAGTATGACGATTTTGAAATAAAGAGTTTTCAAATTTGGGCCGAGAAAGATGATTATATCTCTGAATCAAGTGGTCTTGGCATCAGAACAATCGATAGCCTCTCATCAAATATTTTTTGCCAATAAAATGGTACACTCAGAGGTGACCTTATTCACATACTTTATCAGATTGTCAAATAGAATTGAGTTCGGAATACCAATATCAAATTGATACCCTTACTATGATTTCAAAGTTCAATATACAATCTCATCCCGAATAGAAGAAAAGGATTACCGAGGAATCTATGGATATTAGATTATCCATATTTTTTTTAAGAATTTGTTAGATATTTACGATCTCGACTTAGAAGTGTAAGTATGAAAGAAGAATCAAATAATGATATTTATTATAAATATTCATCGATGAATTGAGGAAATTTACGAAACAATTCCTTGGATAATTTAAATAAAGTATAAATTGCTCTGAGCCGAACAAAAAGATCATAATCCACGAATGAAAGTTCATTGATCAACTAAAAGAATTGAACAAGTCCTGATGCAAAGAAAGACTATTCAAGATGGTCACATTAGAAGTTCAAAGTAGGGAACAAAAAGGATTTCCAGATATAACTTATCAAGGCAATACAAATGATCAACAGTTTGGAGGGAGTAGCTTGACAATTAGTAGGTGCCAAAATATTTCACAGATTATCCTAACTCTCGTTATTATCCGTCTGAGGATGATACCACATCTTTGTCTTTGCAATTCCTTATTTCATCTAGTGTCTCTTTCAAATCATTTTAAAATTGAAACACCCCCAAATCCGGGGTCAGAGGATTTGGTCGCCACTATAAAGCCTCAATCCAAATCAACCTGTTAAATCGAAGTGCAAATGCCAGCAGAAGATATTTATTCATTTATGACCCCAACTAATCCAAGATCTTTTAAGGTTATAGTTCTAGAAACAAGATATCCAAATTCCACAAATAAATTTTTCTCTTTCTTTTAAACTCTTTTCAGTAATTCTAAATCTCAAAACTTAACCCGCTAGTATAACTTTGAAAAGAAGTATACTAGGCCCAACTATAAAATACACAACTATAATATAATATAATATAAACAACTTTATATAATAAAACTTACACTAGTGCGCAAACCCTGGACCAACCACCTTTCAAAAGCTTCTTCTTTGCTTCCTCGAATTACGCGTCTAAACAGCGCAAGTTAATCCTCACTGGAGGTTAAATTTAAAAACAGGCAAGTATGAGCGGAAGAAATGCTCAGCAAGATAGGGTTCTTTTGATATTAAACCGACATCTGCATTAGAGCAGAAAATTTAAAATCATAATTGCTAAATGATAAAATTTTAGTTGAAGAACCCCATAATTGATTCCTTAATTGTATTCAAAATCATTTTGATATATTTGAGCGAAATGCTTCAGCAATACTTTAAATTTGATGAGAATAAAACTCGTAAAACCGTGTTTACGTAAATATCGTAAACCACAATAACATGAAACAATGATTGTGGATTGATTCATAAACTTTATTCAAAACCGAACTCTTGATATTAATACCTATTTTGTTGTCATATCAAATTGGATATCAATACAAACTTTGATGTTCACAACATCCCATACTGAAGTCAGTATCAATCATCTATACTAATACCACATTTGCTATTTAACAACAAAGTAAGTATTGTTGTGAATATGTTGTGTAGTTGATGATTACCTAAACAAAACATCTAAGTAGATTTTACTTAGTGAAATAATGTAGCACTCGACGGATAAGAATTATAGTCCCGACGAATAACTCATTATAGTCCCGACGGATGATTAACTTATTATCCATCGAGTGAGTAGCTTATGTAATAATAAGTTTGTAGCACAGTGTTGTATGCACCTTTGTATAGAATCTGGAGTAGCATATAAGTCATGTTGACTTTAACTAGATATGCAGAATAGGTTGATTAACTGTACATAAACAATGTCTTGTAATTCTGTATAAGTGAAATGAAGTCAAGTGCCAAAATAGCTACCAATGGATGATTAAAAAAGCTTCGATGGATGACCGAAATAGCTACCAACGGATGCTTAACAAAGCTTCGACGGATGATCAAATGACTATCAACGGATGTTTAACATAGCAGTCGACGGATGATCAATTAAGTCAACGACGGATGATCTGAAAGTCGACAGATGATTATATAAAGATTCAAACATCAGTTGAATAGTGAAAGCTGACACACAGTCGTTGAGTTAGATACAAGTACACTGTGGAAGCCCATTAACTGGGTAATAGAGGACGAAAAAGAAGCAAAGATCAAGACTGTTAGATTTTATATTTGTTCAGTTCTTTTGACTTTGTAATCTTGGTAATATATAAACCAAGAGAGTAGCAAATAGAAAATTAACTGAAATAGCTAAGAAACAAAAACAGAGAAATCTTTGTAAGCACTATCTTTAGCATTTCCTGTGTTTTTAGCAGTTCTATTTTGTAAGCAGCTGTGAGCATTTCTGCACACAGAGTCCTCTCAAAATATTAAATATATCTCTGGTGGAATTATTTAAATCCACCAGAAAGTTTTTAAAGACTCTTGTTTTTAATTACTTATGTTTTGATTCATTCAAGTTTACATTCCGCATTGTGCTAATCAAAACAAATATATCCATAATCGAGTTGAACATTTTTATTTCAAGAAAAAGGTTCAAGAATTCCATTCAACCCCCTTCTGTAATTCTTGCTATATTGTTAAGGGACTAACAATTGGTATCAGAGCAAGCTCTTAATCTACAAAGAGTTTAAAGATCAAAACAATTCAGCAAGATTAACAAGAAAGATATTGGAGTCAAGATTCCTTTTCTTGATAAAGATAATTACCATCATTGGAAGGTAAAGATGCATCTTCATATGCTTTCTCAAGATGAGGCCTATGTGGACTGCATAGAAAGAGGCCCTCATGTTCCAATGAGAGCGGCAACAGGAAATGAACCATCTGTTCCAAAGCCAAGGCATGAATGGTCTGATCCTGATATTGAACAAGTCAGGAAAGATAAAAAGGCCATGAACATTCTGTTCAATGGTGTTGATGCAGACATGTTTGATAACATCATCAACTGCAAGACTGCCAAGGAAGTTTGGGACACAATACAGATAATCTGTGATGGTACTGAGCAAGTAAGACAAAATAAAATGCAGCTCCTGATTCAGCAATATGAGCATTTTCACAATGAAGAAAGTGAGTCACTCACTGACATTTTTAGTATATTCCAAAAGCTACTAAATGCTCTTAAATTGCATGGAAGAGTCTATCAGACTAAAGACTCCAATCTAAAATTTCTCAGATCTCTTCCAAAGGAATGGAAACCAATGACAGTCTCATTGAGAAACTCACAAGATTATAAGGAGTTTACTTTGGAGAGACTGTATGGCATTCTGAAGACCTATGAGCTTGAGATAGAGCAGGATGAAAGAATGGAGAGAGGAATGAAGAAAGGAGGATCCATTACACTAGTGGCTGAACTGGAAAAGGAGAAGGAAGTGAAGATGGAAGCTGTGGAATCAACTTCAAAGGCCTGTGAAAGCAAGGGTAAAGGGCTAGCTGCAGAAAGTGAAGATTCATTGAGTCAAGATGACATGGAGGACATTGATGAGCACCTAGCATTCCTTTCAAGAAGATTTGCCAAGCTCAAGTTCAAGAAGAACTTTGGAGCTGCCAAGCCAAATAGAAAGATGGTGGATAAATCAAAATTCAAGTGTTTCAAATGTGGCTTGGCAGGGCATTTTGCAAATGAGTGTAGAAAGTCAGATTCTAGTAAGAAAAGATTTGAGTCTGTGGATTATAAGCAAAAATACTTTGATCTACTCAAACAGAAGGAAAGGGCTTTTATTACACAAGAGAATGACTGGGCAGCTGATGGTTTGGATGAAGATGAGGATGTCAGCTATGTCAATCTAGCCCTTATGGCCAAGTCTGATAAAACAGAGACAAGTTCCTCAAGCAATCAGGTAATCACTACAAACCTTGCACATTTATCTAAAGCTGAGTGTAATGATGCAATAAATGACATGTCTACAGAATTGTATCATTTGCGTGTTACACTTAAGTCCCTCACTAAAGAAAATGCTAAAATCAAAGAAAACAACTTGTTTTTGAGTGAGGGGAATAATGTGCTTGAGTCTCAGTTTGTTGAGTTTGAGAAACTAAAAATTGAGTGTAGAATTGCCAAGGAGGAATTAACTGAGTCCTTGAAAAAGGAAGAAATTTTAAAGAAGCAGCTCGATCGTGAACAGGAGGTGATTAAAGCATGGAAAACATCCAGAGATGTTCATGCTCAAATCACCAAGGTTCAAGGAATTGAGTCTTTTTGTGATGAAGCCTGGAAAAAGAATAAGGAAAAACTAGTAGATGGATTGCTGACAGATGTAGACTCGACGGATGATGAGAACTATCCGTCGGATAACAAAAAGTGTTATCCGGTGAATGATAAAAATCCTCATCCGTCGGCTGTGAGCAAACCCATTAGCAAAGCCAAATTAACCAAGCTAAATGAAAAGTATGGGTCTATTTCCAAGAACTTTGTTTCAGGAGAGTCAAGTCAAGCCAAGAAAGGGAAGAAGGCTAATGTTGGTCACATGACTGTCAAACAGTTAAGTGACAGACTTGAGAAGATAGAGGTAAAAACAGAGACTAAAAGGAAAAACAATAGGAATGGTAAAGTAGGGATTAACAAACATAATAACTACACACCTGACAAATATGCTCCTAGAAAAATATGTGTCAAATGTGGTAGTGTAAATCATTTGTCTGTTAATTGCAAATCTGTCATGCCTACTCCCATGTCTGTTCAGCCTCAATTCTCTAACATGAATGACATGCCTCTCATGCCTGTTAATGCTATGCCTACACAGAACATGAATGCACAGTTTGCTAATATGCCATTTGCACCTAATCCATATTATGCTGCATACAATATGCCTCAAATGCCATTTAGCATGCCTTACTGGAATAACATGTTTGCACCAAGCATGCCATATCCTGTTAGCCATAACATGCATGATAATTCTGTTGCATCTAGTGGTTTCAAAGGCCCAACCCAAATGACTAAGGAAGAATCTGAAATTCCTAAGTCAAATGAGTTAAGACCTAAGAAACAGAAGAAGAAAGCTAACAAAGCAGGACCCAAGGAAACTTGGGTACCAAAATCAACTTGATTTGATTTTGATGTGTGCAGGGAAACAGAAGGAATCTTTGGTACTTGGATAGTGGTTGTTCAAGACACATGACTGGTGATTCTACCCTGCTCACAGAGTTTGACGAGAGAGCTGGCCCAAGTATCACTTTTGTAGATGACAACAAAGGTTATACTGTGGGATATGGCTTGATTTCAAAGGACAATGTCATCATTGAAGAGGTTGCCTTAATGGATGGTCCCAAACACAATCTGTTGAGTATCAGCCAACTTTGTGATAAAGGCAACTCAGTAACCTTCAACAAAGAAACCTGTGTTGTGATTAATAATCAAAACAACAAAGTGGTTCTCACTGGTGTGAGAAGAGGAAATGTGTATCTAGCTGACTTCAACTCAACTAAAGCAGAATCTGTAACTTGTCTTCTTAGTAAAGCAAGTCAAGATGAAAGTTGGCTATGGCACAAGAAGCTATCCCATTTGAACTTCAAGACCATGAATGAGCTGGTAAAGAAAGAACTAGTTAGAGGCATTCCAATGGTGGAGTTTACAAAGGATGGACTGTGTGATGCCTGCCAAAAAGGGAAGCAGATTAAAGCATCATTCAGGAAGAAACTTGATTCAGCAATTGAAGAGCCTCTACAACTGCTTCACATGGATTTGTTTGGACCAGTCAATATATTGTCAATCTCAAAGAAAAGATTTTGCCTAGTAATTGTAGATGATTTCTCAAAGTTCTCTTGGACCTATTTCCTAAAGTCCAAAGATGAGGCTAGTGAAATCATCATCAATCAGATAAGGCAAGTTAACAATCATCCTTATTTCAAAGTTAGAAGAATCAGGAGTGATAATGTAACTGAGTTCAAGAACTATGTCATGAGAGCATTTTGTGAGGAAAATGGAATCTTGCATGAGTTTTCAGCAACAAGGACTCCACAACAGAATGGAGTAGTGGAAAGAAAGAATAGATCTCTTATTGAAGCTGCAAGGACAATGCTTGAAGAATCAAAACTACCAACATACTTCTGGGCTGAAGCTGTAAACACTGCATGCTACACTCAGAACCTCTCTTTGATTAATCAAGCAAGATGCATGACACCTTATCAATTGTTCAAGAACAAGAAGCCAACTCTGAACTTTCTTCATGTCTTTGGCTGTAAATGCTATATTCTGAGAAATCAAACTGATCAAAATGGGAAGTTTGATGCTAAAGCAGATGAAGAATTTTTTATTGGATATGCTTTTGGTAAAGCTTATAGAGTCTACAATCTAAGAACCAACATTGTTGTTGAATCTATACATATTGTGTTTGATGATAAAAAGATTGACGGACTAAAAGATGGAGATTACCATGAGAGCCTCAAATTCGACAATGTTGAGATGGTCAGTGATGAAAGTGATGATGAGAGTGATCAAGAAACAGTGTCTAAGGATAATGCAGACAAATCTACTACAAATGAAGCATAAAACTCAACATCCGTCGAGTTACATAACGCTTCATCCGTCGGAAGGCAATCTGTATTATCCGTCGGAAGACAACCTGCCTCATCCATCGGTACTCAAAACTCACCATCCGTCGGGTTATTAAAAGGAGCGGGAAGTCAAGGCAGATCGCCCATAGAAAGCACCCCAATATCAAATCAAAGATCCACAAACTCAGGGGGAGTTTCTAGCAATCAAAACTCAATCACACATCAAGACAACATTGAGGTCTCTTCATCAAGGGCTAATCTACCTCAACCAAGAAAATGGACAAAAGATCACCCCTTTGAACTGATTATTGGTGATGTGTCTTCCAGAGTTCAAACCAGGAGAGCAACTCAAGAAGAATGTCTATACAGCAGCTTCCTGTCTAAGGAAGAACCAAAGAAGGTAGAAGAAGCCTTGTTAGATCCTGATTGGATTATAGCTATGAAGGAGGAGCTAAACCAATTTGAAAGGAATAAAGTATGGAAGCTGGTACCCAAGCCTACAGGAAAGAATCCAATAGACACCAAATGGGTATTCAGAAACAAGATGGATAAAAATGGCATAGTAGTAAGGAACAAAGCAAGATTGGTTGCTAAAGGCTATTGTCAGCAAGAAGGAATAGATTTTGATGAAACATTTGCTCCTGTTGCAAGACTTGAAGCCATCAGAAGCTTCTTAGCCTATGCAGCCCTTGCCAATTTCAAGGTCTATCAAATGGATGTCAAAAGTGCCTTTCTAAATGGAGATTTGGAGGAAGAAATGTATGTAAGTCAACCTCCTGGCTGTGAAGATCCAAATTTCCCAGAGTATGTCTATTATCTACTGAAAGCACTTTATGGACTGAAGCAAGCACCTAGAGCCTGGTATGACACTTTATCAAAGTTCCTTTTGGAAAATCACTTCACAAGAGGTACTGTAGATAAAACTTTATTTTTCAGAAAGGTGAATGGCTCTAGCATACTTGTTCAAATTTATGTAGATGATATTATTTTTGGCTCTACAGATGAGAAACTTTGTAAAAAGTTTGCCAAACTAATGCAAAGCAAGTATGAAATGAGTATGATGGGAGAACTAACTTACTTTCTTGGTTTACAAGTTATGCAAGTTAGTGATGGAATATTCATTAGTCAAACTAAATATATTTTTGATCTTTTAAAGAAGTTTGATCTAATGGATTGCACATCTGCAAAAACTCCCATGGCCACTACAACTAAGCTTGAACTAAACACTACTGAAAAGTCTGTGGATATTTCAAGTTATAGAGGCATGGTTGGCTCACTTCTATACTTAACAGCTAGCAGGCCAGATATAATATTTGCTACATGTTTATGTGCTAGATTTCAGGCTGATCCTAGAGAGTCTCATTTGATAGCTATTAAGAGAATTTTCAGATATCTCAAAGGAACACCAAACCTTGGCATTTGGTATCCTAGAGATTCTGGTTTTGATCTAACTGGTTATTCAGATGCAGATTATGCAGGTTGCAGAATTGATAGAAAAAGCACAATAGGAACCTGTCAATTTTTAGGAGATAAGCTTGTACCCTGGTTCAGTAAAAAGCAAAATTCAGTTTCTACTTCTACAGCTGAAGCTGAATATATTGCTGCTGGCAGTTGCTGTGCACAGATTTTATGGATGAAAAATCAATTGCTAGACTATGGTTTGCAAGTTGAAAGGATTCCTATTTTCTGTGACAACACAAGTGCAATTGCCATCACTTAGAATGCAGTGCAACATTCAAGGACAAAGCATATAGACATCAAGTACCATTTCATAAGGGAACATGTAATGAATGGTATTGTAGAGTTACATTTTGTTCCAAGTGAGAAGCAACTTGCAGATATTTTTACCAAGCCACTGGATGAATCCACCTTTTCTAGTTTGGTAAGTGAGTTAGGTATGCTTAATTAGTCTTGAATTTATCTGAATTATTTTGCAAGTTGAAAAGTAGTCAGAAATTTAACTGATTTTTAGTCTTGGATGAAAATTTTGGCTAAGTCAAAATTTGCATCTCGACGGATGACCATTATCCATTGAGTTGAGTCATCCGTCGATATACAAATTATAAATAAAAATTAATTACTTTTCTGGAGTATTTAAAGCTCGACGGATAACAGCTTATCCTCATCCGTCGAAGTGTAAAAATCTTAACCGTTAATTTCCTGAACATTATCCATCGAGTATACTTACAGTTTGTAAGCATTACACGACGGATAATGGGTAGAATTTTTACAGTTTATTTTAAAATGGCTGTTTTAGGCAATTTCTTTTGGGTAATTTACTTCTCTTTATTATTTTTATCCGTTGATTTTGAGTAAAGTATAAAAGCTTATTTCATTCTAATCATTTTCTTTTATCACTCTCAAATTCAACTGTGTTATTTCATTCTCTCTCAAGCAAAAATCCTCTTTCTCTTCAAGCCTTTCTTCTCTAACAATGGCACCCGTAGTAAAGATCATGTCATAGACTGGGTTCATCTATGAGAAGAACAACTTCACTGCTTTAGTCAATAAGGGGATTCAGCAATCTGAAGACTATCATAAGATGATGGACTTCGTGAAAAACTGCAAGTTAAGTTTTGCAATGCTGGAATCACCCACAATTTATTGTGAAGTTGTTGAGGAGATGTGGACAACAGCAATCTACAACTCTACTGACAAAACAATCACTCTGACCATCAAAGGTAATGATTTCTGTATCAATAGTGATGTAATAAAAGCATGTTTCAAGATTCCTGATGATAATGTAACTGCACCACACACTGACACTGATATTGTCAATATGCTCAATTCCATTCATTATGCACTTCCTACTGCAAAACTAAGTGAAATTAGAAGACTAGGTCTTAGGAAGGAATGGAGTTACTTGTGTGATGTAGTAACTAAAGTCTTTTCTGGAAAAATCAGTAATTTTGATTCTGTGAACATTTCCATGCTTAACATTTTATACATGCTAGTTACAGACAAATATTACAATTTCAGTGACCTTGTTGTGTATGAGTTAGGTTTTAAACTAGGTGACTTAGCCAAAAGAGGAAATAATGTTTACTATGCTAGATTTTTTATGCTTTTGGCTAACCATCTTTGTCAAGAGATTGTACTTAAGAACCCTGACAACAAATTAGCTTATTGGGTTCAAGAGAGAAGAATCATTGTAGACTTGAACAGAGCCAACCATCACAGGGATGTGCCAATGTTCTATTTTCCTGTAATGCTGACACCTCAGGTAAGTGAGGTAAGTTCATCCATACCCTCAACCATTCCAATATCTTCTATTTCTTTGACTTCAGGCATGGCTATGGCAACTGTGGCAATGACCAAACAGTTGCCTACCAAAGCTACCAAAACAACTGCTATTTCTAAATCCAAATCAAAGAAAACCCCCTCTGGTATCTCTCAAAAGGTACTAGTTGAAAAATCTACCAAAGCCAAAGAGGGGAGTGTGAAGGAAGGTAAGGTAGGTGAGGGAAGGGGTGGACATCAAAGAAATCCCAAGGATAAGGTTGGAGAGTTAAGTGAATCCCAGCCTAGCCACACTACAGTTTCCTAACAAACTGTAGTGCTTAAAAAGGATAAAAGCTCACTTCTAGCTGCATCCTCCCAAAAGGATGTGGCTATTGAACAAAGCTCTCATCCAAGAGCACAGGCCAAGAGGGTTAGGGACACAAGCTCACACCAAACTTACACTAGAAAGAAGAAATCCAAAACAACTGGGGATGCATAGGGCACACACTTAGTGCAAACTGGTGCTAAAGACACAGTCCCTGCACCTTCTCAAATTCAGATTGATGTGGCTCCAATAAATGTGGAGTCACAGCCAAAATCTCTCATAATAGAAGCCACAGAAACACAATACTCACCAACTAACTCACTGGAAGTGGACATGATAAACACTTCAATTCCTGATTCCCCGTCTTTAACTCTGTTGGGGAAGCCAAAATCTAGTGCAAGTGAGCATCATCTTTTAGATGATTTGTTGGCTCACTTACCAATTCTTTCTGATTCTATTATGACATCTGTGCCTCAAATAACTTCAATCAACACAGAGTCAACAATAGTTTCTCTTCCCACCTCATTCATTTCTACTCTCTCGATGGATATTGCTCATCCGTCGAATAGTGATTGTATCCCGACGGATAAGCTTAACAGCAGTTATCCGTCGGATAGCTTTACCACTCACCCGACGGATATCACTTATTCGTCGAGTGTCTCTGCACAACTTCAAACTTCAATCATTTCAAGTGCAGAAGATTTGGTGGTAATACAATCACTCTTAGGACTGAGAGAGGAGAGTGCATTGAGTGAGAGGCTGGGTTGCTCCCAGGCAAAAGGAGAGGAAAAGAGTGAATCTCAGCAATCCATTCATTCAGGATTGGCAAAAGTGAGTGAGAGGAGTCCCACCTTAGTAGGTGAAGGTGAGGGTGTGAGGGTGGGGAGCCAGGGTGAGACCCTGATACAACAAAAGAGAGAATATGAGAGAAAGGCAGGTACTGGAGAAATAAGGATGGAACCAGTCATTGCTAGTGAGTCAATGATTGTGGATGATGCTGAAAAGGAAAGACAATTTCAGCAACATTACAAAGCTGTAATTGATAACATTTCCTTGGATGCTAACACTTTTACTCACCCTGTTTCAGCCTATCAACTATTGGCTGCTCAGGGCAATGTGGAGGCAGAGCAGACTTTGAATCTAGTGCACGCCACAGAATCTCTTCAAAGAGATAAAGCTGCTGTGAACCGAATGCCTTCTCAAGCTGGAGAGCCATCTAAAGAATTTGGAGTAAATTCTGATGATGATGACTCTGGTTCTTTGGATGGAAGCATGAACTTAGGGGGAGCTGAAGGCCCAAGTTCTGCTTTCAGTTTACCTAAATGGGCATGGGCAAAGGAATTTTCACCAGGGCAATTTGAGGTGTCTTTGGTAAAACAAGTAATAGCTATTCAGCAGGCCCTTCTTGAAGCTTCAGATGCTAGTACCAAGGCTGTTCTTCAAGCTCACCTAGACTCTTTACATTTAATGAAGATCCAACACTCAAGACATAATCTCAGTGTGGATGAATTGAAAAAGGAGATAGCTGACTTAAAGACATATAACTCTGAGAAGCTGGATTCAATATTGCCATATGGTACCATGCATGATCTATTACTAAGATTAAGGAGAGAATCAGATTCTGACAAGAAGATAGCCAAGCTGGAGAACAGAGTTCAGGTTATTGAGAATTCAGTGGCTCTACTTCTTCAAAATCAACAGACTCAGACAAATCTTCTTATGCAACTGGCTAAAGCACAAGGCCTAACTCCTCCACTTGATGATAACAAAAAGGGGGAGAGAGAATCAAGTAAGGGGGAGAAAGGACCAACTGAGGGGGAGAAACTTCTAGTTCAAATCAGCAAAGTAATTGTACCTTCAATTACTATCTCCAAGCCACCAGTTGCAGATGGTATAGATCTTATAAATGCAGCAGCAGCAAATTTGAAAGATGCTGATAAAGGAGAGTTGACTCTGATCAACTGGAAAAAGATTGATGAGGAAATACAGAAAAAGTTTCAATTAGTCAAGGAACCAGATCAGTCAGCCATCCATCACTCTCATGTCAAGCCAATCAATGTGAATGAGATGAGCATGAACTATCTGGAGAAAGGACAATCTTCCTGCATCAAGACTACAAAGGCTGAGATAATTCTTAAACCAAGGGCAAACTATCCAAAGTTATCTTTGAAGAACCCTATGGATTCTGTGTATGAGACACCCAAGCCTGATGAAAAGAAGCTTCTGTCAAGATTTATTCTCCTCTACAAAGATCCACCTGATTCAGCCTCAAGAAAGAGAATTGCAAAGATATTCAGAAATGGGAAGGAAATTTGTGTGGTAGCTGGACATCCACAATTTGCTCATGTAAAGGAAGAAGAAAAAGCCAGATTGAAGCAGGAAAAGAGGCAAGCTGATCTAGATGCAAAGAAGTCTAAATAAAAGAAAGAACAGTTTGCTATCTTGGCCAAGCTACAGGCTGTGAATTCTTCTCAACAAATTCCCTCTCAACCATCTCAAGCTACTGAATCAGAGAAGAAGATTGAAAAATAGAAGAAATCCCCAAGAAAGAAAGAACTGGCTAAAAGAACAAAAAGAAAGTTGGATGTGGTTGACAAGGAATTGGAAGATCAATTTCCAAAGGAATCCACTCAAGCTGAAACTCAAGCATCAAAGCCTTATGTGGTGTTTGAAGACATAAGGGTGGTGGACCCCTATAGAAACATACATCGAGAGCCTATTGTGCCAAAGGATGAGCCAATAGAGTGGGATAAATAACCAATTCCTGACTTCAACTTGCCAATTCTTACTAAGCCAAGAAGGACAAAATCAAGGGCAGTCAAGAAAGTGAAGCTGTCACCTCTCAAATCCAAGTCAGTAGTCAAAGCTCAACCCAAGGTCAACAGGGGAGACTACTTGTACTTGTGTGACATGAAAGAATTCTCAGATCTAAACCTTTATCTGGAGGAGCTGGATGAGGTAAGGGCAATTGATGCATACAGAAACCTACCTGAAAGGTTGGTGTTCAAGTACAAAGGGGGAAGGGAGATTCAGTGGCCTCTTCACAGGATACTTCAAGAAAGCCAAGCTGTGTTGATCAAAGTCTTTTCATCCTTCAAGAAAAACTTTGGGTTCAATGTAACTGCAAGAAGATTAGTATTGAAGAAGATTGAAGAGCTAAGGAGTGTTAGAGCCAAAGATGCACTACCCAAAACTCTTATCATCCCATACACAGGGAGAAGAGTGCATTTAAGGCCCTACTGGCTGATGGAATTCATGGATGACAAGGGTGTGAGAAGATTCTTCAGATTAGAAGACCAATTGAGTATCTCTAGCAATGAGACTCTCTTGGAAATGCAAGAAATGTTAGATCTCTCAGAATCTGATGAATTAGAATTCCACAGACAGCTCCAGAATCAAATTGAAGAAAACAACAGAAAGCTTGGAAGAAGATCCAGACCTTCAAGAATCTAGAAAAATCTGCTCAGACTAGAGGAGCATCTTGAACTGACTGTGAGCCAAACCTTGTACATTTTTGTTTAAATTGAAGCACTTTCAGTTTTATCTACTTATCTTTAAAGATATATGTTTAGGATGTTTTGTTATCATCAAGTATCTCTTAATTTATGGCTACAATTCCAGTAGACATAAATTGGGGGAGATTGTTGTGAATATGTTGTTTACTTGATGATTACCTAAACAAAACATCTAAGTAGATTTTACTTAGTAAAATAATGTAGCACTCGACGGATAAGAATTATAGTCCCGACAGATAACTCATTATAGTCCCGACGGATGATTAACTTATTATCCATCGAGTGAGTAGCTTATGTAATAATAAGTTTGTAGCACAGTGTTGTATGCACCTTTGTATAGAATCTGGAATAGCATATAAGTCATGTTGACTTTAACTAGATATGCAGAATAGGGTGATTAACTGTACATAAGCAATGTCTTGTAATTCTGTATAAGTGAAATGAAGTCAAGTGCCAAAATAACTACCAACGGATGATTAACAAAGCTTCGACGGATGACCAAAATAGCTACCAACGAATGCTTAACAAAGCTTCGACGGATGATCAAATGACTATCAACGGATGTTTAACATAGCAGTCGACAGATGATCAATTAAGTCATCGACGGATGATCTGAAAGTCGACAGATGATCATATCAAGATTCAAACATCAGTTGAACAGTGAAAGCTGACACACAGCCGTTGAGTTGGATACAAGTACACTGTGGAAGCCCATTAACTGGGTAATAGAGGATGAAAAAGCAGCAAAGATCAAGACTGTTAAATATATTAAATATATCTCTGGTGGAATTGTTTAAATCCACCAGAAAGTTTTTAAAGACTCTTGTTTTTAATTACTTATGTTTTGATTCATTCAAGTTTACATTCCGCATTGTGCTAATCAAAACAAATATATCCATAATCGAGTTGAACATTTTTATTTCAAGAAAAAGGTTCAAGAATTCCATTCAACCCCCCTTCTGTAATTCTTGCTATATTGTTAAGGGACTAACAAGTATCAACATAAATCAGAATCTGAATCAAAACTGCATTTTACCATTATTCCAAAATAGAAACAGTTGATAAATCATTTATTCTATGAATATCAAAAATGATATGATAATTTAGATTGGGATCATTCTCCGACGGACATACTATCACATGATGATCAGCCCGTGTGATAGTACTAAGTCATGATTCTTAGAAACATGACCCCAAAAACACGAGTACTCAAACAAAAGGCAATATACCTGCCTGTGGCAAAAATTATGTCATAATATTTCATATGACACTTAGAAATAGCCCTCCGCTGGACCATCCGTCCCAGTCACTTACGCAATTCTGATCCAATCTTAAAATGTTTTATTGAGAGGAGTCATAATAATTGACACCCGAAATAATTTTATTCCCCCATTTACTTGGGTAGGAATATTCGCAACCAAATCATCTTTCTCAAAATCCAAAACATTTGTAAATACAGTAATTTGATAAGTAAAATCACTGAGCTATTCTGAACATAGAATAGCAGAAGAGTACTTGCATAAACAAAATCATTTAATTCAGCGATATGTAAAACATTTATCTATTCCGAACTGAGAATAGGGAAAGCAATACTTGTATAAGAAGATTTAAAATAAATATCACTTGAACAATAAGTGATGATAGGGATACTTGCCTTTGAGATTTAGCAGTTAGTCACACTCGCAAAGACACGTCTATTCTGACATTCTGTCTCAACATATCACCGCCTTTCTTTTCAACATTTTAATGATACACTGTTCCCGCGATTGCCAGAAGCCAAATATCCAATATTTCATCTCATTCCTTATCCAACATCTTGTCTTGATCAACTCGAACGATCCGCATCTATAATTAAAAGATACAACATTAATAGTCTAAACGATAATAACTCGACGAACTGCGCGTCAAAACCCTATTGTCTACCAATACGATAGCCCACATATAAAGAAGACAGCCAAACACAAGACTATTGACCGACGTACGCACGTATTTCACATATCGTGTAAACACATAACTCACGTATCACATAATTCATATCACGCATGCCTCGGTTCATTAAAAGGTTCGACTCAGTACGTTTAAAACTAAAATCGGTCCAAAATACGTCTTTTTGGTAAATACGCGACTCAGAATTAACTTGCAAAATAAGAGACCTTTCGAAACAAAAAGGATTTGGGTTTCGAAAGTATTTGTCTCGTTTTAAACGGACGAACAGTTTATTTTCTACGAATAAAATACGAATAATTAGGAATAAATCAATTAATAATAATATTAATTGATTTTTAAATACAAAAATATAATTTTTTTAAAAGCTCAAAATAATTTTAAATCATTATTTAGAAATAATCATAATTAAAAATGATTTTTCCCTAATTTTTTGTATTAAAATAAAATTAATATAAATTATCTAAATAAAATAATTAATTATCAAAATAATTAATAAATTTAAATGAATGAGAATTTTTTGGATTTCTGAAAATAATAAAAGAAAATAATTTTTGGAATTAAACTAAAATAAGTAAATAATTTTTAGAATTTAAAATAGTAATAAAATGATTTTTTAAATTAAAAGAAATGATTTTCAGAAAATAGAAATTATAATCTTAAAATAATAAAATAACTAAAGTGCAGAAACAAATTTTGTGAAACTGAATTGGGGCAAAATCAATCAAACACGGGTCAAGTTTAAAATGGAAACGGGTCGTGAAGAACGTACTCGGGTTGTCAAGAACCCTACCGGAGAATCACCAGATTCCGGCTGTAACACCCCCAAATCTGGGGTTGGGGATCCGGGTTGTCACGAGTTCTATTTCCCTTAATAACACTTAATCTTAATAAACAACTAACTACTATGTACTGTGACCCCACAATATACACACACACACCACAAGTTATAGTCTCAGAGATGAATACCAAAAATAACACAAGTCGTTTTATTCCACAATTATAAGCCATTACACCTCAAAAGGGTTTCTGAATAAATTTACATTTCTTTGCCATTATTACAATTCATAAATATACATAAATCTGGTACATCAGAAGTTGAAAGCCTAGCCTATTGGTAGATCCTACCTCGGCTATAACGACATCAACGCTTACAGGAAACTGCGGAACGTTTCCTAACCGCTTGCGAATCGGGAGCTTGGTCCTGTTCATCTTTTCTATCTGTTGTTGTGTGATGAAAGAAGAAAGCAAGGGTGAGCAACAAGCCCACCAAAATAATATGTATAATGATTAACAATATATGAGCATTCTCATAGTACTCATGAAAGTCTTGGTCAAGAAGAAATGAACCAAGCTGATATCTTAACGCGACCAAGTCGCAAAATATTCAGTATATATATACATATATACTTTTCACAATCTTTGAAATCCTCTGACATGTAGAATATACACAGAGTTCCAGTTTATAACTGTATATAAATATCGTTGCAAGGTGATCTAATATATCTGACCTTGTCTTAACATTTTCCTGAAACCTTTGTCATTCATAAGACAATCATTAACTAGATATAAGTTTAAAAGATGAAGTTACAAGATACTCCAATATGCTTATATCTTTTTCGAATACTACTTGAACTACCACCGTTCAATGTATAAATAGTTCATCCCATAGATTAAGCTACAAGACAAAACTTGTATAGAATCAATCTTTAAAATATCATCAAAATAAAATAAAGTTACGAGATACTTCATTTGATGCAAACATCATTTTGAAAACTCGACCCTGCCAACACTCAACAATCGCCCAACCGTAGCCTTTCTATCGAAGTGCTCTGGGTAGTGTTGCAGAAATATCCAATTGGATGATGAACTCATTACGGGAGTTTGCCGCGCCAGGAAGACCACTTACGATGATCAGTCGTAGTAGTACCACCCCACCATTTTCTACATGTAGAGGAGAACCTGTCGGATTTACTTGTCAACCGAACATTGGACTCCTAAGGAATGGACCGTCTTAGCGGAACTTCCGGGCCATTTGGGCCAATATAATAAGGCTGGGCCAGCGCTACTCGACCACTTACGCCACTCCTAGTTCAGATGAAATCCATGACCCTAAAACGTAAAGCTCGTTCTCCCTTTCCCCAAGTAGAAACTTGTTGATACGGCTCCACTAAGAAATCGTATCTAGATGGAAAGGAAAACTCACCGATATTTCCCAGGCGATGCCTGTTAATGGATTAACTTGTTCCAAAATTTTACTTCCCGAGTGTTGGGTAAGTATTCAAAAACTCTTTTATCAGAATATCAACCTTGTTGCGAATATAAAATACACCACAGAGCCGGATCCCTCAGGTTTTGAGCGAGTATTTAAATCCCCTTCGAAAGGAGGATCTTAAATATAAGAATGAGTTTTGGGATCCGCCCTAACCTTTACAAATCATTTTGAAGACTCGAAAACATTTTTAAGAATGTTTGGAGTGATGCTGATTTAATAAAATAAATTAGTCCCAATATATTAGAAAATATCTGAATATTATTGTTTAAATAATATTCCCATAAAGAATAATCTTTACAAAAATAATTGAAGTAGAAGTTTTAAAACTTATACTTTAAATGAATATTAAATAACCAAAGATATACTTATACAAAAGTATTATCTTTATTGAATAATCAAAAGTAAGTTTGATTTTCGACACATTATTCTTTAATAAAATTAAGAATATTAATTGGTAAATAATCAGAGTCATAAGTCCTCGAATGAATATTCAAATAATAATATTCATTAATAAATTAAGTGGAGTCATAAGTCCTCGAATGAATATTCAAATAATAATATTCATTAATAAAATAAACGGGGTCATAAGCCCTCGAATGAATATTCAAAATATTATTCATTAATAAAATAAGGTTATCGAATAAACCTTATTTGATTCATAGTTTTTAAAAACTATTCATATATATATATATAAATATATATATATATATATATATATATATATATATTATACTCGGAAGCATCGACCCCCGGTTTTAGAAAAATGTTCACCTTTGGGTCCCCTATACTAAGGGTATATGCAAATTACCCCTTATCTCTAGCATAGGTATTATCAACTGAATCGACAAATATATGTATCAAGAATACGAAACAGGCATGCATATATACCATATCACATGCTAAAATATATCGCAAGAATTTGCTAACAACAATCATGCATCTATCACAAGATAATGCATATACAAAAGTATACATCACCACAACAGTATAACGGGTAGAAAACTTGCCTGAGCGACTGGGGGTTACAAATGGCTTGGGACGAGTCTGGTAACCTATAAACAACATATAAGTTGGAATTAAACCAAAGTCACTTATAAACCTATACTTTAACCAATTTAGACTCTAACGCTCGCTTTGCGCTTACTGATTTTCTTAAGTCGCTCGAGTACCCTCGGCTCCACCATTTTTAATAAATTAACCATTACCAGTTTTAAGGCGATTCTTTCGCGAGTGCCTTACCAACTTCCTAACACACTTTACATAAATGTTTCATACTCCAATTAGTCCTTTTATATGACACTCTCACAATTAGGGGCCTAGATTATGGAGTCACCATGCTACAAATTACAATAATATAAAACAGAATCATAAACATAATGCCATGGCCCCTTGCACTGCTACAGGATCTAATACAGGTTAAGGTATGAAACAAGTTGCATCTAACTACACAACATGATGCTATTACAATCTTTTCTAAATACAAAAGATAACTTCATATAGAAATTACCACTGATCTACCCCCTTTCTAGCTACCTGCGACGTCATAGCGAATCTAACTGTGCGTGAAGGTCCAAAGTTAGCATTCTTCCTAGCTGACCTTCTAAATCCAACCATACTCGAGCTTAACTGTAAAATTTAGATAACAAAGCAACGTGAACTACAAAAGCTCAGCAAGTAACAATAACATTAAAATAGTTAAGCTATCAGGGATCAATAGGTATCAAGGCCAACTAGGATATTCAAATGGAAATCCAATATAAGGAATAAGGAAAGGAATTATAGAAAAATTCCTTATCAACAGTTCAAAGTTCAATTTTTCTTTCAAAACTTTTCATAAAATCATTTCTAACATCTTTTCAAAACCTTTTTCAAAACCCTTTGCAAGCAAACATTTCCAAGCAAATCTATATTTCAAAACATATCTTTTGATTGGAGTTTTTCCCACAACAACATAGACACTACGGGTGATCAGCCACGTAATGCCCCCCATCAGGACCTATTTGTCCTTCTGAGCTTCCATGTATAGAGGATCCCCAAGACCAGTATAAAACCAGTCAGCTAGACTTATTGACAATGTTAGCGCTAGACTTATTGCCACTGCTAGCACAACACAACCAAAAATGCTGGACCGGCGTCACTCGGCCACTTACGCCTCCAATCCATAGGAATCCGTAGAAAACATTTTAGATGGAATTCCTACTTTACAAAACAGTTTTACTTTTTAACAGTTTACCATCCTTTGAATGAGATAAGACTTTATATGAAAGTTTGAATTCATATTTACGTTCAATTCAGAATCAGAAGATTCATTTCAATCAACTGAATATCCAAGAGAAATCAGGGTTTAAACATATATATTTTCAAAATGAACAGATGGTTCTCATAATGAATGAAATCGTAAACATTTGAAAAATATAAAGAAAACAGACTTATTTGTCAATGGTTGAGATATGGTATTCAAAATTTAAATCAACATGCAGGAATATAAGAAAGAGAGAGAGAGAGAGAGAGAGAGAGAGAACAGTTGAGGTTTCGTTACTTGCCTCTCAAAAGTATCACACTATCACAGTCCTGCCTAATCACAATCTTCACTGGATCTCAGCTTTAACTTTTTCCTTTCCTACGCTTGCGTCCTCACTCTTGAACTCTACACGAGTAAGAACACTATTTCAATAACACTTTTATTATATTTCGACGTTCACTTGAAAATCTACTCAAATTACCCCTTTCGCGATACCCACATATATGATATATATGCACTATTATATCTAATATATAAATAGCACATATACAATCAAGTCACATAACACGTATCACTGAATACACGCATATAATATTTTACTATTCGATCTTCGTTTTAAAACTGAAAATCTTATTTAACTTTGAAAACTATCATTTGATTTTAAAGTTGTTTTATAAAATATGTGGTCTTATTGGAAAACAATTCTTATTTCAAAATTATTTTAAATTTTCTAATATAGTTTGACTAAGCGACCGTAAGTTAAACTAAGTCAATCGAATAATGACCGTCACTCGATAACTTAATTCAACTCGTATCGACCAAATGAAACTATATTATAGTTTAAATAGTTTTGTAACATAATTGCCCTTCGAAGATCGTCTAGTTACTAAGCACGTGAAACTACGTTGGATAGCTAACCAAATTACGTTAAATCTCTTTAAGATTCCAACGAAAATCCGGTAGCATCCCCTTTGTAATCTCAACATGCCAGTCGACTATTGTCGACACCACCACACAATCAAACAATCACATAAGTTTTCACCTACTATATTAAAGTAGTACTAAGCTACTTTAGACTTTACCACAAACATAATTTTTGACACTTTATACTTTATATTACTCTAAAAGTTCATAAGTCATTTCATGGTAAGCATGCACTTTAATACCTCAGTACCTATAAGCTTTTTATGACCAACTACTATCACATAGTCAAACATACCATTTAACTTACTTGCTCTTTATACTATTTCAAGAATAAACAAGTAAATAATAAACCATTCTATAAAAACTAAGTACTTTGACTTATAAACACTTTACACAACTAGTACATTATTATGGATACTAGTTTACAATCAAAACGGACCAAATAGCCAAACACATTTAACCACCAAGGACATAAACCAATTTCAATAAGTCACATACTAGCACACACCACCACAAAAACACACATATTCTATCGTATTTACCATATTAAAGCTAGATACAAGATTACTCATCAAAATGTCTTTTACATAGACTATTAAGAGTTTAAAGTATAACCCGACCATCTCAAAAGAATATCAATTTACTCTGTTATATTAAAGTCAAATGAAAAATTATAAAACATGAAAGTTGTAGATACTTCTGAGATCTTTCCAGAAGGGTAAGGCTCATTAAAAACGGATAAATAACGAATTCGGAAATTGGATAAATGAGGGCTGCCTGAACAGAGTCAGGCCCTGATCACAGAAGTAATTTGACATTTAAGACTCCTAAATCCTAGAATATGACTCTGAGTTGTGAACACAAAATGTAGAGTTTGAAAAGATCTTTTCAGAATGGTATTCTTCAAAATTTTCTGATAAATATTTAATTTACTATAAATTTTCAAAGTCTACCTCTCAGTTTTGAAAATGTTCAGGCAGGTTACAAAAACTGCAGAAATCACCTCCTTATACGCATAATTTCAAAAAACTTAAAGAATCAAAGTTGTAGAGAATTGAATTATCTTTCTACAGACTCTGAAATCATAACATTCTGACCTGTAATGAATTTTATACGAATTTAGCAAGAAAACAGAACCTAATACTTTGAAATCAAACCTTATATCTTTATAACTATAAATTCATAAAAGAACACTACATGCAAAGGAGATTAATTACATACAACACTTTTTAAACAATTAGATTCACTTAAACACTCTTATCACCATCAACTAGTCAAGAAATCTATTCTCTCATATATACATATACACAAGCCGCATATATATATACTCCCATGATACAAAACTTTAGTACTTTAAACCACTAAATTAACAACTATTTTTACCAAGAAACACCATATACAAACACATTCTTCATATTTACATACACCCGTATATATACAACACACATAAGACACCAATTTCCAACATGCAACTATAATCCATGACATGCAATTCGAATTAACTAACACTAACACTCTATTACTCAATAAACTCAAGTGAAATCACATTAAACTCTAGTTCCTCCCTCAACAAATACCAAACTCAAATATATACACACCTATACATACACACGGATACCAGCATGCAAAGTACAAGTTTAATGTAAAAGAAGATAAAAGATCACATCTTTACCTAGCAACAAAGGAAGAAGAAAAAGTTGTGTGCTTGTGTGTGTGGTTTTTGGCCGGGGGAAAAGAAAACCGAGAGGAAGAGATGGGGGAGGATGATGTCTCGCGTAAAATGAGGAAAGAAAGAGGGATGCTGATGTTTTATTTAATAAAATAAGGGTATTTTGGTAATTTCACATATAAAAATTTTTGTTTTAATAGTTTTCTTTTGATAAATGAATGCAAAAACGTTTCTTTAATAAAATACAAACTGTTCTGAAAGTTCTGAAAATTATAAATTTTATATTTTTAAAATGTAGAGCACAAAATTAGCTTCGCGTGCATATTTTTAAAATATTTTTCTGATGCACGGTTATTTTTGTATGAATTTTACAAGTTTGACTACGAAAAGTGCAAAAACAGTTCTTCATTCGAATTAAAAATAGGAAATAGCCCAAAATACTCACTTTCACATTATTATAAAGTTTTTAATACCAAAATAATGATTGTAGAACAATAATAAAAATTTTATTGTTTTCCAACTATTTTTCAGAAATTTAAATAAAGATTTATTCACACTTTATTTTTCAATATTCACTTAGAATTTCATAAATAAATTTTCAAGCACTCTAATAATCACATAAATAAATTTCAAACATACTAATAATCACTTAAACCACACTTTAGCATATAAGTATCACATATTTTATTTTTTTCTAACTAACTTCTCATATTTCCATAATTCCCACTTTTCCACTTTTCAATTTCTAGTATCACATTTCACTTTCACATTTAAATTTCCATCTTTAAATTTTATAATTCTATTATAGCATCAATAAATCCACAATTCACTTTATCACAATTCCTCTGAAATACATCAGACTGGAGTAAATATATAATTATATGTATTTATTCTCTACTTTCACATAAATAGCACAGAAACAAATAATCATTATATTAAAATTTTACGGTCGTTACATTCTCCCCACTTAAAGGATTCTGTCCCCAGAATCACGCCTAAATAAACAATTAGGGATACTTCTCGAGCATTTCACTCTCAAATTCCCATGTGAACTCTTCCACAAGAGGATTTCTCCACAAAACTTTGACTAGGGACACAGATTTATTCCTAAGCGCTTTTCTCTCCGATCTAACATCTTTATCGGATGTTCCTCATAAGACAAGCTAAATCCTTAAGTATCCATATTCTATTTCATGGTCTGCAATTGGAATCCTAGAGTTTAAGAACCATTACACAATATAATGTGAATATGGGGTATGTATAGAGATAATATCATCTCAAACACGACTTATATTGTCCTTCAAAACTTTGCATAAATCCTAATGCACAGAATCTCTTCTGATGGTTCGTCTATACTCCAACATATTTAGATTGAAGGTAAGGAATATAAAATGCAAAATTCTCACTTGCCCCAATTCTTGATTCAAAAGTTTGTCGATGAAACACATTGTTTCAGAATAGTTGATTGGAACTAAGGTTCAATGATCAAGAAGAAAAGAATGAAAATGATATTGAAATGATTGAGAACAACCATATTAGTACTTAAGATGGCCAGTCTTAGTACCATACAGTTCACAACACACATTTAGGTGGCGTCCCACCAAACTATTTGTCACGAAGACAAACAACCACAGTACGTGTATTGTTTGTCTCAATCAAATGACCAAATTTTCAAGGAAACAAAAGATGTTCGAAGGGAGTTGGAAGTATAGAACAGATTCTGGATACTTTTAGAAAACAATAAAAATTACACTTTAGAGTGGTAGAAGAGAAATTTATCATTGGTCATTTTCATAGGTTTCTCATACACGTACTCGTATAACAACTGTAACCCATTCTTTCGTATCTCGAGAGTGGATTACACATCCACATCAATGTAGCTTTTCATACCACATTCATTACTTCTTTTCCATCAATCACGAAAACTCACCAACATGAATATTTGCAACAATAACCTCTTTCCACGTTATTCACACTCGGAGCTTCTGAATCGCTCTTTCCTCGTAATACACTCATAGATCAAAATCTATCTAGGTTCGTTTGATAACATTAATGGTCTTCTTACACATAGAGCCCATAAGGTGATATACCAATATTCACATTACATTTTCTACGGCATAAATCCACTAACGACGGATGTTCATCCTTAGTTTTATTTACTGTATAAGACGTCCACTCTTAGTATATCATCCCCTATCTGAATCATCCTTTCTTTTGAAGATGCACTCATTGACGATGAATTGTTCTCATCTACATTTTAGTGTCTACATAAATTTGGAATTTATTCCAAAGTCTTTGAGTAATTCTTTTCCTATACCTTTCGCAATACACTCTGAAACCCCATACCACATGACTATTATCCTCATCTAGTTGTCTTGTAGAAACATTTCATTAACCAATTAGAAGTGTACTAACTTGATCGATTTCTACCATCGTTCTTGTCTTATATTAAGTCCTTTCTATATAAAGATAAAACTTATGGCTCCTTTAATCCATACGGGTTTTCTTACTTGTTTCTATATGAATAAATGTCTCCAAATCTTAGGGCACTCAAGTTTCTGTTAGTTTCAAATCATTTGCTAAATGATTTTACTTGCAAGACTTTCGTTGTTCGGTAACTATACTCAATAACCTGACCATATTGTACCAAAATGCATTCTAACCCATTATGAGAAATATTATTATAAATCGCAAGATTGTCTCGATCACCAAGTAGAACCAACATGGTTAGGACACTAACCCTTTCCTTAACTCAAAAAAAATCTCTCATGCTTATCTTTCTAATCAAACTTTTCCCTCCTCCTTATTGTCATTGTCACTGATGTCATTATCTTTCTTAAACAATTTCCTTATAAGAGTTAGCCATTACTAAAGTTCCTTGTTTCCGTAGATCTCTATCATTTCCCACTTCATTTAAATTTCAACACTTGTGGAATTTACGTTGATTCCTTCACGGCTACCTATTTCTTTAATAACTCAAACTTTAAAAACTTCACATACAGCTATTCTTTTCTTTTCTTAGGATCATAAAGTCGTCCTTCCAGTGTTTGGTGTACTCACCCTTCGTATTTGAATAAATAACACATTATTAAAGCCTTGTATAAATTACTGTCTCTAGCAGATTTTCAAACTTAATTTCTACTTGATAGTAACTCTATTCTTAAATCAACCATAGAGAAGTATGTTCTCTTCCCAACAGTTCAACTCAATCATCATTTCAATTACTTATGCTTGATTGTCTAATTGAGCTTTCCATAATCGATACACTAAGCCTTATAACTCCTTTATCCAAAATTTCTGGCAGTCGAATTGCCAGTCTTCTCATTTCAACTAGTACCACTCTGTGTAGTCTTTTACCACTGATTTAATTCTAGGTATCGCACTAAAAATTCACTTCTCTACTATGAGATAAGCAAAGTTGCTTATCTGTAAACACACCTTGACCTCTTTAATCATGAGGATTTCTTCAATCTTGAGTATTTCTTGACGGATATTCACTACATGTGTGACACACATAGGCTTCACATCATCGTCTTCACAATTCTTTTAACTTAAAATAAGGGTCTGAATTTCTTAACGTGCTTTTATCCTTGAAGCATAACTTCCTCGTCATTCATAGACTTCATGTTAATCTGTTTCTTCTTGTACTTATTTGTGCATCGTAATCCTATAACAAATCCATTCCTAAGGTTCTATCAAATTTTTCTTAATTTGGAAGATATCATATTCACGATGAAAGAACAATCTGTTATCTTAATGTCAAAATGTTAACATACCTGACCAACGTGAACTCTGTCCTGATCGACTACTCTTATAACCAAATTTGGTCATAACGGTTGATCTTAAATTACAGCATTCCTATTACCACTTCCACATTTTGAACTATATCTTTCTTAGATATAATGAAGGTCCTTACCTAAAAATTCTGATGCTCGTGATGGTCTTATGACACCTTGAAATTTTAGTTGTTTGGATTAGTTCCTTAAAATACCTTATAAAATAGCCCACCATACCACACTTGTTACAAGTAAAATCCGGATCTACTCTTACACTTATACTCGTGCATTTCTCAGTAAAGTTATCCATTTTATTTTCTTCAACTTTATCTATATTTATTTTCTTCCCTAGATCACTTACTTTCTCCTTTTATAGCCTTATAAACCACTGCTCACATAAGTTCGAAGTTCAAATATAGCCATCCAGCTTCTAACCTGCTGCTTAATCCAATGCTTGAAGCTCTTAGCTCTTTTCACATCCTTAAAAGCCTATTTCTGACACCATTTATGTTAAATCAGTAATCTTGGGCTTATAACCGCTTTGCTTATATTTTCTTATTTCCAACTTCAAAGTCTTACCCCCAAGTGCTCCTTCATACAGTCTTGTGTATCCTTTACTAGAAACGGCTCCGTAAATCTTTACCATGTCATCGTACTTTGACTGATTTCCACTAGAAACCAACTTGAAAACTCTGTCTTTTGGTCTTCACCAACTTTAACCATGCCAAAAGTTTTATCTATTTACTTAAGCCAAACGCTGGCTTTGGTCAGTTCCACGGTTTCCTGAGCCTATGGGAATCTAGCATCTTATGAGGATATAAAACTTACCACTTACGGCTTGACGCTGTTGTTATTGTTGTGTCAAAGCAGCTGTTATTGTCAAACTAGTTATAAAATTTGGGTTATGGTAGGGTCAGTTTGACTCCAAACTTCCAGTGTTATAGGTTTGAGAAATTGGCTTGAGAGCGATATCCTCTTGACCAGTAAACAAGCAAATTAATAAGAAATATGCTACATGCTTAAGAAACCATGTAATTTCTATCCTTGTAAAAGGATTTAATTCTATTTTTTTAGTATAATAAAAAGATTTAACTCATACAGCCTTATTACCCTATAAGTTGTTCGTTTTCCTCAAGGAAGTAACAAGGTATGGTTTATTGGTAATAAAACAATTTTGGAATGTAAGGTGGGTATATAAACAGTTGTATATGGAGGAAATAGTAAGGTGTTCAATGAATATGAAAAAAAAGGCATTCATCTGTAAAGGTAAAAGTTATGGTTCCAACACTTGAGTTCAAAAATAACAGGAGAGAAAACAGCAGTCCGATGATTAGTCAAAGGGGTAAAATAATGGGAAAAACAACCCCAACTGTCACAAGCTGCTAGACAACAACAAGGAAATTATCGAAATTAATGGTGACCTACACATCTGAAAAGATTAACTTAGAACCATCTGATACTGACGTAAAATAGTATCTAAACAAGTTCTACTAACTGAGCTGAGTACCACGCCAACAACTTCTTTTCCCAATAGCTTAATATCTCCTTTATCGAGCAATTCTTAACACAGTCCACATCCATCTTTCCAACTTCATCAGTCTCCCAGTCCTTTCCCAAGAAGTGTAAACAGATGATCCTTCCCAAAGACGAACACATGCCATCTCTTCTAGACATTCAATCCTAGATACCCACTCACTTTCAGAAACATCTACCCGTTGCCTAGTCTCATTAGACATCTGATCAACTAAGGATCTTAATTTTGAACCATGTCCAAACACCATTTCTCGGTCGCGTGATAGCTCCGTATAAATGTAGTAGGGAATTTGTGGAACTAGAATTGTCACAGGGGCCGAAACAGGTTCCATAGCTGGTAAGACAAAAGTCTCGGTAGTCGATCTGACCGGCTGCCATACAATTTCTTCCTCAAAATCAATCTCAGACTCGTACTCATGACTAGATGCTAAGGCTGAAGGGTCGGTAGGAGAAGTCCTATCCGATTCATCATCACTGCTGCTGCTATCCGGCATCTGCGATAATATAGGTATGCAAGGTGAAACGAGAAAGTTATCTTAAATTCTAACGCCATCATATCGTAGAGATCTTAAAGTAGAGACTATATCCTACAATACCAACCCAAACTCTATATAGTGTAAAACTTAATTCCTAACTTAACATTCCTACAATCCACCTAATCCTGACTTGTTTCAGTGACCAAAACCTGTAGCTCTGATACCAAACTGTGACACTCTCACAATTAGGGGCCTAGATTGTGGAGTCACCATGCTATAAATTACAATAATATAAAACAGAATCATAAACATAATGCCATGGCCCCTTGCACTGCTACAGGATCTGCCATGGCCCCTTGCACTGCTACATGATCTAATACAGGTTAAGGTATGAAACAAGTTACATCTAACTACACAACATGATGCTATTACAATCTTTTCTAAATACAAAAGATAACTTCATATAGAAGTTGCCACTGATCTACCCCCTTTCTAGCTACCTGCGACGTCATAGCGAATCTAACTGTGCGTGAAGGTCCAAAGTTAGCATTCTTCTTAGCTGACCTTCTAAATCCAACCATACTCGAGCTTAACTGTAAAATTTAGATAACAAAGCAACATGAGCTACAAAAGCTCAGCAAGTAACAATAACATTAAAACAGTTAAGCTATCAGGGATCAATAGGTATCAAGGCCAACTAGGATATTCAAATGGAAATCCAATATAAGGAATAAGGAAAGGAATTATAGAAAAATTCCTTATCAACAGTTCAAAGTTCAAGTTTTCTTTTAAAACTTTTCATAAAATCCTTTCTAACATCTTTTCAAAACCTTTTTCAAAACCCTTTGCAAGCAAACATTTCCAAGCAAATATATATTTCAAAACATATCTTTTAATTGGAGTTTTTCCCACAACAACATAGACACTACGGGTGATCAGCCACGTAATGCCCCCCATCAGGACCTATTTATCCTTCTGAGCTTCCATGTATAGAGGATCCCCAAGACCAGTATAAAACCAATCAGCTAGACTTATTGACAATGTTAGCGCTAGACTTATTGCCACTGCTAGCACAACACAACCAAAAATGCTGGACCAGCGTCACTCGGCCACTTACGCCTCCAATCCATAGGAATCCGTAGAAAACATTTTAGATGGAATTCCTACTTTACTTTACAAAATAGTTTTACTTTTTAACAGTTTACCATCCTTTGAATGAGATAAGACTTTATATGAAAGTTTGAATTCATATTTATGTTCAATTCAGAATCAGAAGATTCATTTCAATCAACTGAATATCCAAGAGAAATCAGGGTTTAAACATATATATTTTCAAAATGAACAGATGGTTCTCATAATGAATGAAATCGTAAGCATTTGAAAAATATAAAGGAAACAGACTTATTTGTCAATGGTTGAGATATGGTATTCAAAATTTAAATCAACATGCATGAATATAAGAAAGAGAGAGAGAGAGAGAGAGCAGTTGAGGTTTCGTTACTTGCCTCTCAAAAGTATCACACTATCACAGTCCTGCCTAATCACAATCTTCACTGGATCTCAGCTTTAACTTTTTCCTTTCCTACGCTTGCGTCCTCACTCTTTAACTCTACACGAGTAAGAACACTATTTCAATAACACTTTTATTATATTTCGACGTTCACTTGAACGTCTACTCAAATTACCCCTTTCGCGATACCCACATATATGATATATATGCATTATTATATCTAATATATAAATAGCACATATACAATCAAGTCACATAACACGTATCACTGAATACACGCATATAATATTTTACTATTCGATCTTCGTTTTAAAACTGAAAATCTTATTTAACTTTGAAAACTATCATTTGATTTTAAAGTTGTTTTATAAAATATGTGGTCTTATTGGAAAACAATTCTTATTTCAAAAGTATTTTAAATTTTATAATATAGTTTGACTAAGCGACCATAAGTTAAACTAAGTCAATCGAATAATGACCGTCACTCGATAAGTTAATTCAACTCGTATCGACCAAATGAAACTATATTATAGTTTAAATAGTTTTGTAACTGTTATTCCCAGTGGACTAACAATGAGATTTACAGAAGGGGGGGTTGAATGTAAATCTCAAAACTTTTTCAAGTTTTGAGCAATTTGTAAGACTAAGTGTTTGAGTGATCAAATGTGTGTGAATTGCTTGGAGCTGATGCAGACAGATATATATTTAAACACAAATGAAATGAACACAAAGAACTTAAAAACTTTTCTGATGGATTTGTTGTTCCACCAGAGATGTGTTATTTCAGAAAATCTGTGATTCAAAATTAAATCACAGCTGCTTCCTAGTACAAACTAGATGATTTTCTCTCTTGATATTTCTAAACAGCTCAGGGAAAATTCATATCTAATTACTAGCTACTACTTGGTTTATATAACACCAAGTTTACAAGTGAAGACAAAGATAAAGTACAATAAGACAATAGTTCTCCACTTATTTCTATTCCATTTTTATCCAGTGTAATATGGAATTATTTGTTGACTTTCCATTTTGAACCAGACTAAAAACGGATGCTTTTTCTGCTGTTCCTGAAATAGGCTACCACATCTCTGTCAATCCATGTGCCTCTGTCAGCTTTGTTAACTGTCACTATCAACTGCTATGAGACTGAGCATCCGTTGAAGCTTTCATCCGTTGATGGCTTTATCCGTTGATGCTCTAGTAGTGCATCCGTTGAAGCTTTCATCCGTTGATGGCTTTATCCGTTGATGCTCTAGCAGTGCATCCGTTGAAGCTTTAGAGACATCCGTTGAAGCTTAGTTTCTTATCCGTTGAAGGTCTTCAATATCAGTTGATACTTCTTGACTTATACAAAATTACAAGGCATGAAATATTTACAATTAGCCCTCCTACTTGTACATCCATTAGTAGTCAACATGACTGATTATCTCCTAACAACATCTAAGAATTACAGCTTGAAACCAGAGAGTGAGATGTGCTACAATACCAAACTTATTGCTAAGTAAGGCTACTCCTTCAACGGATAGCCAAGATGGTCTTATCCGTTGAGGCTACAAACACTAGATTTCTACTTAAGTGTTTTGCTGAACTTATCATCAAACTAATACACATATTCCTAACAATCTCCCCCTATTTATGTCTACTAGAACTGTAAGCATAAATTTGGGTTTAGCTTGATGATAACAAAACACTTAACAAATATATAAACTGTAACTAAGCAGAAATTCAAAAGTGCTGCAAAAGTGTATATGCTGAGATGAAATTGAAGAAATACATTGTTTCCAAGGGTGCTCCTTTAGCTTGAGCAAATTACTTTCTTTTCCTTTGATCCCTGGTTTTCTTTCCTAGCCTCATGTCATTCTCCTCCATTTGAAGTTGAAGTTGTCTGTAGAATTCAGCTTCATCTTCTTCATTGATATCTAACTTAGATTGCATATCCTTGAGAGTTTCATTATTGGCAATCTTTAGCTGATCTTCAATTCTGAAAAATCTTCTGACTCCTTTGTTGTCTCTGAACTCCATCAACCAATGAGGTGATTTGTGAATTGTAATACCTCTCTCTGGAATGAGTAAAGTTCTAGGCAAAGCATTGGGCTCCCTCCAAGTTTTCCTTATGTTGGCAATCTTGTTGAGAATCTCAGTCCTGGCAGTTCTGGTAAAGCCAGAATCCTTATGTATGGCTGAGTAGACTCTAATCAAGGTAGTGTAGCCTTCATTCAGAATTCTGTGAAGAGGCCATGTTCTTTCCCCAGCTCCTTTGTATTTGAACACTAGTCTTTCTGGTAGCTGTCTGTAGGCAGCTATTCCCCTTACATCCTCCAGCTCATCCAGATAGAGTTCAATGTCTGAAAATTCTTTTATGTCACAGATGTGAACATAATCATCTTTAGAGTTTTGAGGTTTGGACTTAGGCTTCTGTGTGAATTTGATTGAGGCTTTAGAGGGTGTTGATTTGATTCTTCTTTTCTGCTTCTTTGATGATGGAGAAGAGGTTAGGAAGGTGGGCAATTTGATGGTGTCCCAATCAATTGGTTCCTTCTTGGGAATGATTGTTTCACCATGAATGTTCATGAAGGGGTCAGGTACAATGGGTTCAGGAATGGAGGGTAGTAGTTTGGATATTGATTGGGTTTCTTCAGTCTTATCTACCTTCTTTCTCTTTGCATTGACCTTCTTTCTTTTCCCTTTCTGCCATTCTTCCTTACTTCTTTCCTCCATCTCAGTACCAACCATGTCCCCCATAGCTTCATCTTCACCTTTGTCTTCAATTACTTTCTGATCTTCAGCCTGACTTGACTCTAGCTATTTTTCAAGCTTTGCTTGTGCTCTTTTGTCAGCCTTTAGCTGTTTGGCTTCTTCCTTCAACCTTTTGGTTTCTTCCTTCTTGGCTATTGAGAATTTGGGATGTCCTTGCATCACACATATGCTCTTTCCCTCTCTGAAAATAATAGTCATGTTTCTCCTTACAGCCTCATCCATGGTCTCTTTGAGATATGCAATACTTCTTCCTAAAAGCTTGTCCTCATCTGCTTTTGGAAGAGGAAAATCCACCTCTTTTAGAGGATTCTTTGTAGAGTCCTTATTGGATCTGTTGTTGGGCTTGAGAACCATAGGTTGCAGATCTTTGGAAGAAGTTTCTCCATCCTTATGCCTCCCTACTGGCTTGAGTTCCATAATAATTGATTCCACTTTTGTGCTATGCTTCACAGATTGTGATTGAGAAGTTGTAGAACCAAATATTAGTTGCATCTTTTCATCAATCTTCTTCCTTTGCTCTTTGACTTGCAATTCAGCTGCTGCTATCTGGATTAGATCAATTCCATCTAGCTTTCCTTTGACTTGAATTGGTGGAGAAGTTGTGATGACAGGAACTAGCACTTGAGAAATCTGAACTGTTGTAGATGGCTCTCCTTCCCCTTCCCCTTTATTCTCCCCCTTTTTGTTATCATCAAGGGTAGGGGTCAAACCTTGTGCTTGTGCCAGCTGCATGAGGAGATTTGTTTGAGTTTGTTGATTCTGAAGAATGGTGACCATAGAGTCTTCAATTATTTGAACCCTATCTTCCAATCTGGCCAACCTCTTATCAGCATCAGAGGCCTTCCTTAGTCTCCCCAACAAATCTTGCATAGTACCATAGGGTATAACTGAATCCAATTTCTCAGCATTGTAGGATTTCAGATCAGCAATGTCTAGCTTGAGCTCATCCACACTTAGATTGTGCTGGTAATGCTGCAACTGCAAGAGATGCAGAGATTCCAGATGAGCTTGAAGAATTGCCTTGGTGCCAGCATCCTGAGTCTCCTGAATGGCCTGCTGAATTGTCATGACTTGTTTGACCAAAGTGACACCAAACTCTCCTGGTGTTGATGGTTTTGCCCATGCCCATGCAGGAAGATTAGGAACAGAACTTGGGCCTGCTACTCCCCCTAAGTTCATGCTCTCATTCAAAGAATTAGAGTCATCATCATTAGAATTTACTCCAAATTCTTCAGATGGCTCACCAGCTTGAGAAGGCAGCCTGTTGACAGCAGCTTTGTCTCTTAGAAGAGATTCTGAAGTGTGTACAATGTGTAGTGTCTGTTCTGCCTCCACATTGCCCTGTGCAGCCAATAATTGATAGGCTGAAACAGGGTGAGTAAAAGTGTCAGCATCCAAGGAAATGTTATCAATGATAGCTTTGTAGTGTTGCTGAAATTGTCTTCCCTTATCTGCATCATCCACTTTCATGAACTCACTAGCAATGGCTGGATCCACCCTTATAGCTTCTGTACCTGCCTTTCTCTCAATTTCTCTCTTTTCTTGCATCAGGGGCTCCCCCTGGCTCACACACACCCTCACACCCTCACCTTCACCTTCTAAGGTGGCACTCCTATCACTTACTTTTGCCATGCTGGAAGAAATAGCATGCATTTGGTGACTCTCATCCTCTCCTTTTGCCTGGGAGCAACCCAGCCTCTCACTCAAAAAATCACTCCCTTCCCTCAAGCCTAAAAGTGATTGTACAGTTGCCATGTCCTCTACAGTTGGAGTTGTTTCTGTTAAGTGTGTAGAGGCCATCAACGGATAGGGAGTATCCGTTGAAGTAGAAACTGATGGTATCAACGGATAACTGCTGTTAAGCTTATCCGTTGAAGAACAACCACTTGTCAACGGATGAGAGATATCCGTTGAAGAAGGAAATGATGTAGAGATAGAAAGTGATATAATTGTTGAATCTGTGTGGATTGATTTTAAGTGAGGTGACACAGATTCTGCAACTACATCTGAAAGAATTGGCTGATGATCCAATAAATCATCTAAAAGATGATGATCACCAGGTTTTGAGTGGGGCTCCTCCCTGAGTTTTAATGAGGGAGAATCAGGAATTGATATGAATATCATATCCACATCCAGAGAGGGTGTAGGAGAGTTTGAGGAATGGTGTGTGTCTATATTGAGAGAATGGGGCTGTGATTCCACATTTGCTGGAATCATATCAAGCTGAATTTGAGAAGGCACAGATACTGGTGGGTGTATCTGTGCTGTGTGTGTCCCTTTTGTGGAAACTAGGGTTTTGGCCTTCTTCTTCCTTGAAAAGGCTTGAATTGGTGAATGTTTAGCTTCAGTGTCCCTCCCTCTTTTGTTCTGTGTCCCTGGGTGGGGACTATTTTCAATAGTTACATCCTTTTGGGAGGATGCAACTAGGGATGTGCTGGACTCCTTTTGAACCACTACAGTCTTTTGAGAGACTGTGGCTTGGCTGGAATGGGTATCACTCACCTCTCCCACCTTATCCTGGGGGGCTTTTTGATGTTCACCCCTCCCCTCACCACTCACACCCTGTTCTCTCCCTTCAGGGTTTATGGTAGTTGTTACAACTGTTGTCTTTTGAGAAACAACAGAGGTAGGTTTCTTTGACTTGACTTTGGAGATTTTAGATTTGGCGGCTTTGGTAGGAGCCTGTTTGGACAATGACACAGGTTCCATAGCCACACTAGAAGGCAAAGAAACATTGGAGTTGGAAATAGTAGGAGTTATAGAAGCATTTACCTCACTTACCTGTGGTGCATTCATGATTGGCAAGTATACCAATGGCACCTGGCTGTTGAGATTCATTCTCAAAAGGTCTGCAAGGACCCTTTTCTCTTGTGCCCAACATTTGAGTTTATTATTCTCATTGGATATAACCAAACCTTCAGCAACATGGTTAGCCAATAACATAAAGAATCTAGCAAAGTAGATGTTATGTGGTCTATTAGCTTTGTTACCTAATCTGGAACCTAATTCTAGCATAACACAGTTGCTAAAATTAAAGTACCTATCAGAAACTAGCATATAGAGAATATTAACAAGAGATGAAGTGATAGCATCAAAATTGCTAATCTTCCCAGAGAAAACCTTAATAAAGGCATCTCTAAGAAAACTCCATTCTTTCCTAAGGCCTTTCCTTCTAATACTACCTAAACTAGTAGAATCAAAAGCATAGCCTATGGAATCTAGCATAGCAGAGACATCTTTATCAGTGTGTGGTGTCATGGCATTATTCTCAGGCAACTTAAAGCAAGATTGTAAATCATCACAATTAATGCAATAGTCCTTACCTTTGAGAGAGAAGGCAATAGTCATATCAGTGGAGTTGAACTCTGCAGTTGTCCAAATCTCCTCAATCACTTCACAGTAGATGGTTGGGGCTTCCAGCATTGCATAGCTCAGTTTGCAGTTCTTGATGAAGTCCATCATCTTGTGATAATCAGAATGGGCTTCCTTCTTTTCAACCAAGACTATGAAATTATTCTTTTCATAAACAAATCCTGTTTGAGACATAATTTTGACTACTGGTGCCATTGTTGTGAGTAGAGGTTGCAGAGAAGAACTTGAGAATTGAGAGAGAAAAAGAATGACAATTGCAAGAAAGCGTAAAGTGAAAATAAGAATTCAATTGGGCTTTTATACTTTCTTGAATTAAAACATAAATTAAAATAATTAAATGATACTTTTAAGTAAGTGAAAGCCGTTCAGGAATAAATGAAACTGTAGAAATTCTGAAAACTACCGTAAATACAAATACATACAACACTGTATATCTGTATCAACGGTTGAGTAAAAGAATCAATGGCTGTGACTCACTAACGTGACACATCAACGGATAAGGTAAATAGTTATCCGTTGATGAACAGCACTATTTTATCCGTTGAAGGATAAAATTACCAGAAATGTATTTGTCTTTCAACGGATAATGAATATCTGTTGATAGAACAATTTTGGCTTTCAATGGATAGGGAATATCCGTTGATAGGATAAGTTTTGATTAAAGCCAACTTTGTTCTTGCAGCAAATTCATTTCTGGCTACAAGACAAATTACATAGATGACATAGATTATGAATAGTTAAGCATACCTAACTCACTTACTAATCTTGTGAATGTTGATTCATCAAGTGGCTTGGTAAATATGTCTGCAATCTGCTTTTCACTTGGAACAAAATGAAGTTCCACTGTACCTTTCATCACATGTTCCCTAATGAAGTGGTACTTGATATCAATGTGCTTGGTTCTTGAGTGCTGCACTGGATTTTCAGTAATGGCAATGGCACTTGTGTTGTCACAAAATATTGGAATTTTGTCAACAGTTATACCATAGTCAAATAACTGATTCCTCATCCACAGTATTTGTGCACAGCAACTACCAGCTGCAATGTATTCAGCTTCAGCTATTGATGTGGAAACAGAATTCTGCTTCTTGCTGAACCATGATACAAGCTTGTTTCCTAGAAATTGACAGGTGCCTGTTGTGCTTTTCCTATCTAATTTGCAACCTGCATAATCTGCATCTGAGTAGCCAATTAGATCAAAACCGGACTCTCTAGGGTACCAAATTCCTAGATTTGGAGTCCCTTTGAGATATCTGAAAATTCTTTTAATAGCCACTAAGTGAGATTCTTTAGGGTCAGCTTGAAATCTAGCACAGAGACATGTAGAAAACAAAATATCAGGTCTACTGGCAGTTAAATATAAAAGTGAGCCAACCATGCCTCTATAACTTGTAATATCCACAGACTTTTCAGCCATGTTTAATTCAAGCTTGGTGGCAGTGGCCATGGAAGTTTTTGCAGGTGAACAATCCATTAAGTCAAAATTCTTTAAAAGATCATAAATATATTTAGTTTGACTAATGAAAATTCCACCACTAACTTGTTTAACTTGTAAACCAAGAAAGTAAGTTAGCTCTCCCATCATGCTCATTTCATATTTACTTTGCATTAATTTAGCAAACTTTTTACAAAGTTTATCATCTGTAGATCCAAATATAATATCATCTACATAAATTTGTACAAGTATCTTAGAGCCATTAACATTTCTAAAGAAGAGAGTTTTGTCAACAGTACCTCTTGTGAAGTGATTATCTAGAAGGAACTTTGATAAATTCTCATACCAGGCTCTAGGTGCTTGCTTTAGTCCATAGAGTGCTTTCAACAAATAATACACATTGTCTGGAAAATTTGGATCTTCAAAACTAGGAGGTTGGGTTACATAAACTTCTTCCTCCAATTCCCCATTTAGAAATGCACTCTTGACATCCATCTGATAGACTTTGAAATTGGCATTAGCTGCATAGGCTAGAAAGATTCTGATGGCTTCAAGTCTTGCAACTGGAGCAAATGTTTCATCAAAATCTATTCCCTCTTGTTGAGAATAGCCTTTGGCAACCAATCTGGCTTTATTCCTTATGACAATGCCATTTTCATCTATCTTGTTTCTGAATACCCATTTTGTGTCAATAGAACTCTTGTTCTTTGGCTTGGGTACCAGCTTCCACACTTTGTTCCTCTCAAATTGGTTTAGCTCCTCGTGCATAGCTAAAATCCAATCTGGATCCAAAAGAGCTTCTTCCACTCGCTTAGGTTCCTCCTGTGATAGAAAGCTACTATACAGACATTCATCTTGAGTAGCCCTTCTAGTTTGTACTTTAGATGTAGCATCACCAATGATCAGTTCAAAAGGGTGATTCTTGGTCCATTTCCTTTGAGGTGGTAGATTAGCCCTTAATGAGGTTGCCTCAGTATTGTCATGATGTGAGATAGAATGTTGATTTGTTGAAACTCCCCCTGAGTTGCTGATCCTTTGAAAGGAAATGGGAGTTCTATCAACTGATGAGGTGAAGTGATTATCCGTTGACAGACTGTGATCAACGGATGCTTCGTTATGAACTTCAACGGATGATGCACTTTGTCTTTCAACGGATGCTGCATTGCTTCTTTCAACGGAAGCTGAATTTTGACTTTCAACGGATGCAGCATTCTGTGCATTATCCAAAGGCAGACTCTGGTTTCTTCTTGAGATGTCTTCTTCATCATTCTCATCTTCACTATCATCACAATATATCTCAATATTGTCAAATTTGAGTCCTTCATGATGTCCCTCATCTGTTAGTCCATTAATCTTTTTATCATCAAACACAACATGTACAGATTCCATGACAATGTTGGTTCTTAGATTGTAGACCCTATATGATTTTCCAGCAGAATAACCAACAAATATTCCTTCATCAGCCTTTGCATCAAACTTTCCTTTGTGATCAGATTGATTCCTTAAGATGTAACATTTGCAACCAAAGACATGTAGAAAGTTAAAAGTTGGTTTTCTTCTCTTGAATAATTGATAGGGAGTCATGCATTTTGCTTGATTGATTAGAGAAATATTTTGAGTGTAACATGCACAGTTAACAGCCTCAGCCCAAAAATAAGTTGGGAGCTTTGACTCCTCAAGCATTGTCCTTGCAGCTTCAATTAGTGATCTGTTCTTCCTTTCCACCACACCATTTTGTTGTGGAGTTCTTGGAGCTGAGAACTCATGCATGATCCCATTTACTCCACAGAACATCTTCATGGTTGAATTCTTGAACTCAGTTCCATTGTCACTCCTAATATTCCTTACTTTGAAATCAGGATGATTGTTGACTTGCTTGATATGATTGATGATAATTTCACTAGCTTCATCCTTTGATCCAAGAAAATAAACCCATGAAAACTTTGAGAAATCATCTACAATCACTAGGCAGTATCTTTTCCTTGAATTTGACAATACATTGACTGGTCCAAAGAGATCCATGTGTAGAAGTTGCAGTGGTTCATCAATTGCAGATTTAAGCTTCTTACTGAATGATACTTTCTTTTGCTTTCCTTTCTGACAAGCATCACACAGTCCATCCCTTGTGAATTCCACTAGAGGCATTCCTCTAACTAAGTCCTTTTTGACCAGATCATTCATTCTTGAAATTCAAATGGGACAGCTTCTTATACCATAGCCAACTTTCAACTGGACTTGCTTTGCTGAGAAGACAAGTAATGGATTCTGCATCTGTGGAGTTGAAATCAGCTAAGTACACATTTCCTTTTCTAACTCCAGTTAGAACCACTTTATTGTCCTTTTTACTTGTGACAATACAGGCTTCAAAATTGAAGGAAACAGTATTCCCTCTGTCACATAGTTGACTGATGCTCAATAAATTGTGTTTGAGACCATCAACCAATGCAACTTCATCAATGATGACATTTTCTTTTGAAATCAAGCCATATCCCATAGTGAATCCTTTGCTGTCATCTCCAAAGGTTATGCTAGGGCCAGCTCTCTCCTTAAATTCTGTGAGCAGGGTGAAATCTCCTGTCATGTGTCTTGAACAACCACTGTCCAAGTACCATAGATTCCTTCTTTGTCCCTGCACACAACAAAATCAATCAAGTTGATTTTGGTACCCAAGTTTCCTTGGGTCCAGCCTTGTTAGTCTTTTTCCTAGACTTCATTCCTCCTGCATCTTTTGACTTAGGTAACTTTGGGTCAACCTTGGTCTCAGATGTGGTTGGTTGAAGTGTAGGGTTAGTCACGGAATCATTTAACACATTTGATTGAATTTGATAAGGCATAGGTTGTGCAAACATGTTATTCCACATAGGCATATTGTATGGCATTTGAGGCATACTAAATGCAGTAAAGTAAGGATTGTTAATGTATGGCATGTTTGCAAAATGTGCATGGGGATTCTGGTGAGACATAACAGGCATAGCATGCAGAGGTGACATAGACATGTTAGGCATGGAGGGATTTGAAGGCATGGGAGCATTTTTAACAGATTTGCAATTATTAGATAGGTGATTAACACTTTTACAATGTACACAGCTTTTTCTAGGAGCATACCTATCAGGTGTGTAATTGTTATGTTTATTAATCCCTACTTTCCCATTTCTTTTAGATTTTCTTTTAGTTTAATTCTTATCCTCAACCAACTTAAGCCTATCTTTCAACTGATCTAAAGTCATGTGTCCTATATTCACCTTACTGACATCTCTGGATGTGCTAGCTCCTTCTCTGACAAAGTTCTTAAGAGTTGAATCATTCTTTTTATTTTTAAAAGAACTTGCCTGTTTTAATTGATGAGCCTTCAACGGATGCTTCTTTTCTTCCTTCAACGGATAACTTTCATCATCCGTTGATTCCACATCCATTGACAATCCATCAATTAATTCTAACTTCTTTTTGTTTTTCTTCCAGGCATCCTCACAGACTGATTCAATTCCCTGAACCTTGGCAATTTGAACACCAACATCCCTAGATGTTTTCCAGGCCTTGATTACCTCTTGCTCACTTTCTAACTGTTTAGAAAGAATTTCTACTTTCTTAACAGCTTCTTCTAGTTCACTCTCGACAGTCAAGCATTTAAGTTTAATCTTTTCAAGCTCAATTACCTGACTCTCTAACACAGCATTCCTATCACTTAAAAACACATTATTTTCTTTGATCCTAGTATTTTCTTTAGCTAGTGATTTAAGAGAAACACACAAATGATATAATTCATTGGACATATCATTTATGGATTCATTGCATTCATGTTTAGAAAGCTGAGAGAGATCAGTAGTAATTACCTGGTTGCTTGATGAACTAGTTTCATTTTCATCAGAATTAGCCATCAGGGCTAGGTTGACATATTCCACATCATCATCTTCATTTACCCCATCTGCTGCCCAATCATCTTGAGTGAGAAAAGCTCTTTCCTTTTGTTTGAGCAAATCAAAATACTTCCTTTTGTAATCAACTTGCTCAAATTTCTTTTTCTCAGAATTTGGCTTCCTACACTCACTTGCAAAGTGTCCACTAATGCCACAGTTGTAACATTTGAACTTTGATTTGTCCACCATGTTTTTGTTTGGCTTAGTGAACTTTGTGTTTTTCCTGAACTTCATCTTTGCAAACCTCCTGGACAGAAAGGCCAGATGTTCATCAATATCATCAGATTCATCCTGACTGGAATTATCTTCATCCTCAGCAACTTGCTCTTTACCCTTGCTTGATTCTGATTTGCTTGTGCCAATTTTGAGACTTGGCATTGTCTTTTCCTCATTTCTGGCTTCAACTTTTTCACTGTCAGCTACAAGTGCAATTGATCCTCCTTTTCTCTTTCCCTTTTCCAACAGCTCATCTTGCTCCATCTCAAGTTCATAAGTCTTCAAAATTCCATATAATCTTTCAAGTGTGAAGTCCTTATAATCTTGAGAATTTCTTAGAGAAACAGTCATAGGCTTCCATTCCTTTGGTAGAGACCTTAGAAATTTTAGATTGGAGTCCTTGACTTGGTACACTCTCCCATACAGCTTTAATCCATTCAATAGTTTCTGAAATTTGTTGAATGTATCATTCAATGATTCTCCTTCTTCAAAGTGGAAATATTCATATTGTTGAATGAGAAGCTGCATTTTGTTTTCTCTAACTTGCTCCGTGCCTTCACAGATAAGCTGCACAGTATCCCAAATTTCCTTAGTAGTTTGGCTATTGATGACATTGTCAAACATATCTTGATCCAGGCCATTAAACAAAATGTTCATGGCTTTCTTGTCCTTGTGGACCTCTTCAATATCTTCAACAGTCCATTCTGCCTTTGGCTTGGGAATAGACTGTCCAACAGCAACTGTAGCAGTAGCAGCTGTGGCCACCTTGTGTGGGATGTCAGGACCATTCTCAATGTAGTTGATGTAGCTTTCATCTTGAGAGAGAAGATGTAAATGCATCTTCACCTTCCAGTGATGAAAGTTATCTCTTTCCAGGATTGGAATCTTTATACCAATATCCTTCTTACTCATGATGTTAGCAAAATAGATCTTTAAACTCTTTGTATGTTAAGAGCTTGCTCTGATACCAATTGTTATTCCCAGTGGACTAACAATGAGATTTACAGAAGGGGGGGTTGAATGTAAATCTCAAAACTTTTTCAAGTTTTGAGCAATTTGTAAGACTAAGTGTTTGAGTGATCAAATGTGTGTGAATTGCTTGGAGCTGATGCAGACAGATATATATTTAAACACAAATGAAATGAACACAAAGAACTTAAAAACTTTTCTGGTGGATTTGTTGTTCCACCAGAGATGTGTTATTTCAGAAAATCTGTGATTCAAAATTAAATCACAGCTGCTTCCTAGTACAAACTAGATGATTTTCTCTCTTGATATTTCTAAACAGCTCAGGGAAAATTCATATCTAATTACTAGCTACTACTTGGTTTATATAACACCAAGTTTACAAGTGAAGACAAAGATAAAGTACAATAAGACAATAGTTCTCCACTTATTTCCGTTCCATTTTTATCCAGTGTAATATGGAATTATCTGTTGACTTTCCATTTTGAACCAGACTAAAAACGGCTGCTTTTTCTGCTGTTCCTGAAATAGGCTACCACATCTCTGTCAATCCATGTGCCTCTGTCAGCTTTGTTAACTGTCACTATCAACTGCTATGAGACTGAGCATCCGTTGAAGCTTTCATCCGTTGATGGCTTTATCCGTTGATGCTCTAGCAGTGCATCCGTTGAAGCTTTCATCCGTTGATGGCTTTATCCGTTGATGCTCTAGCAGTGCATCCGTTGAAGCTTTAGAGACATCCGTTGAAGCTTAGTTTCTTATCCGTTGAAGGTCTTCAATATCAGTTGATACTTCTTCACTTATACAAAATTACAAGGCATGAAATATTTACAATTAGCCCTCCTACTTGTACATCCATTAGTTGTCAACATGACTGATTATCTCCTAACAACATCTAAGAATTACAACTTGAAACCAGAGAGTGAGATGTGCTACAATACCAAACTTATTGCTAAGTAAGGCTACTCCTTCAACGGATAGCCAAGATGGTCTTATCCGTTGAGGCTACAAATACTAGATTTCTACTTAAGTGTTTTGCTGAACTTATCATCAAACTAATACACATATTCCTAACAGTAACATAATTGCCCTTCGAAGATCGTCTAGTTACTAAGCACGTGAAACTACGTTGGATAGCTAACCAAATTACGTTAAATCTCTTTAAGATTCTAACGAAAATCCGGTAGCATCCCCTTTGTAATCTCAACATGCCAGTCGACTATTGTCGACACCACCACACAATCAAACAATCACATAAGTTTTCACCTACTATATCAAAGTAGTACTAAGCTACTTTAGACTTTATCACAAACATAATTTTTGACACTTTATACTTTATATTACTCTAAAAGTTCATAAGTCATTTCATAGTAAGCATGCACTTTAATACCTCAGTACCTATAAGCTTTTTATGACCAACTACTATCACATAGTCAAACATACCATTTAACTTGCTCTTTATACTATTTCAAGAATAAACAAGTAAATAATAAACCATTCTATAAAAACGAAGTACATTGACTTATAAACACTTTACACAACTAGTACATTATTATGGATACTAGTTTACAATCAAAACGGACCAAATAGCCAAACACATTTAACCATCAAGGACATAAACCAATTTCAATAAGTCACATACTAGCACACACCACCACACAAACACACATATTCTATCGTATTTACCATATTAAAGCTAGATACAAGATTACTCATCAAAATGTCTTATACATAGACTATTAAGAGTTTAAAGTATAACCCGACCATCTCAAAAGAATGTCAATTTACTCTGTTATATTAAAGTCAAATGAAAAATCATAAAACATGAAAGTTGTAGATACTTCTGAGATCTTTCCATAAGGGTAAGGCTCATTAAAAATGGATAAATAACGAATTCGTAAATTGGATAAATGTGGGCTGCCTGAACAGAGTCAGGCCCTGATCACAGAAGTAATTTGACATTTAAGACTCCTAAATTCCAGAATATGACTCTGAGTTGTGAACACAAAATGTAGAGTTTAAAGATATCTTTGGAGAATGGTATTCTTTAAAATTTTCTGATAAATATTTAATTTACTATAAATTTTCAAAGTCTGCCTCTCAGTTTTGAAAATGTTCTGGCAGGTTATAAAAACTGCAGAAATCACCTCCTTATACGCATAATTTCCAAAACCTTAAAGAATCAAAGTTGTAGAGAATTGAATTATCTTTCTAGAGACTCTGAAATCATAATATTCCAACCTGTAATGAATTTTATACAAATTTAGCAAGAAAACAGAACCTAATACTTTGAAATCAAACCTTATATCTTTATAACTATAAATTCATAAAAGAACACTACATGCAAAGGAGATTAATTACATACAACACTTTTTAAATAATTAGATTCACTTAAACACTCTTATCACCATCAACTAGTCAAGAAATCGATTCTCTCATATATACATATACACAAGCCGCATATATATATACTCCCATTATACAAAACTTTAGTACTTTAAACCACTAAATTAACAACTATTTTTACCAAGAAACACCATATACATACACATTCTTCACTTACATACACCCGTATGTATACAACACACATAAGACACCAATTTCCAACATGCAACTATAATCCATGACATGCAATTCGAATTAACTAACACTAACACTCTATTACTCAATAAACTCAAGTGAAATCACATTAAACTCTAGTTTCTCCCTCAACAAATACCAAACTCAAATATAAACACACCTATACATAAACACGGATACCATCATGCAAAGTACAAGTTTAATGTAAAAGAAGATAAAAGATCAGATCCTTACCTAGCAACAAAGGAAGAATAAAAAGTTGTGTGCTTGTGTGTGTGGGTTTTGGCCGGGGGAAAAGAAAACCGAGAGGAAGAGATAAGGGAGGATGATGTATCGGGTAAAATGAGGAAAGAAAGAGGGATGCTGATGTTTTATTTAATAAAATAAGGGTATTTTGGTAATTTCACATATAAAAGTTTTTGTTTTAATAGTTTTCTTTTGATAAATGAATGCAAAAACGTTTCTTCAATAAAATAAAAACTGTTCTGAAAGTTCTGAAAATTATAAATTTTATATTTTTAAAATGTAGAGCACGAAATTAGCTTCGCGTGCATATTTTTAAAATATTTTTCTGATGCACGATTATTTTTGTATGAATTTTACAAGTTTGACTACGAAAAGTGCAAAAACAGCTCTTCATTCGAATTAAAAATAGGAAATAGCCCAAAATACTCACTTTCACATTATTATAAAGTTTTTAATACCAAAATAATGATTGTAGAACAATAATAAAAATTTTATTGTTTTCCAACTATTTTTCAGAAATTTAAATAAACATTTATTCACACTTTATTTTTCAATATTCACTTAGAATTTCATAAATAAATTTCCAAGCACTCTAATAATCACATAAATAAATTTCAAACATACTAATAATCACTTAAACCACACTTTAGCATATAAGTATCACATATTTTATTTTTTTCTAACTAACTTCTCATATTTCCATAATTTCCACTTTTCCACTTTTCAATTTCCACTATCACATTTCACTTTCACATTTAAATTTCCATCTTTAAATTTTATAATTCTATTATAGCATCAATAAATCCACAATTCACTTTATCACAATTCCTCTGAAATACATCAGACTGGAGTAAATATATAATTATATATATTTATTCTCTACATTCACATAAATAGCACAGAAACAAATAATCATTATATTAAAATTTTACGGTCGTTACATTTTAGGTCTTTAACCTATGTTTCAAAGTAAGGCGAGGGGTAATGATTCGTTCGCGAAACGCCGTTACTTAAAACGGTCGTTTCTCCTAAACCGTTCATCGGATTCAAACGAACTACATATCAAAACGAAGCTCGTAACATGAACTATCTAATCATGGCAATGGTCAAAACCTAGCAGTGAGTTCACGGGTCCTAATGTTAAGAACAAAAACAGCCTAAAGTAAATCGGACATTACGACGTCTATGTTTACGCGATTACCCAAATTTAAACCACTCCAAATCATCTCACAATCATCTCACAATCAACATCCCAACCAAAACTCCATTCATACTACATCATAACAGCCCCAAAAACTTCACATTATCAATTTATACTATTCTTAAACATGAATTTAAACTACACTTAAGTTCATTAATCAACAATCCAAGAACTACCACTCCAAAAACTTTACAAAACCAACTAATCTCTACATTCACAACAAGCAAGCCTCTCATGAATTATAACAACAAAACTAAACCTAATTACTCAAATAAAGTTAGGGTTTGGAGGGGTTATACCTTCCTTGGAGAGTGGAGAATCAATAAGGAAGCTTTAATTAACCACTAGTTATCTTTACTAAGCTTGAATCTTGAAGAAAACATAAGAAAACACAAAGTTAGTTCTTGAAAACACTATTCACCAAGAACTTTGATGAATTGATTAGCTATGTAAATCATGGAATCTTGAGCTTTAACTTATGGCTCATCTAAGTTATGAATTATGGAAGCTAAAGAAACAAACCACTTGATTTTTGAAGGTGTGTAGCTAGAGTTTTGAAATTTCTTCTTTGGTTTAAGAAGAAAAAGCCGAGAGCTTTTGTTCTTGAAGAAGAGAAGTCAACTTCTAATTTTGATGAAATGAATTGTTTTGGCTTGGTTGATTGCTTTTGATTTGTTTTGTTACCTTTTTACCATGGTAATTTTTTTGTGTGGTTCTAATTCAACCAACAACACACTTTGCTTGGCCATGCTTATGTCACCATGTGATGTCACCCTCCCTCCTTTGTCCTCTTCTCATTGGTTTGATGACATCATCCCCACTAATCTCTTTAATTAGCTACTAATTACTTGGCTAATGACCGCTGATCTGTTATACGGTTCGCTTAATTTTCATTTTCGTTTATCGTTTGAGGGATCATACCCGGGATCTTATTACTTGGGTTCCCTTAACCTTTCTCAATACATTATATTCCTTTTATGATCCTCTCTTACAATCCTTGAATTTAAATCCTTTTTATCCTGTTACCTTATACTCAATTCTTTCGATATCTGGTGGATTTTCGGGAAAAACCAAAGTGTTCAGATTTGGATTCTGACGATCTTTACATACACTTATATACCACATAGAGTACTAATAATATCCCAGAAGATCAATAAAAGAACCCCTTCATAGTGTGGCATGAAAAGTTTTCTTATTCAGCATAATCAGCAAAATACTATTCATAAGGGTTTCAAAAATTCCAAAATTTGGGGTTATTACACCGGCAACGGCCAAGAATCCAGCGGAACTCCGACGGGACTCAAAACAACTCCGATTAAATCCATTTCTTCGCTTTTGTACCTCAAATCCATTCCCGCAACATCCAGTATTACGAATCAACAACAACAATCCATAAACATTCTTGGATCACAGATTTCATCCAAATTCCGGTTGAAAACCGGCGAAGCTCCGATCAAACAATGATTCGGGCAAAAACTCAACCAAATAAAGAGATTTACATATCAAATTAAAGCTTAAAACACATTAAATCTATTCATAGCATCCTAAACAACAGTCAATCCACATATAATCCAGAAAATCAAAAGTTAAAAACGGTCAAACACACTAACTCGACTTGGCCATTTCCGAACTACAAATTTAATGTTTATAGAGTCAATCGACTGTAAGAAACAAGGTAAAGCTATTTCTATCATAAAAAACGGCTAAAAATCATCAAATATCAAATACCCAAATTCAGTCGATTAAAATCAAGAAAAATCAAAAAATCAATTTTACCAATATTCAATCTGAGATGTTGAAACTGGTATCAATTTTTTAGAGCTTGAAATAAGCTTTGATTTGGTTACTTGAGCATCAAAAAGGGATCACTACATCTTTCAAAATCATCAATCAAAGATTTTGCACAAAATTTCACCCCCAAAACCTTGTTCTAGATTTTCTATTTTTCTGAATTTTTATAAAATAAAAATAAAAAAATGAATAAAATAATCTAATCATCTATTTATATTATTGCAAAAATTAATACACTAAAATAAATTAAGGGTGTTTTTATCCCCTAATTATCATAATTAGGACCAAAAATACTAATTACAGGGGGATAATTTTAAAAATGATAAAATACGAAATTGATGTCAAAATTCCTCAAAATTGCGAATAATTTAAAAATACGAAAATGTGAGGTGAATTTTGTGGGCTTTGACGTCCTGGTGGGTCTCGGTCTGTTTATTTTAAATAAAAAACGATCTCTAAATTAACAGAAAACCCCGAAAATACATAAAATACATTCAACACACACAAAATGTCTTGTAGTAAAACAATTCAAAACCATTTCTTTATCAAAAACCATTTTATGATGCTATGGATTACAGCCGGTGATCAGCCGCGAAGCAATCCCGAACCTCGCTGGGTTCTAGAACATTAATGGGATCCTTAGGCAACTTTTAAGCCTACAAATTGAGAGCGGAAAGGACTTGCATCTCAGTCCAGATCCACTATTTAAAGAAAATATTTTTCCCCGCTTGGAACTGAAAATCCACTTTTAAAGTTTTCTTATAAAAACTGAATTGATGCCAAGTGACGGTTAAACTATTAAACAATGAACATCTTTATCAAGGGTTCTAGATCAACTTTAAATCCATGATCAACTAGACTGATACCTTATCAAATGGAAATGCAAAGTTTCTATACACAAGGAATTTGACAATGAGGTTTAACAGGGTTGTTGGATAGTATAAAGGATCTAAGTCAAACTAGATTCAAGGTAATAGTTCCAGATAAGACATGGGTATAAAAATATAAAGAAGGTGAGCATTAGTTCAAAGTATAACATGGTATCATGGTTTAAGGATAAGAATAGAGTTATCAAGCATATATTAACAATCTTTGAGGAATAACTAACTTTTAGGTATCAAGATAAGGTTACTGAGTATAACTCGCACAGTGTTCAACATTACAATTACTTTGGTATACTAGCATGGTATGACTTTTGATTTACTTGCATAGAAATCTTCAAGTAAAGTTAAACTACTTGGAATAAATACATGAGGGTTCATGGAACTTACATATAATACGAAAGATAGATTTGAAACCACTTGGATCATATATATCAAGGTGAATTAGAATACTCGCATCATATATAAGAACTGGGTTATCACACACTTGCAGTGTAAACGAAAAGGTAGGTTGAAACACTTGCCTTGAGAAAGGCTTGACTTGACTAGCAGGTGGGAGCAACTAGGAGCTTTACTCAACTTTAATAGCAAGTTTACCCTCTTCTCGTGAGCCTACACAAAATAATAATAACCCCATTATAATATATTCTCACCAACTCAACCTAATTATAAACTGAAATTAACCACTTTGGCACTTAGGCCTATATACACATATATGCTTGCAATTATCTTATAGGCATAATAGTTCACATAGCCACATATGCTCACATAACACATTTAAGTACATAATAATATATCAACACACTATATTGTATCACTAAGCTTGGATGATCTTACTTCACTTACTCAAGTCACTTAGTTATGCTAAACTAGCCAAAACTCTTAATATTTACCTCATAACTCAAAGTGCCTTTTCAAAACCATCAAGTTCTTATTGACCCTCACTTAGGCCTTACACTCTACTGACCTTATACTATCTTACAACTATGGTGATCAACCTAGGCCTCACTCGTAAGTGCTCTAAAACTAAATGTTAAGTGATTGTGCTCCTATAGTGATTTCAGGATGATACCAATGGGTTTTTGAGTACAATTAACACCCTTACACTTTAAGTTTACCTCCCAAACTTTTACACTGGACTCTTCTGATCATAAGACAACTCCCAAACTCGGTGTGGCTCAAGGGCCTAGCTTGGGCCTACCTGGGCCTATGCTTAAAGTCCACTGTTCCCTTGTTTTCTGGACAGAAAAGTATCCTGATTTGCACTAACTTGTGACACATGATTCTAACTCAATTCCTATGAACTATGGCTGGAAAAACTCCTCTGAAACTCCCTATAACTAGGGCTAGCCAAGGCCTAGTGATGTCCTACCCATGACATGGTTAAAACTCCCCATTTCTAAGTTGCAACAAAATTGTCCCCTACTGGACAGATTTAGTGTTTTCACTCATGCACCTAACCAAACAACCTACAAACCTCTAATAAACACCTGAAATCTAAATTATATTCCTAGTGCTAGCTTCTGATATATTGGGCCTCAAAGTGCATTACAATGACATGGTCAAATCTCACTCTAAACCTCATGGAACCAAACTGAAAATCGGCAGAATCTAATGTACCCCTTTTCACCATGTTTCTCACTTGACAAACCAAACCAAACATCAATCAAAACCCAAACCAAACCTTAACCAAGAAAACCTACTGAACTAACACTCCCACACACAACATTGGCTAAGTGGAGATCATCCTTACCTAAGGTGGAATATAGCAAAACAATAGTTAACACAATACACTAATTACAAGTCATCTCAAACTTGAAAGTAACACTTAAATCCTCCAAATATATACGAATCAAAAACACATAACAAGGAGCACGAATCATATTTAATATCTTAACTCAACTAAAATTAGAGATTATTAACAAAAATCAATCCAAATGATCAAGAACTTTCAAAAATCATGAGTTGGATCTATGCATGCATGCTTTCGAATTTACAAGTCAAAAATAAAATGGTTTCCAAAATAATTTCATAATAAAATCAACATACAAGCCTAGCATTAACCATAACTATGTGATCACTTAACATGAAAAGAGTTTTATCAAGTTTTTATTTCCAAAACCAAGCTATCATCACATAAACATTCAAAAATCAATAAAGCAACAAGAAACACCATTAAGAACCATTCATTCGGCTCCCTTATGGTCATGGCCGAATGAAATAGAAGGGAAATGACCATATAAGCAAGAGCTTTGTTAGTTCACACAACACTGTAGAAGGGGGTTGAATACAGTGTAGAATATAATCAAATCGATTTATAGCACAAGTAACAGAAAATAGATGTATTTGATATAATAAACTTTGTTATAATGGAACTGTTCTCTCTCAGTGATGAACCAATATCACGAGAGATGCTAGGTTACAATATATGATCATCTCGATGATCGTAACTCTTATAGAGTAAACCTATGTCTATGTTTATATAGACACACAGTTACAAGATAACTTCTAGTTGATATGGAATATAATTCTGTATCCTAAAATATATCAACCAGATATCTTATATAATTCTTCTAGTCCTCTAACTCTTTCCATGCATATCTTCTTCTTGTATTAGTCTCGATCTTCTCTCATGTAAATCAGCTTCCTTCCTTAACTGTTAGTCCTCCAGTACTTAAGTTCTGATATCCATCTTCTGATATTATCTTCTGATAATCTAAGTCCTAATATCCTTAAGTCCTGACTTCTTCCAGTAAGTCCTGATTCCAGTAAGAACTGATATTTCCTGTTAGTTAAGATCTGAAAACTAAACATGAAACATTTTAGACATGACATCTCAAATATATCCAATAATCTCCCCCAACTTGTAATTATGCAAGAATGTACAAGTTAATAGATTTGATGATGTCGAAAACATTTAAGTTCAAATGCAATAAGAGTTTAATAAGACTATTAATTACAACTTACAAAACATCCAGTTTTACCAACATCACTGAATCAACCTGAATCCATAATGATTCTTAACAAAATCATTTATCAGATTATCTTCAGCTTTCTTCAGAACTTCAGCTAACTATGCTTTGACCTGCATCAGTTCTTCTTCTTTACTATCACCAATTTGATAAATGGTTGTTCTGAGAGCTTGAATGGATGTTCTTTTAAGTCCATCACCAAGTCTGATAAGCTTAGGATGGGAAGATTTTTCATTATAACATAAGCATCTTCCTTTCAGAATAACTTCCACCTTAGCAGAATTCTTCAGCATAGGAATTTCTCTTCCATTACCTTCAGTAATCATTGGACTGCAATGAGAAGTCTTTGTACCAAAGATTCTGAATAGATCTCTTATAGCCTTCAAAATGTATTCTGACCATCTTCTTGTAACATCAGATTTTACTTCCAGAAGATAGTGAATATGTTGAAGTTCTCTGATAGACTTCTTTAATACATCAGTATCAGCTAATCTATAAGTCCTTCCATCATTGAGAAATAAGATCAATTTTCCTTTTAGATTCTCCTTATCATGAGCATCCATCACAACTTGAGCATACAACACCTTGTCGAGGTGCCTTTGTTTTATTTGTTCATATGGTTTGTCTGTCAATATGAAAGGATCTCTTAGAGTAACCTCTACTCCTGTTTGAATCTTCTCTTCATCAGAACCTAATCCAGCTCTATCTCTAGGTTGCTTGGCTTTCAACCCAAATATACCAAGTTGATTAATAATGAGATTGGATTTTGGTTCAACTGGAGTAGCTTTCTTCTATAACATCTTCTTCTTATCAGCAATTATCATTTTATCCAAATCAACTTGAGCATTGTCAGTAGTTGATATCTTGATAGATCGATCAGAATTTGCTGTTTCTTCTGTACCTTCATGTCCTTTATTCTGAATAACAACTTGAGCACTGTCAGAGGTTGTTTTAGAATCTTCAATTATCTTTCTTCTTTTCAGAATCTGAACATTTTCATCTTCAACAAGATTATCATCAGATACTTGAACCATTTTACACACTGGTTTCATCAGATCTTGAGAAGTTTTAAAGTCCAGTGACTTGGTTGGTTCATAAATTTTTCCTTTCCCTTTGTCTTTGGGATCACTCTCAGTCTGTGATCTAGTCTTGAACTTTTAAGTTTCATAATTTGACTTTTCCTTGATCACAACGCCTTTTTCCTTAGGCCTTGGAGGTTTCTTTGCATCAGAAGCTTTAGACTTAGGATTTGTCTTCTCAGCAGCAAATCTAGCTTCTTCCTCCATGAGAGTTTCTAAATCCATTCCTGGATTGTGTTTTAGAAATAATCTTCTTGCTATCTCCTCATCAAGTGACTGGATTTTAGGGTCTTTATAATAAACAGTAGTTTGCTTCCCCTTTAACTTCAGAGTTTGCAAAAACTTCTGAGAGTCTTCAGATCCTGAATGAATCAGAATATCAGAACTTGTCATCAGACTTTGCTTATCACCACTTGACTTCAATCTTTGAGCATTCACAGCATCAAAACTTGACTTGTTCTGAATAGAAGATTTTCCTTGAACTTTTATTTGACCTCTGTTCTTTTCAGAGTTTCCCTAGTCATCACCTTTATCATCTTTTTTCTTCAGTTCTTGAGTAGGTGAGCATTTGGACTTAACTACCTTCTCCCCCTTTTTGGCATCATCAGGAAGTAAGAGAGAAAGAAGAAGTTCAACTGAAGATTGGATTTCATCCAATTGAGCTTTCTGAGAAGCTTGATTAGCCAGAACCTCAGCAATTTGGGTCTGTTGCTTCTCTTGAATTTTCTCAATGGTTGTAACTTTTTCAGAAATAGGTCTGATATACCCGTTCTTTTCAAGCTTGATCTATAGATTGAAATTATCAGCTTGTTCCCTGAGTGTATCAACCTTTTTATGAGTAGAAGTATGTAGAACTTAATGATGTTTTGTAGACAGAGATGTGATCTTCAGATGTGTCTTGAAATCAGCATTTGTGAGCAACTCATCAGCTTTTGCAATATGCTCTGTCAGAATTTTAGAACATGGAATAAAATATGATTCATTCCACTTCGTGGTCCACTCAACACCTCTGTGAGTATCCTCCCAAGGAATAGGTGCTTCCTTTTCAACAAATTTCTTCACCAATTCTTCCTTGCCCAGAGTAGGTACTGGAGTCTCAATAGAAACACTGTTATCAGAACTTGAAGAAGACTCATGCTGTTCTGATAGCTCAATAGTGTGTGAAGCAACTGGAGATTCAGGAATAACATCATCTAAATTCTGATCAGCAGAATTTATCTCCAGAGCTGGTGTCTTTGATGTAGGTGGAGCTTCGAGATAAAGAACTTCAGGTATATTCAAATTATGAATATCTATTTCAGAATTATCAGTTTGTTCTTTAGCATCATCTGTAGATTTAATAGGAGAGACAGGAGGGGTAACAACTGTGTCATTACCAGTGTCTTTGGCTTGAGCTGGAAGGGCTTCAATAAAAATTGGTTCTTGTGAGATCAGAGATTCCTTATCCCCTTCTTCAGCTTCTTCAATATCTTCTGATATAGCCTTAGTAAAATACCTCCTAGCCTTCATTTTCTTCAATCTCCTTGCCAATGAAGGAGTTGCTTCAGCAACATCAGAATTTATAGATTTCCTTTTCAAAGTATCAGAACTTTGAGCTGCTTTTTCTTTCTGAGAAGTAACATTCTCAGCTTCAACTATCACAGGTTCAGATGCATGAACTCATGCTTCAACTATTTCCTCAAATCATCAAAATTTATTATCGACCATAATTGAATCAAAACATTCATCACAGGATAAAGTTAAAAATCGATGAAGTAAAGATTAACAAATTACAATTAAAACATGCACAGTCAAATAATTTGAGAAACAAAGACCAAATCTTGCAATTTAAAGGAAATTTCATTAATAAATCAGATGAGTACATTTCATGAAATTTATCAATTACATGCAAAAATTAGAAGATAATCCTATTCTAAGATTCTTAACATCAACAGCCTTAGTCCTAGTCTAAGAAGTCCTATCGACTAGCTCTTTCTGTTGCTGACGAAGAGCACTGCAAGACGGATGATCCGTTCTTGCTGATGGAGGGCTTCTCTCCTTTCCTCTTCCAACCGATCAAGATGGAGGTGGTATTCCATCGAAAAGAACAAGAGGTCTGTGTGAACCTCTTGTGGAACTGAGTTCCAGAGCTCTTCAGGAATGGCGGTGACATGCCACTCCTGCTGCCAATCATCACAACTCAACTCGATGGTGAAAGTTTCATAGTTCAGGAACAAGTTGAAACGAACCATTTTTGTTAACAAGAATAAAAAGAGAGTGATTTTGTGAGAAAATGAAAGATGTTTTGGCTGAAATGAATAGTCGGTTTAAATAGCCAATAGAATACCAAGGGACGCGAGGACTGGTTAACAATTACAAGTAAAAATAATGATCCCTCGACTCCCTAGACTGATGTGTAATAATAACAGTCGGTAAAAGATCTAAAGAAAGAGTTAATGGGCGGGAAAATAATTAACAATTACTGTGCACATTCAGGTTTTCAAGACATACACGTTAACCACTAACCCATAATGATTATGACTATTTTTATCTCACCCAAATTTATTCTGATTTAAATATGACTGTTTCAAATTTTACCACAAATAAGTCAAGTAAAGAAAAATGCCACGCAAGCATCAAAGATTCTATCAGGATTTAATATCATAACTTAACTTATATCAGATTTAAACAGTCATCAGAACATACTCAAAAAGTGAATATCTTTTTCTGTGATTCTTCATACAAATACTGACTTGTTTTCTTTGGAGTTGAATCATCAGAACGTTCATCAGAATTTGTCCTCAGAATTTATGCAAATGACACTTAACTGTTTGTTAAAAACAACTTAATCACCACAATAATTTTCATCATTCATATGGAGTGAAAGTGTGTGCATTCAGCAAAATATCAGATAAAGATTAAAGTTTGATCAACTTGAGTACATCTTAGAAATAAGGCATAACTCGGAAGAATGCTTAAATCTGTCATCAGTCATGATGTCTACTATAAAAAAAATTTATGCAAGAGTCCACCTCAAGTGTTTGTGTTCATTTTATGCATCTTTTGTAATTCCTTTTTACAGTGGCTTCTCTGTGTAAGTGAGTCACGACTGCTTATCAGAATTTATGCTATAATCAGAGTATTTCTTCAGTAATCATAGAGTGTGAAAAGTCACCAAGAATTTATTTTTTTGTTTTTCTAATGCATATTACTTAATACCAGCAATGCACTTGGTCTTCCCTTCCACATTTTTACTCTAGATCTCAAAGCAGTACCTGACTTTTATTCTTTTCTTTTCTTTTCTTTTGATAAGTGAGGCTAATCAGCACTTAGTTCATTCTTAAGATTTACTAACATCATAATTTGACAGATAAGAAAAAAAATCTAGTTTGTGACTTAGTAATAAGATACACAAAGTAAACTTGACTAAGCTCAATATCAGAATCTGCTTGTGTTAATGAGTTTCCACATAAACAACGAATTCAAACATGGGATTTCTCGTATGTTAAATACTACTAGGTCAGTATCTAGCACAGTTATCCTCATTGAATTGAATAGCCGCAGAACAATCAAAACACTTATCAGAGTATCTAAATCCACATCAGATAACAATCAGCATTTAATGAATTTTCAAATTAAGCACAGATTACATATAGATAATACAATCTGTAAACACTGATCATAAAGTCTGATGCATGAGAACAAAAAGCTAAGCAGATTTAGAGAAAGAACCTGAAACCATTCCAAGTTCATTAACCAATCTTATAAAAGTAGCTTCACATAGTGATTTTGTGAAGATATCTGCTAGCTGTTGATCTGTTGGAACAAAATGCAATTCCACTTTACCTTCATCCACATGTTCCCTTATGAAATGGTATTTAATGCTGATGTGCTTTGTCATTGAATGTTGAACTGGATTACCTGTCATAGCAATAGCACTTTGATTATCACAATAAATAGGGATTTTAGAAAATTCTAACCCTTAATCCAGTAACTGATTCTTTATCCAAAAAATCTGTGCACAACAGCTTCCTGCAGCAATATATTTTGCTTCTGCAGTTGATGTGGAAATTGACTTTTGTTTCTTGCTAAACCAAGAAACCAATCTGCCTCCAAGAAATTGGCAGCTTCCACTAGTGCTTTTCCTATCTATTTTGCATCCTGCAAAATCTGCTTCTGAGTAACTAATTAGCTTAAAATATGATTCCCCAGGATACCACAATCCTTGATCAGCTGTACCCTTAAGGTACTTAAAAATTCTTTTTACAGCTAATAACTGAGGTTCTCTTGGATCAGCCTGAAATCTTGCACAAAGACAGGTAACATACATGATATCAGGTCTACTTGCAGTTAGATAGAGTAAGGAGCCAATCATACCTCTGTAGTTAGTAATAGCTACTGATTTACCAGTATCCTTATCTAACTTGGTTGCAGTGGCCATGGGAGTGGATGCAGTTGAACAATCTTGCATTCCAAATTTCTTTAGTAAATTTATGGTATACTTGGATTGACAGATAAAAGTGCCTTTTTCAGATTGCTTGACTTGAAGGCCCAGAACAGAGCTGAGTTCTCCCATCATACTCAATTGATATCTTGAATGCATTAGCTTTATAAACTTCTCACACAGTTTGGAATTAGTAGAACCAAATATGATATCATCAACATATATCAGTATCAAAATTAAATCATTTCCATGGTTGAGGTAGAATAAAGTCTTGTCAATTGTGCCTCTGTGAAATCCACTTTCCAGAAGAAATTGAGCTAAAGTCTCATACCATGCTCTTGGAGCTTGCTTAAGGCCATAAAGTGCTTTGTCAAGCCTATAGACATGATTGGGAAATTTAGGATCTACAAAGCCTGGAGGTTGTTCAACATATACCTCTTCTTCCAATTCTCCATTGAGAAAAGCACTTTTCACATCCATTTAAAAGACTTTAAACTTCTTTTGAGCAGCATAAGACAAAAAGATCCTTATGGCCTTTAATCTAGCAACTGGTGCAAATGTTTCATCATAATCAATACCCTCCTATTGAGAGTAGCCTTTGGCAACCAGTCTTGCTTTATTCCTTGTAATTATGCCATCACTATCAATTTTGTTTCCGAACACCCATTTTGTACCAACAACTGATCTGCTCTTTGGTATTGGCACTAAAGTCCAGACTTTATTTCTTTCAAATTCATTTAACTCTTCCTGCATTGCTTGCACCCAATCAGCATCTTGAAGAGCTTCTTCCACTTTCTTTGGTTTAGTCTGAGATAGAAAAGAATGATATTGACATTCATTTGAAGTTGCAGTTCTAGTTCTAACACCTGCGTCAGGATCTCCAATAATTATATTAGGTGTATGTGCTTTAGTCCACTTCCTTGCAAATAGAAGTTGATCTCTAGAACTGGATCCTCCCCCATGATCTATGTTATCTCCATCAGCATTTTGTGTAAAACAAGCAGTCTGCACAGCTTCAGCCCAAAAATAGGTTGGTAGCTTTGCTTTATCAAGCATTGTTCGTGCAGCTTCAATGAGAGTCATGTTCTTTCTTTCTACAACTCCATTTTGTTGTGGAGTTCCAGGTGCATAAAATTCCTGTTTGATTCCATGATCTTTGCAGAACTCTTCCATGATTGAATTCTTGAACTTAGTGCCATTATCACTCCTTATGATTTTAACAGAATCTTTGATCAATTTATCCAGCTGTCTGACATGATCAGTTAGGGTAGATGCAATTTCAGTCTTCTTGTGCAAGAAGTACACCCAAGTTTACCTTATGAACTCATCCACTATAACCATAGCATTTGTCTTCTTTGTAATAGACATGACATTGACTGGACAAAATAGATCAACATGCAATAGGTGATAAGGCTCAAGAATTGATGACTCAGTTTTGCTCTTGAAAGAAGATTTTATTTATTTTGCCTTCTGACATGAATGACAAAGGCCATCAGGAGCAATTACTATTTTTGGCAGTCCTTTCATAAGATCTTTCTTTACAAGCTCATTTATATTGTTGAAATTTAAATGTGAGAGTTTCTTGTGCCAATTCCAGCTTTCTCCAATTGATGCTCTACTCAACAGATAGATTGCAGAACCATCAGTACTTGTTGAAAGTCTGGCTTCATAAATGTTACCATGCATGTATCCTTTCAGAACTACTTTGCCTGTTGAATTACTTATAACTTCACAGTGTTTTTCAAAGAAATCCACATGATAACCTCTGTCATAGATTTGACTTATACTCAACAGATTGTGTTTAAGTCCTGAGACAAGAGCTACTTTTTCAATGATGACATTCCCAAGATTGATCTTGCCATATCCCAGAGTTTTTCCAATGTTTCCATCTCCATAAGAAACTTCTGGGCCAGCTTTCTCCACAAAATCTGATAGCAGGGCTTTATTTCCAGTTATATGTCCTGAACATCCACTGTCCAGAACTAGGATGTTCTTCATGTTGCCCTGCAATCACAAAAACCACTAATTGTCAGTTTTAAGGACCCAGACTTGCTTGGATCCTTTGGCCTTTTTAAGTTTGTTAACATTTGCAACGGATTTAACATCAGAATTTATGCTAACAATTTTCTTATCTGTATTAACAGTATCAGACTTTGCATCATACTTTACACTAGAAGGAATTAAAGCAACTTTCTTTAAAGAAGGTTTTATCTGATAATAATCATAGTATAAACTATGATATTCCTTGTAATGCCCCCAAATCCGGGGTCAGAGGATTTGGTCGTCACTATAAAACCTCAATCCAAATTAACCTATTTAATCAATAATTAAATGCCAGCGGAAGATATTTATCATAAATGACCCCAAACTAATCCAAGATCTTTTAAGGTTACAGTTCTAGAAACAAGATAACCAAATTCCATAAATAAATTTTTCACTTTCTTTTAAAACTCTTTTCAACAATTCTCAATATCAAAACTTAACCCGCTAGTATAACTTCGAAAAGAAGTATACTAGGCCAACTAGAAAATACACAACTATAATATAATATAATATAAACAACTTTATACAATAGAACTTACACTAGTTCGCAAACCCTGAACCAACCACCTTCCAAAAGCTTCTTCTTTGCTTCCTCGAATTACGCTGCTAAATAGCGCAAGTTAATCCTCACTGGAGGTTAAATTTAAAAATAGACAAGTATAAGCGAAAGAAATGCTCAGTAAGTTCATTATAGCATATATAAGGTCTTTTGATATAAAAACCGACATTCGCAGTAGAGCAGAACATTTAAAATCATAATTGCTGAATCATAAAATTTAGTTAAGAAATCCCAGAATTGATTCCTGCTCTGTATTCAAAATCCTTTTGATATTTTTGAGCGAAATGCTTCAGCAATACTTTGACTTGACGAGAATAAAACTCGTAAAACTGTCTTTACGGAAATATCGTAAACAATAATAACATGAAATACTGATTATGGATAAAATCATAAACCTTATTCAAAACCGACTCTTGATATTAATACTTATTTTATTGTCATATCAAATTAGATATCAATACGAACTTTGATGCTCACAACATCCCATATTGAAGTCAACATCAAACATCTATACTAATACCACCTTTGATATTTAACAACAACGTAAGTATCAGCATAAATCAGAATTTAAATCAAAACTGCATTTCACCATTATTCCAAAACAGAAACAATTGATAAATCATTTATTCTATGAAGATCAAAAACGATATGATAATTTAGATTGGGATCATTCTCCGACGGACGTACTATCACATGCTGATCAGCCTGTGTGATAGCACAAGGTCATGATTCATAGAAACATGTCCCCAAATCACGAGTACTCAAACAAAAAGGCAATATACCTACCTGTGGCAAAAATTGTGTCATAATATTCCATATGACACTTAGAAATAGCCCTCCGCTGGACCGTCCATCCCGGTCACTTACGCAGTTATGATCCAATCTTAAAACCTTTTATTGAGAGGGGTCATAATAATCGACACCCAAAATAATTTTATTCCCCCATTTACTTGGGTAGGAATACTCGCAACCAAATCATCTTTCTCAAAATCCGAAATATGTATAAATCTAGTAATTTGATAAGTAAAATCACTTAGCTATTCTGAACATAGAATAGCAGAAGAGTACTTTCATAAATAGAATCATTTAATTCAGTGATATGTAAAACATTTATCTATTCCGAACTGAGGAAATCAATACTTACATGATAAGATTTAAAATAAATATCACTTGAACAATAAGTGATGATAGGGATACTTGCCTTTGAGTTTTAGTAGTTAGTCACACTCGCAAAGACGCATCTATTCTAACATTCTGTCTCAAAACATCACCATCTTTCTTTTCAACACTTTACTGATATGCTGCTCCTGCGATTGCTGGAAGCCAGATACCCAATACCATTACATCTTACTATTTATCCAACGTCTTATCCTGATCAACTCGAATGATCTACATCTATAATTAACATATAATACTTTAATCGTCTAAACGATAATTACTCGACGAGCTGCGCGTAAAAATCCTATCGTCTACCCATACGATAGCCCACACATAACGATAACAGTCAAACACAAGACTCTTAACCCACGTACGCACGTAATTCTCATAACATATAAATAAATAATCCACGTATCACATAATTCATATCACATATGACTTGGTTCGTCAAAAGGTTCCACTCAGTACGTTTAAAACTGAAATCGGGTCAAAAATATAATTTATCGATAAATAATTGACTCAGAATGATTTTTAAAACAAGCGACCTTTTGAAACATAAGAATTTGGGTCTCGAAAGTATTTTTAATGAAAGCGGGATATTTTTCTGAGTCTAGAGGCGTTCGTTTCGTATTAAACGGACGAATGGTTGATTTATTATGAATTTTTGAACATTTTTCGGAATTAAAACGGGTCTCCGAATCATTTTATAACTAAATATAGGGCTGAACACCCGAAAATAATTTTATAAGAATTATCGAGCCTGGAAAATAATTTAAAATAATATTTTAAAGCTCGAACTATTTTTCGGAATTTTTAAATCATAAGAAATAATTAACTCGAATTAAATAATCAATTAAAATTCATTAACTAAATAATTTGGATTTATTCTCGAATAATAATAAAAATAATAATCTTCAGAACTAAAAATAATATTTTCTTGGAAATCGGACAGCACCTCCTCCATTTCACGGACTTCCAGTCGATATCATATTGCCACAACCAACAACAATCAACACAATAATTTATATTTACGTTTATAAAAACTCCTGAAATGAATAACACGGCCACCTGAACCAAAACTCGGACCAAAAGTGACTTCCCCAACAATTTCTAAAAATTATGAAATAAATATATAAACACTAACATGCTATAATATACACAAGTACGAAGGCGGAAATTCAGAATCGTTACCCAAAATAAATTCTGATCACCCCGAGGAGAATATATGATATCAGGAAAATATCTCCTGAAAAATCCGAAATTAATAGTGATAGATATATACACGCTGAGATGCCATGTGGAGTAATCAACGCCGTCAAACTCCTTTTCTATGCCCCGAAAATAAATTAAAACGGAAAATATGCTCCGCAAATTTTCTTCTCAAAACCTTATAAATATACTTTTGCGTAGGTATCGAAGCGCTGATCGTTTATATATATAACAATTGAAATTTGGATGTACGGTTTGAGAGATATGGATTTTTGAAAATTAAAAATATATACAGAGGAGATAGAATTGAAGCAGAGAAGAGAGAGGAGGAGTTTGGCGAAATAAAGGAAATAATAAGATGGGGGAGTAGAGGGGCAGGTGTGGGGTGCTTGCTCGCCACGTTTTTTTTTCTTTTTTTCTGTTTTTTTCTGTTTATTTTTTTCGTTTTTCTTTTAACTAAAATTATTACAATATTTAAATAATTAGCCCCAAAATTAATAATTAACGGGGAATCATATTTAATCAAATAAACATAAAATTTATATTAAAATTTCCTAAAAATTATGATTACTCCAAATATGCGAAGATATAAAATATTTGGAAGTCCCACAATTTTATAAAAATAAAAATACAATTTTTGTGGGGTTTGACATCCCGATAGGGGCCCGATCCGATAAATTTTATGAAACCGAAATATTTCTAAAATTCTCGGAATATTTTAAAACTAATAAAATAAAATCTTCATAATTTTTAAAACATTTATAAAACGCGCGTCATATCCGCATTTTACGATTTAACTAACAAAAGTTCGGGTAAATATAACCCGAAATTTTTTCGAAATAATTTTAAAATTCTCGAAATATTCAAATACTAATAAAATATAAGTTTCATGATTTTTGAAATATTCTGAAATTTAATACTGAATTTACACTTATATATCGGATCCAAAAACAGATTACTTAGCTGCTAAGTAACTATAAAAATGATACAATTTAATACTAGAATTGGATAATCATCAAAACCGAGCTTTTCATAAAACACCATATACGAAAATAATGTAAAAATATCCCGTCTCTCGAGAATACGGGTTTTGTTGATTTATCGAAATGGTTATCCTACCGAAAATCTTGCGCCAGGCCGCTCACGGGTCAAACTATAATCCGGATCGAAAAAGTCAAAACAAGGAAAATGTCCGGAATTACCAGATTAGGTTAGGAAGGAGTTTTTGGAAGAGTTTCGGTTTGTAAAAATGCAAAAACGGTTAAGGTTGAACGATTCCCGGCTTTATAAAATAATTTTGTAATTATTCAGAAAATAATTAATAATTCATAAATCATTATAAAATCATATAACACCCCAAAAATTACCAGAAAAATACCTTAATTATCTATATTTTGTTCTGGACATATAAAAATTCAAATACTCATAAAATATCACATATAAACACCCAAACATCAATTCCAATTATCATATAATTCACTAAAAAATTCACATAAACAATTCCAAATAATTATAAAAATAATATCTGAAAATATGGGATATTACATTCCTTACAAGTATAAATGGAATGTCATATACTACCACAATGAAAACAAGGATTTTGTGGCTTAAATCTAACAGACTGACTCTTAACTCCTGACTTAGAAGGTAAGGAGTTTATATTCTTATTCTTCCTATAAAAAGAAGCCAGATGGTTAGAGTTTCCACAGTTATAGCATTTCTTTCTAGGAGCATTAGGAACAGGCATATAATTGTTACTTTTATTCACACCTTCCTTTCCATTCCTATTTTTCCTAGCTACCTTTACCTTATGTACACTGGTAATCTCTTTGAGCTTATGTTTAAGCTGCTTCTTTGTCATTAAGCCTATGTTAACTTCAATTGGTTTTTCCTGTTTTAATTTGTCAGAAGTTGACTCTGCTATCATTTCTGTCTCAATATATTCCATCTTTTCAGAATCAGACTTTACAGTTTTAGCTACAAATTTAACATGATTTACCTTTGGCTTAGTAGTCTGTTTAACAATAATTGGCTTAACTTGTTCAGTTCCGTTTTCACTTTTCTCATTTCCATAACCTAAGCCCTCTTTCCAGTTCCCACTACTTAGTATATCCTGAGTTGTACTGCCAAAGTTAGTCCAAGTTCTGAAAATCTCTCTCTCTCTCTCCTATTCTAACTCAGTTGTTAGAGATTTATTCATTTTTAGCACTTCATCTCTAACATAGAAAGCATCATCTCTATCCTTCTGAGTTTGATGGAACATAACTAACTACTTTTCTAAATAATCATTCGTCTTTTTAAAAGCAAGATTTTCAGAAGTTAATCTTTCACATGTTAAAGTTTGATCTCTATAGCTAATAAACATGGTTTTAATATATAATCCCAACTCAGTAATATCATCAGTATGAAATGCATAAGTTGTTTGAGGTACCTTTAACTCAGCAGCATCAGAACTGCTATCAGCATTTGCCATCAAGTCATAGTTCTCCTCATCTTCAGAATCTGAGGTGTCTGTCCAGCTTTTCTTCTTTGTGACAAGAGCCTTGCCTTTATCACTCTTTCATTCTTGCAGTCAGGAGATATGTGGCCTTTCTCACCACAGTTGTAGCATTTGACATTTAAGTAATCTCCTATGTCAGACTTTCCTCATTTGCCTTCAGATTTTCTGAAGCTCTTCTTATCAGAACTTCTACCTTTCCTGGAAAACTTCTTTCCTCTTCTGAATTTCCTGTAGGCTTTCTTTGTGATACCCTTCACCATAAGAGCACACAGCTTCATCATCTCTTCATTAGCATCTACTTCAGGTAGACTTTCAGTTTCTGAATCATCATCATCAGAACTTGATGATTCTAAATCAGACTTTATGATGAGAGCCTTTCCTTTTCCTTTCTTTGAGATAGCCACTTTGGGGGATTCCTCCTCAGCATTAAGAGCAACTTTTCTTGACTTTCTCCCATGTCTTTTGCTTCTTTGATTCATCTCAAGTTCATAAGTCTTGAGCATTCCATAAATTTCATCAAGAGTAGTTTCATCAAGAGCATAGTTATCTCTTATAATAGTAGCTTTCAAATCCCAACTTTTAGGAAGAGCTAAAAGGAATTTTAGATTTGAATCTTCAATGTCATTTTTCCTTGTCCACCAGTGACAGATCATTCAAGAGTTTGACAAACCTGTCATATAAGTCAGTTAATGACTCATCACTTTTTGAGTCAAAGTGCTCATACTTTTGAGTGAGTATAGTCCTCCTGTTTTTCTTGATTGCATTAGTTCCCTGACACCTTGTCTCCAAAGCATCCCATATCTCCTTTGCAGTCTTGCATTGAATTACCCTATTTGACATGACATTATCAATGGCACTATGCAGCAAATGTCTTACCTTTGCATCCTTGGAAATAGATGAGATATCTTCAGCTGTGTATTCACTTTTCTCCTTTGGTATGGTCTTTGCTGGCTAATCTGCAACTACAACAGAGAGCTTCGTTGGGTTATGCGGTCCTTCATAAATTCTGTCAAGGTATTCTGGATCTGTAGCTTCCAAAAACAAAGCCATGTTCACTTTCCATACGGCATACTCAGAAGGTCTCAGACATGATTTTCTTCAGTTTCGGCGGGCTTGGTTGGATGTTCAGCTTCTTCAGACATGATTTTTTTGGATCTTTACTGTATGTGTGTTAATAGATTAGCTATGATACCACTTGTTAGGTCACACAACACTATAGAAGGGGGTTGAATACAGTGTAGAATACAATCAAATCGATTTAAAGCACAAGTAACAGAAAACAGATGTATTCGATATAATAAACTCTGTTACAATGGAACTGTTCTCTCTCAATGATGAACAAATATCACGAGAGCTGCTAGGTTACAATATATGATTTTCTCGATGATCGTAACTCTTATAGAGTAAACCTATTTCTGTGTTTATATAGACACAAAGTTACAAGATAACTTCTAGTTTATATGGAATATAATTATGTCTCCTAAAATATATCAACCAGATATCTTATATAATTATTCTAGTCCTCTAACTCTTTCCATGCATATCTTCTTCTTGTATTAGTCTCGATCTTCTTTCCTATAAATCAGCTTTCTTCCTTAATTGTTAGTGCTCCGGTACTTAAGTTCTGATATCCATCTTCTGATATTATCTTCTGATAATCTAAGTCCTGATATCCTTAAGTCCTAACTTCTAGTAAGTCCTGATTCCAGTAAGAACTGATATTTCCTGTTAGTCCAGATCTGAAAACTAAACATGAAACATATTAGACATGACATCTCAAATATATCCAACAAGCTTCACTCTCATGACTTGGCATTTCACCATTCCTTGTAGTTCTCTCTATAATACAACCTTAAATCTATGAGAATCAAGATTATATTTTGAGTTCTAGTTAAAACTATGACATGCAAGATCAAAACATAAACTTTTCACCCTAAACTCTTTGGATTATATATGAACAAGATATAGGAAGTAAGATTACTTTGATGGAAGATGAATGTTTGAATGAAAATGAAGAAAAAAAGGGGGGTGGGGGCTTCGGCCAAGGAAGGAGCCGAGAAAGGGGATGGCCGAGAGAGAGAGGAGATGGAGGAGGATGGAGAGAGGTGAGGGTGGAGTGTGGAGTGGAGTGATTTTGACAACTTATATTTGTTTTTATGGTTTGATTTGACTAAAATGCGAGTGGAGTTGGAAATTGACAAAAACAACCTTCTAGCAAGCTTGTGCCATTTTGTATGCAAGGATATATAAGTAATTTGGCTAATAAAGTGGGAGTTAGTGGGGTTGGAATTTCCAAGTTTGCCCTTAACTTGTATTGGGATCAAAATGCATGCATGGGCAACTAAGTAAATTGCAAATTAAAATTAAACTAATTTATGTAAAACAATTTATATAAATATAAATGCACTTCCATAAATCACAAAATATATATTATAAAATAGCTTATGATTTTAGAAATTTAATGATATAAGATTTGAAAGCTTCTTGTTAAAAGATTTTTAAAATCGGTTTTTCATATAAAATGAAGTACTTTTGATTATCATTTAAAAATACAAAATAATAAGATTCTCCTTTCAAAAATTATATATATATATACTAATACATTAAACACTTAATTTATAGGCACTCAACACAATAATCACCCACATTTATAAATCCACATAATTTAAATCTCAATTATAAATATACCATTATATATAGATAGGGTTTAGAAATACCTGTCGTAACATCCTCTCCCCCTTAAAGGAGTCTGTCCTTAGAATCTAGGAGAATAAGTGAGGATACCGGCTACGCATATCCGACTCTAGTTCCCATGTTGACTCTTCAACATTGGGATTTCTCCAAAGTACTTTTACCAACTTGACCAACTTATTTATAAGACTCTTCTCTTTCCAGTCGAGTATTTTGACAGGTTGCTCCACGAATGACAGGTCTGCCCGAATCTCTATAGGTTCATACTCTATTACATGGTTGGCATCAGGATTATACTTCTTAAGTAATGACACATAAAACACATTATGCACATGCTGATACTGAGGCGGCAAAGCTGATTCATAGGCCTCCTTTCCCACTTGACTCAAAACATCAAAAGGACCAATATATCTAGGTGCTAACTTCCTTTTCTTGCCAAATCTAGGCAATCCTTTCCTCGGTGATACTTTCAGCAATACGGCTTCACCTACTTGGAATCGGATATCCTTCTGTGCCGAGTCTGCATACTTTCTTTGCCTATCTTGAGCAGCAAGTAATCTCTTCTGAATCAATTTGACTGTCTCATGCATTTGTTACACCAATTCCGGGCCTAGAATCTTTCTTTCTCCCACTTCATCCCAGCAGGTTGGCGATCTGCACTTCCGTCCGTATGAAGCTTCGTATGGTGGTATGCCAATATTGTTGTGAAGGCTGTTGTGGTTGTCCCAACTTCCTGCAAAATCAATCGCATAGCTACGTAACATGTCTTCGATTGTTTGAATTGTCCTCTCGCTTTGACCATCAGTCGGCGGATGATACGCCGTACTCATGTTTAACTTTGTGCCAAGACTTTCTTCAAAATTGCTTCCAGAATCTTGAGTTAAATCGTGGATCTCTGTCCGAAACTATCGATACAGGTATGCCATATCCTAATACGATTTCACGCACATACAGATGGACCAATCTGTCCAATGAAGACCTCTCATTAATCGGAAGAAAATGTGACGACTTCGTAAGGCGATCAACTATAACCCATATAGCGTCATGTCCGGATTTCGTTTGTGGTAATCCTACTATAAAGTCCATGGCAATGTTTTCCCACTTCCATTCTGGAATTTTTAAGGGCTGAATTAATCTGCTTGGTCTTTGATGTCCTGCCTTCACTTTCTGACAGGTATAGCACTTCGCAACCCATTATGCTACTTCTCGCTTCATATTTGGCCTCCAAAAGTTCTGCTTCAAGTCCTGGTACATCTTGGTGCTTCCCGGATGGATTGAAAATCTAGAGTTGTGAGCTTCTTGCAGTATCTCATTTTTCAATTCAGTCACATGGGGAATCCAAATTCTTGAAAAAAACCTTAGTGCACCTTGTTCATCCATTTGAGTACAAATCTCTTCTCCGGTCAGTTGATTATTTTCCTACTTCATCACTTCTTCCTGACATTTCTTTATCTTTTCCAATAATGTCGGCTGAAAAGTCATAGTATGACAAATCTCTTTAACTTTTCCGGATCCACAAAGTTCTAATTCAAATCTTCTAATTTCTTCAGATAATTCCTTTAGTATTGCTACCATATTCAACCTATCCTTCCTACTCAAAGCATCAACTACCATATTCGCCTTTCCCGGATGATAATTTATCGAGCAAGTATAGCCCTTAATCAATTCCAACCATCTCTTTTGCCTCATGTTGAGCTCCTTCTGAGTGAAAATATACTTTAAACTCTTATGATCCGTGTAGATCTCACACCTTTCTCCGTATAGGTAATGTCTCCAAATCTTAAGTGCAAATACTATAGCTGCTAATTCCAAGTCATGTGTAGGATACTTCAATTCATGTGGTTTTAGTTGTCTCGACGCATACTCAATCACCTTGTTGTGTTGCATAAGCACACACCCCAGACCCTTGTGTGAAACATCACTGAAAATCACAAAGTCTCATTGATTGTCTGATAATACTGACACCAGAGATGTAACCAAGCTCTGTTTCAATTCTTGAAAACTATCTCCACATTCTGCATTCCAATTAAATTTATGTTTCTTCCTGGTCAACTTAGTCAATGGTGTGGAGATTTTCGAGAAATCTTTAACAAATCTTCTATAATATCCCGCCAATCCTAGAAAACTTCGCACTTCCGTAGGTGTCTTTGGTCTCTCCCAACTCATAACTGCCTCAATCTTTTCCGGATCAACTTTGACTCCTTCACTTCCAATAACATGTCCAAAAAATTGAACTTCCTTTATCCAGAACTCATATTTGGAAGACTTGGCATACAACTTCTCTTGTCAGAGTATCTCCAATACTATCCATAGGTGATGCATGTGTTCTTCTTCTGACTTTGAGTATATAAGAATATCATCAATGAATACCACTACAAACTTGTCCAAATACTTTTTAAATACCCGGTTCATCAAATCCATAAATGCTGCAGGAGCATTAGTCAAACCCAAAAGGCATTACTAAGAATTCATAATGTCCGTATCTTGTCCAGAATGCTCTCTTCGGGATGTCGTCTTCTTTGATCTTCAGTTGATGGTATCCCGATCTCAAATCAATCTTGGAAAAGCACTTAGCTCCTTTCAGCTGATCAAATAAATCATCTATTCTTGGTAGCGGGTAACGGTTCTTAATCGTCATCTTGTTCAACTCCCTATAGTCTATACATAACCGCATGCTTCCATCCTTCTTCTTTAAAAATAGAACAGGTGCTCCCCATGTCGACGTACTTGGCCGTATCACTCTTTTGTCCAACAATTCTTGTAGCTGGCTCGCCAACTCTTTCATTTTTGCTGGTGCCATTCTTTAAGGTGCCTTTGAAATTGGTTCAGTTCCTGAAATAAGGTTGATCTCAAACTCAATTTGTCGATCGGGCGGTAAACCTGGTAGTTCATCTGGAAACACATCTGGAAATTTGCTAATTACGGGAATATCTTCCATGCCGAGGCTCTCTCTTTCTGAATCTACTACATAGGCTAGTTCTAGCTTCTGGTGTCTTGGGCCTCAAAGTGCATTACAATGACATTGTCAAATCTCACTCTAAACCTCATGGAACCAAACTGAAATTCTGCCGAATCTAATATACCCCTTTTCACCATGTTTGTCACTTGAAAAACCAAACCAAACAATAATCAAAACCCAAACCAAACCACAACCAAGGAAACCTACTGAACTAACACTCCCACACACAACATTGTCTTAGTAGAGATCATCCTTTCCTAAGGTGCAATATAGCAAAATAATAGTTAACACAATACACTAATTACAAGTCATCTCAAACTTGAAAGTAACACTTAAATCCTCCAAATATATACGAATCAAAAACACATAACAAGGAGCACAAATCATATTTTATATCTTAACTCAACTGAAATTAGAGATTATTAACAAAAATCAATCCAAATGATCGAGAACTTTTGAAAATCATGAGTTGGATCTATGCATGCATGCTTCCAAATTTACAAGCCAAAAACAATATGGTTTCCAAAATAATTTTATAATAAAATCAACATGCAAGCCTAGCATTAGCCATAACTATGTGATCACTTAGCATGCAAAGAGTTTTATCAAAGTTTTTATTTCTAAAACCAAGCTATCATAACATAAATCAACAAAGCAACAAGAAACACCATTAAGAATCATTCATTCGGCTCCCTTATGGTCATGGCCGAATGAAATGGAAGGGAAATGACAATATAAGCAATAGCTTCACTCTCATGACTTGGCATTTCACCATTCCTTGTAGTTCTCTCAATAATACAACCTTAAAGCCATGAGAATCAAGATTATATTTTGAGTTCTAGTTAAAACTATGACATGCAAGATCAAAACATAAACTTTTCACCCTAAACTCTTTGGATTATATATGAACAAGATATAGGAAGTAAGATTACTTTGATGGAAGATAAATGTTTGAATGAAAATGAAGAAAAAAAGGGGGTGGAGGCTTCGGCCAAGGAAGGAGCCGAGAGAGGCGATGGCCGAGAGAGAGAGGAGAGGGATGAGGGTGAAGAGAGGTAAGGGTGGAGTGATTTTGACAACTTATATTTTTTTATGGTTTAATTTGACTAAAATTTGAGTGGAGTTAGAAATTGACAAAAACAACCTTCTAGAAATCTTGTGCCATTTTGCATGCAAGGATATATAAGTAATTTGGCTAATAAAGTGGGAGTTAGTGGGGTTGGAATTTCCAAGTTTGCCCTTAACTTGTATTGGGATCAAAATGCATGCATGGGCAACTAAGTAAATTGCAAATTAAAATTCAACTAATTTATGTAAAACAATTTATATAAATATAAATGAACTTCTATAAATCATAAAATATATATAATAAAATAGCTTATGATTTTAGAAATTTAATGATATAAGATTTGAAATTTATTGTTAAAAGATTTTTAAAATCGATTTTTCATATAAAATGAAGTACTTTTGATTATCATTTAAAAATACTAAATAATAAGATTCTCCTTTCAAAATTTTTATATATATACTAATTAAACACTTAATTTATAGGCACTCGACACAATAATCACCCACATTTATAGTTCCTTACAATTTAAATCTCAATTATAAACATACAATTATATATAGATAGGGTTTAGAAATACCGGTCGTAACAAACAAGCTTTGGATATCCATTAGTCAACCAATTGGTAAAGCTTCTTAAGGTAAACAATCTTATCTATGAATTAAATATATGTTTTTCGCATGGATCCTGCGGCTTCGAAAATTATAATTTTTTACATTTTTAATTACTGTTTCCGTTGTGTTTATGTGCTTGAAACCCTTCAATGGCATCAGAGCTACTTGCGAAAAGTGTTTAATTCATTTATGTGTTTACTGGTTTTATGATGATAACATGTATACAATATTCCATGACTGTTATGTATGCAATTTTGTATGTTTTACATGTTGTTATGTTTATATATGTGTATATATATATATATGTTTTGAATATATGATATTCATGAGAGTTGTATAATCAGATGATGATTATATAATCTGTATATATATTGATATATAAATGTTTTGTGTTTGTTCTTATTATAAGAATCATATTTGATATGATTCTGACTCGGATACAGCGGATTTGCTGAAATCTGTGTGTATTATCCGATTTTTGCGAACAAGTACGTTATTTCATATGGAATCAAGCGTCTGAACGTAACTAATGGATAAAGCTATCACCGACTGATCTGTAAGGCGTTTGACGTCGTTTAGGCCCTGTAATCTGCTATTTAATGTTATCATATTTAATTTCGAATTTTCTGATTTTTTTCAATATTTGGTTTATGATTAGATCATGATGGGTATGATATGTTAAGATCAGATTATGTGTTTTAACATGTTATTTTGTGTTAATTGAGCATGGTGGATGGTTATGGCTTATGACCTTAGGTTAATGGTTTTGGTTTTTCAAATACGGATTGCATGTCGTTTAATCTTGTAATTATTAAATCTCAAATGTAACTTAAGTTCTTCTTGTAAGTTCATTAGATTAGTTTTCATATTTCATTCTTGTTATGTATATGAAGACATGATGATTTGAAGATCAAGGGTAATCCCACACGGAGGCCATCCAAGGAAGCAATACAAGAAAGAAGACATGTAATATTTAGCCTGTATTTATTTTCCACCTTAGATTGACCTAGATCTTTGTCATTAGCTTGATAAAGATCACATAGGATGAAGCCATAACCAACCACGTTTATTTATTGCACTTTACATATATATGCACATATGATGAATGTATGTGTAGAGTAATTTATAAAGATGCATGCTTAATTAGATTAAGGATGTATGTATTAGATACGACACCCATGCCATGCTTGCTAAACACGATAAAATCTGTAATAATTCAACATTTTAAAATGAAAAAACGATTATGAGATTCTAGTGTTTATAAAACACAGAATAAAATATAAATTTTCTTTGTTTCTGAAATGGGGTGATTTTGTCAAAAGCGAATTCATTGAACTTGTAAGGTTGTAGGTCTTAAGAGAGACCATTGTGACTCCCTCACTACATCGAAATCACACCGTTGACGAATATTGATTTGAAGTATTTTATTCAAGGACAAATTGAGAATCTCTTTATGATAGGATCATGATCGTTTTTAAATTAACAAAACCCTAAATTTAATATTAAGTTGATCGGATGCCTTCCAATGAGTCCAATGCATTAACCCCTAGATCAAAAATGAGTGGGTTCACCAAAGCAAAGTACTCCTATCTATCATGGGAGATGTGTTGAAGTATATTGATATTTTTTGACTATTGGATTTGAATTAACTAAGTTACCACAATAGGATTGTGAACTTAGAGGCATAGAGTTTGGCGAGATTTATTAGATAAATATAAACAAATGTTGTTCCACCAAGCTATCCAAGAGTTATATAGTTGATATAATTGACAAATGTTGTCTACCTAAATAATCATGTTTTAGGAGAAAAGCCAAAGCTGACCTAACGCATGGTGAAATATATATCTTGGCTCACTAGAAATGATATAGAAGATATTTTTTCTTAATTAATAGTTAGGGCTATTGATTTGATAAAAATAATGGGAGATATATATTTTGAATATATATATGAATAATCACTTGAACATAATTTAATAATCATCTGTAGACTAAGTCATTTTATGCACTTTAATATTGTAGATATCAAATGACAAATAACATAAATAACTTCTCTATGTAATACTCCTTAAGAAGGACAAGCTGACATGAAATAATTTCCTCAATTGACATGGGAACTTGAGGATTGTCCTCAGGTTCAAGGATGTCACTCAAACCCTTCCCTTATTTCTTCTAGCTGAGAATGAAACATGTGCTGAACAAAATGCTTATCAGAAGCAAATTGATTATGCAACTGATGTTTTATGCCTCATGCTTGTAATTATGAGTGCCGGGCTTTGGAAGCAACAAGAGCATAATGATGCTTATGATATGATTGAGCACCTTTAAAGGATGTTTGAAGGATAGGCTCGTCAGAAAGATTTGATAATAATAAGGCACCATATTTTTGCATTAATGGGAGAATGATATCCGGTTGGACCACATGTTCTAAAGATGATAAGTATATGTACCTTGATATTTTGGGTTTCAAGAATAGTCTAGAGACTCAGCTTTATTTGATCAAACAATCTTTGAACAACTTATATTCTTAGTTTGTTAAGAACAAAAGGAATGAGATAAACAGAACATTCACTGAGTTGTTAAGCATGTTTAGAACTGCTGAAAATAACACTGTAAAGGCATGAATTGCGTCCATATTGATGATGTACACATGGAATGCAAATGGGAAAGGAAAACAGATAAGAAAGGTGAAGATTTGATCTTATTCGGTGCCAAACCAAAGTCCAATCCTAAAGGGCTTTTGAAGCCTAATAGTGGTGTTGCTAAAGGAGATGATTGTCATTTCTGTGGAAATAACTCGATGAATGGAAGTTAAATTGTCGAGCTTATTTGGAAGATCTAAAGAAGAAGACTAGCAATGGTCAAGCTTCAGGTATAGGGTTAGAATTGGAGCAAAAGTTGTTGCTCTAGTTGAAGAAACTCGATACCTAATTTTGCTTATATAGGTGAGATTGAGAACTTGATAAATTGTTATTACGTGCCTGCCTTTGGTTGATACATTAAATTAATTTCTTGTCAGGACAAGAAAGGTTTTCATTTTAATTAAATAAATAATAGTTGTTTATTCTATTTTAATGAAAGGCCTATAATGTTGCACAATTAGTTAACAATTTATATGTTCTAGGATGACTCAAATCAAACATTACCTCTACCATTGTCGTTAAGCCATATTAATGAGAAACGCATTTCTGAGTTACACATAGATGGATACTTGGATAAGTTTGATTTTGAATCATACGGAAGATGCGAACTTTGTCTCATTGGCAAAATGACTAAAGATTCTTTTACGTGATCAGTGAAAGGGCCACCGAACGATTATGACTTATATATATTGATGTATGTGGTCGAATTCATATGATAGAAAGGAGTGGCTTATACTACTTCATAACATTTACTGATGATTTTAGTAGATATGGATATGTGGTTCTTATGAAGAACAAATCCGATTCTTTTGAAATGTTCAAAGAATATAAGGACGAAGTAGAAAAACAAACAAGGGAAAAGTATAAAAGTTTTACGATCAGATTGTGGAGGGGTATACTTAAACCTCAATTTCAAGTGTTTCTTGAAGGAGTATGATAGTGTATCATAACTTACTCCTTCTGGAACACCTCAATGGAATAGAGATTCTGAGAGGAGAAATCGTACCTTGTTGGACATAATGCAATCGATGATAAGTCAAGCAGATCTTCCATTTCTGCTCTAGAAACGGCTGCATATACACTTAACCAATTTCCAACTAAAGCAGTTCAAAATAATCTGTATGAGATATAGAGTGATAAATGTAATAGCATGTCATTTATTAAAATTTGGGGACGTGAAGCATTTGTAAAATGTTTAGCATCTGACAAGATTCGACCAAAATTAGATAGATGCTATTTTGTGGGATACCCAAGTGAGACTAGGGTATAGTTTCTATAATCATTCCGAGAACAAAGTGTTTGTTGCTCGGGCCACTATATTTCTTGAGGGAGAACTACTTTCTAAGAAAATCAGTGGGAGGATAATACATCTCGATGAAGATCGAGAACCATATGATAACATTAAACCAGAGTTGGAATAAGATCAGGATGTACATCAAAATGTTGAAAGTAATCATGTCCAATAAACACAGGTTATTCATAGATCTAGTAGGATTCACCATGAGCCCGAGAGAAATTATGAATTTCTTTTGACTCAAGATGGTGATATAATGCTTACGGATAATGATAAGCCTCTTACCTACCAAGATGCTATGAACAGTTCAGACTCCAAGAGATGGCTAGAGGCCATGAAATCCGAGATGGAATCCATGTATCAAAATAAAGTATTGACTTTAGTTGATCCACTCGAAGGGGTGAAAACCGTAGGGTGCAAGTGGGTTTTCAAGAAGAAAACTGACATGTATGGTAAAGTATAGACCTATAAGACGCGATTAGTGGAAAAAAGTTTCAAACAAATTCATGGTATTGACTATGATGAGACTTTTTCACCGGTTACTATGGTCAAGTCCATCAGGATTTTGTTAGTAATAGTTGCTTACTTTGACTATGAGAGTTGGCAAATGGATGTCAAAACTGGTTTCTTATATGGGAGCCTTAAAGAGGATGTATATATGATACAACCTGAGGGTTTTGTCGATCCAAAGTTTGCTAAGATAGTTTGTAAGTTACTTCTATCTATTTATAGATTGAAACAAGCCTCAAGGAGAATGAATATTCATTTTGATAAAACCGTCAAAGAGTTTGGTTTTATTCAAAATAAAGATGAACCATGTGTTTACAAGAAGGTTAGTGGGAGCCATTAGACATTCCTAATATTATATGTAGATGACATATAACAAATAAGGAATGTCATACCTTCTCTACAGGCTGTTCAGACTTGGTTGATAAATAGTTTCTCGGTGAAAGACTTAGACAATGCTACCTATATATTAGGGATCAAGATCTATAGAGATAGATTAAAAAGATTAATCGAGCTAGTCGGAGTACATACATTGATAAAGTATTACATCATTTTATGATGTAAGAGACAAAGAAAGGATATGTTTCGACATCTCATGGGAGAGTGATCTTAAAAGATAATTTCCCCCTAAATCATTAGATGATAAGGGCCATTTGAGAAAGTTCCAGATGCGTCAGCAATTAGATCTATAATGTGTATAATGATATATATTTATCCTGATGTTTCGTATGCTTTGAGCATGACGATCAGATACCAGTCTAATCCAGGTGAGGGTCACTTGATTGTTTTCAAGAATATTCTTAAGTACTTAAAGAGGACTAAAGATTTATTTTTGGTGTATGGAGAAGATAGGGAACTGGTTGTAAAGGGTTACACTGATACTAGTTTCTGAACCTAATTTTTGGACAGACAAGGATGATTACGAGTTTATGTCTGTTTTGTGTTTTGTCTAAATATAATTGATGTTAGCTTAAATAGTTCACAGCAAGAACATTGATGATTCTATGGAAGCCAAATATATTGATATTTTTTGAAACAACCATGGAGACTGTTTAGCCATGTCCTTAGGCAATATCGCCTTATTAATGAGATTAATGATTAAGGAGATATAAATGTAAAGTGCATAGTAATGATAGTGTTGCAGACCCACTGACTAAGGCTTTGTCGCAGCAGAAGTATGATGGTCATACTAGTTCCATGAGTATTAGATACATGGGTGATTGGCTCTAGTGCATGTGGGAGATTGTTAGTGTTTGTACCCTAGAGACAACACTATTATGTTTTAGTTTAAGACATTAGGATTATTAATGTTTAGGTTCTATCAATTATTCTCTTTATAATTTATTAATTCTTAATTTACTGTGATATAAATGTTAGATTAATAAATGTCCTTGGAATATGATATGCAATTATATATCTCTAAGTACGTGACTTATAAATGAGATTATGAGAATAGTATCAATATTTCCTAAAGGTCCTTAGTCGAATATTATTATTAAAGGACAATAATAATACATTAAGACTGATGTGTTTGTTGACTGATGATCACATCTCAATGATCATAGGTATAGTGATACTAAAGTCAAAAACACAGGCAGATGTATATGTACATGGTGTTGGACAGACGCAATATGAGATTCTACATGTCTGTTATGTCATAAGTAATTTTTTACAGTGATAATGATGTAATGGTCCTTAGACCTGAAGTTATTATATTTCTATACGAGAATTAATATACATTGATTCCATTAAAAGTTATCCTCAACCGGGTAATGATAAAAGTGGGCATTGGGTATATTATGAATCGTATGAGAAATATGAATGATATAGATGGGATTTAACCCTTCTATTTTAGGAGTGATATTATTGGCCTCTTGTGTGAGCTAGACTATGAAATGCGTGGCCACACTCAAATGTTGATTTGATATGATAGTCTACTCATTGATCAAGGAAACTTGGATTAAACTATGATGAGGATGACACATTACATGCCTCTAGTTTAATCTATAATATTTGGTTAAAGGGATTATATTACATTGTACGTTATTAACAAAAGGTTTAATCGATCACCGATTCAATTATTATTATTTGGGTAGCAATGATGAATTACTAGATGCCGCTCATTGTTTACGATTTTAAATTAGATTTAAAATTCGTTGCCAACGTAATAATAACCTATAGGGTCACACACTAAGAATGCTTGAAGGATTATTTAATTTAAATTGGATTTAAATTATTCGAATTATTTATAATATTAATTAAGTATTACTTAATTAATTAGATAAATATTGATATTCGAATGTACTAATATTAATTATGAAATTTATTTGTTAAATAACTAAGTGAGACTTAATTATAATACAAATAGGAATTTCGAATTAATATTAACTCCTAATTAGTTAAGAGTTATAATTCGTTTTTCTACTCTCTATATAATATCTCTTGTGTGGCTGATTTTTTGGTGTGTGCAAGACTTTTACTAAAACCCTATCCACCAAGAGAGATGATGGAGAGAGCAAAAAAAATGGGTTTGTGTTAGTACACATCCAATCCTTGAGTTCAAGCATTCGTGTGGATACCGATAGAGCGTAGATCGCGAGAGCGGGATGCGTTGTGATTGAACAAGCTTTGGATCTCCATTAGTCAACCAATTGGTAAAGCTTTTTAAGTTAATCAATCTGATCTATGAATTAAATATATGTTTTTCGCATGGATCCTGCGGCGGGTTTCGAAAATTATGATTTTTTATGTTTTTAATTAATGTTTCTGTTGTGTTTATGTGCTCGAAACCCATCACTAATTTTCTTAGACATCAAAATAATTTAAGAATAATTAAGCATACCTAACTCACTTACCAACCTAGTAAAGGTGGACTCATCAAGTGGCTTGGTAAAGATGTCCGCAAGTTGCTTATCACTTGGAACAAAATGAAGTTCAACGGTACCATTCATGACATGTTCTCGAATGAAGTGGTACTTGATGTCAATGTGCTTAGTCCTCGAATGTTGCATAAGATTTTCAGTAATAGCAATGGCACTTTTGTTGTCACAGAAGATTAGGATCTTGTCTATATGTAGACCATAGTCCAATAGTTGATTCCTCATCCATAAAATCTGTGCACAACAACTACCAGCAACAATATATTATGCCTCATCTGTAGAAGTGGAGACTTAATTTTATTTCTTACTAAACCAGGACACTAGCTTGTTTTCTAAAAATTGACGGGTTCCGGTTGTACTTTTTCTATCAATTTTACAACTTGCATAATCTGCATCTGAATAACCAATTAGATCAAAACTAGAATCTCTAGGATACCAAATGCCAAGTTTTGGTGTTCCTTTGAGATATCTAAAAATTCTCTTTATAGCTACTAAATAAGATTCTCTAGGATCAGCTTGAAATCCAACACAAAGACAAGTAGCAAATATTATATCTGGCCTACTAGTTGTTAAATATTAAAGTGAGCCAACCATGCCTCTATAACTTGAAATGTCCACAGATTTTCAGTAGTGTTCAAGTCAAGTTTGGTAGCAATGGCTATGGGAGTTTTTGCAGATGAGCAATCCATTAAGTTAAACTTCTTTAAAAGATCATAAATATCTTTGGTTTGACCAATGAATATGCCATCACTAACTTGCTTAACTTGTAAACCAAGAAAGTAAGTTAGTTCTCCCATCATGCTCATTTCATATTTACTTTGCATCAATTTGGAATTTTTTTTTGCAAAGTTTCTCATCTGTAGGGCCAAATATAATATCATCTACATAAATCGGAACAAGTATGCTAGAGCCATTAAAATTTTTAAGGAAAAGAGTCTTGTCAACAGTACCTCTTGGGAAGTGATTTTCTAAAAGAAACTTTGACAGAGTGTCACACCAGGCTCTAGGTGTTTGCTTCAAACCATAAAGTGCCTTCAAAAGATAGTAGACATAATCAGGAAAGTTGGAGTCTTCAAAACTAGGAGGTTGACTGACATAGACTTCCTCCTCTAAATCTGCATTCAGAAATGCACTTTTAACATCCATTTGATAGACCTTGAAATTGGCATGGGCTGCATAGGCTAGAAAAATTATGATGGCTTCAAGTCTTGCAACAAGAGCAAAGGTCTCATCAAAATATATTCCCTCTTGTTGACATTAGCCCTTAGCAGCCAATCTAGCTTTGTTCCTAACTACTATGCCATTTTCATCCATCTTGTTTCTGAATACCCATTTGGTGTTAATAAAATTCTTGCCTTTAGGTTTGGGTACCAGCTTCCATACTTTATTCCTTTCAAATTGGTTTAGCTCTTCCTGCGTAGCTTAAACCCAATCAGGATCCAACAAAGCTTCTTCTACCTTTTTAGGCTCTTCCTGAGACAGGAAGCTGCTGTATAGACATGTTTCTTGAGTTGTTTTTCTGGTTTACACTCTTGAAGTTGCATCACCAATAATTAGCTCAAATGGGTGATCTCTAGTCCATTTCCTCTGTTGTCATATATTAGCTCTAGATGAAGAGGCCTCATAGTTGTCTTGATGTGTGACTGAGTTATGATTAGCAGAAATTCCACTTAAGTTTGTGGATCTTTGACTTGAAGTTGGGGTCCTTTCTGTGTGTGATATTTATTGACTTTCAACTCCTATTGATGGCTCAACGGATGTTGATCTTTTGTTAGATATAATTGATGATATCAACAGAAACTATTAGAAGTTCATATCAAAACTTATATCAGCATTTACTGAAGAATGATGTCATCAGTACTTATATCAGTGGTTGATGATCAGCAGATGATGTCATCAGGATTTGTCACTTCAGTAGATATTCGAGGAGGAAAAGGAAAGAAGGAATTCAAGGCGGTGAAAGACTTTATCTCAGAAGCATTGTAATAGGTTTCTTTGTTATTGATAGAATATGATTTCTTATACATTGTGCAACTGTGCTCTATATAAAGCACAGATTAGGTTCATGCTATAAGTATTGCGAACATTATTGTATCATTCGCATAATCTAGAAGCTCTCAAGGATATTTGTTCATCCTTTTGAGAGAGTATGTTTGTAATAAGTTTTTATCTGTTAATATATAAACTGTTGATTCTGTTGAAGCTTTGTCGAATTGATTGCATTAACTGTAGTTAGCCTCCCCCTCTACAGTTGATTACGGGCCTAACAATTGGTATTAGAGCTTGCTGTTAACATACAAACTATTTAAGATCTGAAAATCAATCTACAATATCAAACAAAGAAGAAGAAACACAGAATCCAAAACCACCACCCCCAGCCACATCACATATTAGCAGCAACATGAGTAGGTATATGAAGCAATCGAGGTGCCAATCCTGAAGATACATGAACATCCAATCTGGAAAGTCAGAATGGCCATGTGTTTGGAAGCCACAGATCCTAAATATCTAAGCAGGATTTATGATGGTCCTCATAAACCAATGAAGGTAGTTGTTTCTGTTGCAGGAAAACCAAAAAAGATGGTTGACAAAGACAAGAAGGACTACACGCCTAGAGATCTTTCATCTGTTATGAAGGATGCTAAGGTCAGACACATCTTGCATAGCAGTCTTGATAGTGTTATGTCCAATAGGGTTATTGGATGTAAGACATCAAAGGAAATATAGGATGCTTTAGAGGTAAAATGTCAAGGTACAAATGCTATCAAGAAAAACAGGAGGACAATGCTTACTCAAGAATATGAACACTTTAACTCAAGAGATAATGAGTCCTTAACTTAGATCTATGACAGATTTCAGAAGCTTCTGAATGACTTATCTCTTGTCAACAAGGAGTATGATTTGGAGGACTCAAACTTGAAGTTCTTACTTGCTCTCCTTGAAAAGTGGGACTTTAAGGTCACATCAATAAGGGATAATTATGAACTTAATGAAATACCTCTAGATGAGATCTCTGGAATACTGAAAACTCATGAACTAGAGATGGAGCAAAGAAGCAAGATGAAAGGATCTAAATCTAGACCAGTAGCACTCAAAGTTGAAGAGAATCCAAAGGAGAAAGCTCGGAGAAAAAGCTACTCCAAAGGAAAAGCTATGATTGCAAAATCAGATACTGGATCATCAAACTCTGATGATTACTCAATACTGATATTGAATCAAATACTGATAGTGATCATGACAACAATGAAGACATGGATCAAATGGTTGCACTATTGGTTAAAGGCTTCAAGAAGATGGTCTACAAGAACTTCAAGAAAGGAAGATGATTTTCCAGAAAAAGGATCTAGTTCCTTAAACTATGATAAGAGGAACAACAAAAGAAATACTGATTGGAAGGAATCAAGATCTGGAAAACTTGACAAGCCAAATGAGAGATGTTACAACTGTGATGAAGTTGGACACTTTGCAGCTGACTGTAGAAAACTCAAAGCTGAGAAGAAACAAGCCTTGATCTCAAAGAAGAAAAATTAGGATGATTCATCAGAATCACATGATGGAGTCAATTATGCTCTCATAGAAAATGCTGATGTTGAGGCTAATAATGCTGAATTAAAGATACATCAGACCGTCATTGCTTTTGATATTGATGATATCCATGAATTAAGATTATTTCTTAAGACTCTGTATGTTAGTTATAGGGATCAAAACTTAGAGAATAATAGAATCAAGAGTGAAAACTCTGAGTTAAAGAAAAGGAATGATCACCTAGAAATTGAGTTTTGTTCCATGCTAGAAATTCAAAAAGAAAGAGATAATATTATTTATGTTAAAGAAAATTTGTTAGAAAAACATGCCTATCTAGAAAAGGAGTTAGCTAAAGAAAGAGAGGTTATTAAACTTTGGACTAACTCATGAAAAATAAGTCAAGAAATTTTAGAGAATGGCTGTTGGGGATCAGGATTTGCATATGTTGCTAGATCTAATTCTGATAAGAAAATTGAAAAAGAAACTGAGAAAACTGAACTAGTAAATACTGATAGCAAGGTCAAACTGAACAAGGTTCAGATAAAGACTATTAAGTTTAATCCAAGTGCAAATATTGTCAAGACAATCTATGAGGAAGGTTCAACCTCAGTACCTAGATCAAACTTAATTACTGACAAGAGTGAACAGGTTCACATAAAATCAGTAAACATTGGTTCACTGACTCAGAAATAGCTTAAGCAAAAGCTGAAGGATTTACACATGAAAGAAAAGAAGAGAAGGCCTAGGAAAAATAGGAATGGCAAGGTATGTGTCAATAAGAATGGGAATTATGTAACTCCTCCCAATATACCTAGAAAGGCCTGTTTGAACTGTGGTAGTACTAATCATCTTGCTAATTTTTTCAGGAAGAATAAAGAAATAAATATTATTCTCTCCATATCAGAGTTTAGGAATATAATAGTTAGATATAAACTACAGGTTCCTTACTTTCATTGTGCTAGTGTTTGGCACTCTATTTATACATGTAAAGAGTATCACAGTTTGTATTATGATTATTATAAACTGAAACCCTCTTTAATTATAGAAAAGACTATTTCTGCATGTGTACATACTGATAATAAGGATGTTAACATAAAGTCTGATAAAAAGTCTTCAGCTTCATATGTTAATAAACTTAAAAAGGCCAAAGGATCCAAGCAAGTTCGGGTCCTTAAAAACCTTAACTAATTTCAATTACTGATTGCAGGGTAACAGGAGGAATACTCTAGTCTTAGACAGTGGATGCTCAGGACACATGAGCTGGCCCAAGTGTTTCTTATGGAGATGGAAACTTAGGAAAAATCTTTGGATATGGCAAAATCAAAGTTGGAAATGCCATCATTGAAAATGTAGCTCTAGTTGCAGGACTCAAGCTTAATCTGGTCAGTGTGAGTCAAATCTGTGACAGAGGTTACCATGTCAATTTCTATGAGGAGCATTATGAAATTGTCTGTAAATATGATGGCAAGATTACAATGACCGGTGTAAGACATGGAAGTTTATATGAAGCCAGGGTCTTCACAAATACTGATGAATCAGAAGTTTGTCTATTGAGTAGAGCATCTATGGAAGACAACCCGAACTGGCATTAAAAACTTTCTCACCTCAACTTCAACAATATCAATGAACTTGTGAGGAAAGATCTTGTGAGAGGATTACCCAATGCCGTGTTTACTCCTGATGGCTTATGTGACTCATGCCAGAAAGCCAATAAAAGGAAAACATCTTTCAAGAGTAAAACTGAATCTTCCATTCTTGAACAATATCATCTACTTCATATTGATCTCTTTGGTCCAGTGAATGTTATGTCAATTTCCAAGAAAAGGTATGCACTCGTAATTGTTGATGAATATACAAGATACACATGGGTGTATTTTCTGCACACCAAGGATGAATCTCCATCCATTATTCTTGATCATGTGAGGAAGCTGGAAAAAGGATCAACATACAAAATGAAGATCATCAGAAATGATAATGGAACTGAATTCAAGAATAGCTCAATGGAAGAGTTCTGCAAACTCAAGGGGATAAAACAAGAGTTTTCTGCTCCCGGAACTCCACAACAAAATGGAGTTGTTGAAAGGAAGAATAGAACTCTCATAGAAGCTGCAAGAACCATACTAGATGAAGCAAGATTGCCTACCTACTTCTGGATTGAGGTTGTGCAAACTTCTTGCTTTACACAAAATGCAACATTGATCAACAAGCAGGGTAAAACACCATTTGAGATGGTGAAGGGAAATAAGCCAAATTTGAAGTACTTTCACATTTTTGGTTGTAAGTGTTTTGTTCTTAAAACTCATTCGGAGCAGCTAACCAAGTTTGATCTAAAAGTTGATGAAGGAATTTTTGTGGGATATCCATTGTCTACAAAAGCCTTCAGAGTTTATAATCTGAGAACAAGAACAATCATGGAATCTACACATGTATCTTTTGATAACAAGAAGATCACATGTCTAGAAGATGTAGATGCAAATGACCATGACAAATTAAGATTTGAAAATGAAGTACCTTATGCTAAACTTTTAAATCCTGATCCTGATACAGTAAATCATGATATCACTCAAAGCTCTGATGATCTACATGAAAGTGGAAATTCTTCTAACACTGAAGTATATGTTGAGGGGGAGCAACATGATTCAAATCCAGAGACTTCTAAAAGTGATTCAACTCAAGAAACATCAGTGAATAGATCATCAAACTCAAATTCCTCAAACTTTGATGAGTCAAATGCTGGTAACAATGGAAACACTGATTTAGGGGGAGAATCGGGAAATAATAGTGGTACTAGTCAAAGAAATAACAGAAAAATCATGAATCAAGGGGGAGGTTCGTCTTCAAAGAGTTAACTTCCACCTGCAAGAAAATGGTCTAAGTCACACACACCTGACTTAATCATTGGAAACCCTGACAGTGGTGTAAGAACTAGAAAAGCCACTCAAAATAAATGTCTCTACCATTATTTTTTATCTCAAACTAAACCCAAGAAGGTGGAAGAAGATCTTCAAGATGCTAACTGGGTTACATCAATGCAAGAAGAGCTTAATGAATTTGAAAGGAACAAAGTCCGGACTCTTGTGCCAAGACCAAAGAACAGATCTGTGGTTGGCACAAAGTGGGTGTTCAGAAACAAAACTGATAGTGAGGGCATTATTACAAGGAATAAAGAAAGACTCGTTGTAAAGGGATATTCATAACAAGAAGGCATTTATTATGATGAGACGTTTGCTCCAGTTGCAAGGCTTGAGGCAATTAGAATCTTTCTAGCCTATGTTGCTCAAAAGAAGTTTAAAGTGTTCCAAATGGATGTAAAGAGTGCATTTCTAAATGGAGAACTTGAAGAGGAGGTTTATGTTGAACAGCCTCCAGGGTTCATTAATCTAATGTATCCAGATCATGTCTACTTACTGGATAAAGCACTCTATGGTCTGAAGCAAGCTCCAAGAGCCTGGTATGAAACACTTGCTCGATTTCTGTAAGAAAGTGGTTTCACAAAATATACAATTATCAAGACTCTCTTTTATAAATACCATGGTAAGTACTTGTTATTAGTACTGATATATTTTGATGATATCAATTTTGGATCTACTAATGATAAACTCTGTGAGAGATTTGTTAAGCTAATGCACTCCAGGTATCAAATGAGTATGACGGGAGAATTGAGTTACTTTATGGGGTTACAAGTTAAACAGACTGATGAAGGGATCTTTATAAATCAATCTAAATACACTAGGAATTTTCTCAAAAGATTTGGAATGCAAGATTGCTCAACTGCATCAACTCCCATGACCACTACAACCAAGTCAAATTTAAATACTGGCTCTTCAGTAGATATAACTAACTACAGAGGTATGATTGGCTCACTCCTATATTTGACTGCTAGTAGACCTGATATGATGTATGCTGCATGTCTCTGTACAAGGTTGCAAGCTTATCCAAGAGAACCTCATCTATTAGTTGTGAAAAGAATTTTTAAGTATCTCAAAGGCACAATGAATCTGGGATTATGGTATCTTAGAGATTCAGATTTTAAGCTATTTGGATATTCGGAAGCTGATTTTGCAGGATGCAAAATAGACAGGAAAAGCACTTTAGAAGCTGCCAATTTCTTGGTGGCAGATTGGTTTCTTGGTCTAGCAAGAAACAAAAGTTAATTTCCATATCAACTGTAGAAGTAGAATATATTGTTGCAGGAAGCTGTTGTGCTCAGATTCTATGGATGAAGAATCTGTTACTGGATTATGGGGTAGATTATTATGCTATTTTGATATATTATGATAATCAAAGTGCTATTGCAATGACGGGAAATCCATTGCAGCATTCAATGACCAAACACATCAGCATCAAGTACCATTTCATAAGGGAACATGTGGAAGCAGGTACAGTGGAATTGGTCTTTTTTCCAACAGATCAGCAAGTAACAGATATATTCACCAAACCTCTCTGTGAAGCTACTTTCACAAGTTTGGTGAATGAATTGGGATTGATATCAGGACATTTCTCAAACTCTGATAATTAAGTCATAATTGCTAATAATTGAAGCATGGTATCTTGTTATGTGTCAGTACTTGTTAGTAACTGATTATTGTGCTAAATGTTGATGCCATGATAAGATGCAATTAACTTATATGATCCTTAGCTGATAGTTGTATGTTGAACTACTGATTATGCGTATATGCTCTGATATTAGTTAAATTTTCTTTGACTAATAGATATGACGGTAGTTGTTAAATTATGATATTGGTCAAACCAATATTGACCGATAAATCCTGATAGTCGTGATTAAATACTGATAATGGTCAAACTTTGATTGACTATTATATTTCATTGATTATTTTGAATTTATTTGAAATAAATGGTTACTCGGTGTTTCTAATTAATAGTGAGTTAGTGGAATATCTTTTAGTTGCTTAAATGGGTTAGCTACTGATGTAAGTATCTATTAATACTTGAGTACTTACATTGGGAAAGAAATCTGAAGAGAAAGATTACTTTTTGTTTAGCTAGATATACGTAATCGTGTATATGTATTATATTTAATTATTACATGGTTGATTAAAGAGTCTTTTCAGTTTCTATCTCCTCTGCTATAAATACAAATCCTCCACTTCCAAAACTTCTCACTTCCTTTTCATACACAATTACTCATTTCTCAAATATTTTGTTCAAAACTTCACAAACACTCATAAAAAATGGCTCAACCCCAATTCTACACACGCAACGGTGGATTCTACATGTCGATCTTTAATCCAAGTGATGAAAAGATGTACTTCGATCCATATGGACTTCTGGATCATATTGAAGGTGAAATCTATCACTTAACTGAAGTTCCAAAATCAGTCTACGATAATCTCTCTTGGGATGATCAGTTGGAACTACATTTTTTCACCGGCGAAGTTCTTCTTAAAGAAGAACTCTGTGCCGAATTGGCGGAAAGTTTTTGTCAAATAACTCTTAAGCTGCAAGAGAATATCATTTCACTTTCAGGGACAATGAGTATAATTTATCATCGCAGGGCGATGGGGGAAGAGAAGGATGCAAAATGAAAGAAGAAGTCTGAGTAGTTAGATTGTTTTAGGTTCTTATGTCTAGAAATCTATATCTTGTTCGTCTTCTTAAATATTAATAAAAATATCTTTTGCCTTCTTTGACTCCTTAAGTGAATAATTGTTTTCTGTCTTGTTTGTGCTTGAATACTTACGACTGTTAATATTCAAATTAGTACTACATGCTTAATTTCAGATATTTTTCAATAGTGCATGTAAAAAACTAATCTCTGTTTGAGTTCATATGTTCACTACAGTACATATTGAGAAACTACAGGAAGTAACTAATGTTATAGAAGAAATTTATGAAAGATTTATTTCTTAACAAATGAGAATTATAATCTTTGAGTGTTATGTTCTATCCAAATTCTTTGAAACTTTTTCTCACCAAGAAAGTTGTTCATACACAATCTCAAAATCATAATTCTTATATCTTAAATTTCTTCTTACAATTGAAAAACTTGAATTCATTTCTCAAATGTTGCCAAAAATCAAGTGACATAGTTCTTGAAATTATGTTCACCACTCAGAAATAACATTAAGTTGGTTAGAGACTACATGCTCAGGTAGATCTTAATGATACTAAAAGAGACACAGGGGTTTCATCATTTTTTATTGAAGACCCTATAAAAACTTTCAATAAACACATTCAAGTGTTAGTTCATTACAAGAGGAACAAGGTTTGAGATCATGGTACATGACAGTAACCTGAACTAATCCTCTCGAATTCAAATGGAGGTTCCCATAATTGGTGAACAACAACTGTCATAACCACAGCGTTAACTGTAAGTTTAGTTGTGATTTCAGATTCACATGGTATAAATACTATCATTACTCAATCGATATTTATTCTAAATACTGATTCGGTATTTTGAGCATTTATTTTTCATGTTTTAAATCTTGTTGGTATGATTACTTTTAGACCATATTTAAGGACTACCTCTAGTTGTATGACCACAGATCACCCTTCTTTAGCCACCTCTTATTTCTGTAGAAAAATCTTTCTGAGCTTATTCTATGAGATGTGTGAAAAGATTTAGAGAAAAGTAGAATTAAAGAGAGGCAGGATCCCTCCTGGCAAAAGGAGAGGTAGATGAGAGATAGGATTTTGTAATCCTTGTGAGGAAGCTCTGGCTATTAAAAGTCATGAGATGTGTGGTGTGAGGAGTAGTGAGACTACTTTATAAGAATGGAGAGATTAAGTTTTTACTTGTTATATTTTTCAGGTGCACAGAGTACTAAAGAAACAGATGCTGAAAAACAGTCTGTTGAACTTCGAATAAACTCTGATGTACCAAGTGTTGTTAATCTCCCTGCAAGTCTAAGTAGTCCATAAATTCTACTATTCCACCAAATAAAACAATCCCTATTTTTGTTGAAAAACAGTTCATTCACTCTACTATTCCACCACCTGAAGTAATCCCTGATGTTGCTGAAGATGAAGTTGCACAACAGTCCACTCATAAAGTTTCAACCATTTCAGGGTCACCATAACACTTTACAAGAACTGAGATTCTGGAAGTAAATTTCGAAGCTCCGGTTCATTTATCTATAATTCTTGAAGATGTGGAGTTAACTGTTGATGGTATGGAAGCTTCTGAACTACTGTATCACGTAATACACCAATTTCTAATTCTATTCTACATGCTGAAGCTGGTGATGAAGTTCAGCAAATAGTGCAAAATCCAGTTGTTGTTGAAGAATCAAATGATAGTGAAGAAGCTGATATTTATAATGCTCTTATAGATCCCGAGGATTATTTTTTCTTCCCTGAAGATATGCCCTTACATGTAAGATAACAGGAAATGAAAGAGTTAGATGCTAAGAATGAACATGATTATTTTGATAATCTCTGGAATGCTAAATGGAAAGATGATACCTATCCTATTTCCAGAACAAAAGTTGTTGTACATCTGGAAATAACAAAATAGAAGATTAAAAATCCTAATTTGTTGAATCATGTGAAAGCATCAACTTTTATTGTTGAATCCGTACATACAGCTCAAGAAGCAACTACTTCTCAAATCAATCAAATCAAAGAATCATTGATTGCTTCAAGGCTGACAACTCATCAGAAAATTCAGAAATAAATTACACCAATAGTTGTGAGAAAAAATGTATTTGAAGCCAGTCAAGCTAGATTGGAAGCTAAACAAGGTCAAATGTCTGATCAACTTACAGAAGCACAGAATTCAATGGAGCTGATTCTTTCTACTACTTAGTGATGATGCCAAAAAGGGGGAGAAAATTGTTAAATCTTAATGCAAACAGCTGACATTGACAAATCCCGATGATAAAAATCCTGATGGAGGTAATAAGGGGGGACAAAAGGATAGTGAAAGAAGAAGAGGTGAAGAGCTAGTTGGAGTTAGATGTTTATCAAAAGCAATCACTAGATCTCAATCTAGACAAGGTGGAAAGAGTAAGAGAAATGAAAGAAGAGTTAGAGAATTGACTGTGACTATAATTATGCAACTAAAGTAAAAGCAAATGGAGGAAGACTTCAAGCATTCCATGAAGATAGCAAATGATGATATTGCTGTTATCTATCAAGAACTTTATTAAGATGAGCCTTCTAACAGACCAATCAAAGGTATAGTTATAAAGGAGGTAAGTCAGGAAGTGGATGAAAGATCTTTCAGATCTCAAGCTATTTTAACTGCTGACAAGAAGCATAAAAGGAAAGAGAAGATATGAGATAAGTTAAAGTTTTCAAAGTCTAAAGCCAAAGCTGTTATAAAGAAGAAATCAGTATTTAAAGCAACTAAATCACAAATACTGACAGATCCAATCTATGCAGTTACTCAATATTTTGATACTGATGAAATTACTGAAGAAGAAGAAATTAGCCAAGCTCAATAAAGAAGGAAGATTTATGGAGTTGACTGGGCTGACAAACTGAAACTAACCTATGACATTGCTCAAGTTAAAGAAGAAGTTGTTATTCAACCAATCACAACCGTTGATTCTACTCATGTTGTTGATTTCTCAAATCAAATTCAAGCAGATTTATCAACTTTTGATTTTGAAGACAGAGTCTCTGATAAGCCAGAACTTAATTTTGAAGAAAAGAAGAAGCTATTATGGGGAAGCAAGAAAATAGAACCTAGAAGAGATTCTTCTGAAACATTGAAGAAGATTTGCAGTGGAAGTTCTCAATCTAGAAAACCTGGAATCACAAGTGGACTTGGAAGATAAATGTTGACAATCCATTTATAGGGGATGCTTTGACTTTAAGAAACCATTCTAACTTGATAGAAATTGGAGACAATGTAATGCTTGAAGACTCACAAAAGATCATATCAGTGCAAATTGTTATTAATCATGCTGAAGAGAAAATAATATATTTTCTGGAGTCTGGGAGAAGCTTAAGGTTGAATCAAGAATAGTTAAGAGATAAATCATGGAAGGAATTGGACCTTATTGCTACAATTCTCAAGGTAACAAATTCTATAACTGCCAGATAGTCTACATTCATAAAGAAACTGATACAGTTTAAGCATAAAGGAATTCCTTATAAATTAAACTACATTCCAAAGTATATTGATCAATCTGAATATGCTGTTGATATTCCTATTGGAGGAGCCAAGATAGAAATGAGTCTGGAGCTGGATAATCTATCTCTTGGAAATTCAAAGTTACATAATCTCAGGGCTTCCATCTATCAAAATGATGAATCAACAGATGAACTGAAGGATATTAAACAAAGGATACAATGGTATTTGGATGTAGTGTAAGAGAATCTGTTGAGGAAGTTTCTTGAATATTTTCCAGACTGTGTTAGAGTTCAGAATGAAGAGTAAAGTCATATATTCGCTGAAGTAAGAAAGAATATGCTTACTTCATTTCTGCATTTAGATAGTTTTGACATCATCAAATTGGAACTTGTACACATTGTCATAATGCATAAGCTGGGGGAGATTGTTAGATATAATTGATGATATCAGCAGAAACTATCAGAAGTTCATATCAAAACTTATATCATCATTTACTGAAAAGTGACGTCATCGGTACTTATATCAGTACTTGATGATTAGCAGATGATATCATCAAGATTTGTCATTTTAGTAGATATTTGAGGAGGAAAAGGAAAGCAGTAATTTAAGGCGGTGAAGGACTTTATCTCAGAAGCATTGTAATAGGTTTCCTTGTTATTGATAGAATATGATTCCTTATACATTGTGATTCTTTATACATTGTGTAGCTGTGCTCTATATAAATCACGGATTAGATTCATGCTATAAGTATTGTGAACATTGGTATATCATTTGCATAACCTAGAAGCTCTCAAGGATATTTGTTCATCCTTTTGAGAGAGTACGTTTGTAAACAGTTTTATCTGTTAATATAAAAACAGTTGATTCTATTGATGCTTTGTCGAATTGATTACATTAATGGTATTCACCCCCTTCCACAGTTGATTACGGGCCTAACATCTTTGCCTTTGGACGGAAGATGCATATTGTCTCTCAACAGATGATGCACCTTGTGTAATATCCGGGATATATCGTGTAATTATTTTTATCAATAAATAATTATTATGTGACTATTATGTGAATTTTGGTGAATTATCATATAAGTGGTATTGATATTTAGATGTTTATATGTGATAAAATTTGAGTATTTTAATTTTATATGTCCAAAATAAAGTATAGATAATTTTGATATTTTTATGGTAATTTATATGTTGTTATATGATTTTATAAATAATTTATAGATTAATAAATTATTTTTCTGAGTAACTATAAATTATTTTGTATACACGGGAATCGTCCAACATCAATCGTTTTTGCGTTTTTACAACCCGAAAGTCTCGGAAAACTCCTTCCTAACCTAATTCGATTATTCGGAGCATTTTTCTCGTTTTGACTTTTTCGATCCGGAGTACGGTTTTACCCGCGCGGATCCCGGCGCAAAATTTTCGATACAATATTCGTTTCAGTGAATCGATACAACCCGTATTCTTGATAAACATGATATTTTGATTAAACTATTACATTTTCTTCTCATAGGTTCTATAATAAAAAGCCCGGTTTTAATAGTTATCCTAAACTGGTGCCGAATTGGATCGGTTTTATTGTTACTTAGCAGTTAAGTAACCTATTTTTATATCCGATATGATCCAAAAGGGTACCAATATTTTGTAAGTATAAATACTCTTATCGTATTTTATTTTATAAAGATAATCATAAAAAAACATTTAAATTATATAATTTACAGAGAAAAACCCTAATATTCGTCTTGTTCTTCAAAATCAAACTTAAAAATGAAGGCGTTATCGAAATCGAAATCAAGCGTGTGAGTAACCAAATCGAAGCTTGTGAAAAGTACTTTCAGATTCCACAACTTGTTTCATTACAGAAATCAAAGGTATTTTTCAATATATTTATTTAAATTTGAATTAAATTATTATTAAAATATGAATTTTTGATTTTGATGTTGTTTGTGTGATTTGATGATTGTATCATGTAGATAATTTTATTCTGATCATTTTGGTATATTATATGTTGAATTTTGAGTTCAATAACATATAGAAAATTAAGTTTGATTCTCGAATCATTGAAATTAAGGTTTGAGCATAGTATGAATGTTCTTAATTGGATTTCAACGTTTTTTCTATGAAGGTTATTAGTTTAAATTGATTAAACAAATGAATAACTCGTTGCAATGCCACAACTCCACTATGAATTTCAGGCTTCAACTCCTGTTGAAACCTCCTTGCCTTCTGGGTCTCTGTACTTACATACCCAGGAACTAATCGAGCCAATTCCGTAAACTTGGCCTCGTACTCTAACATACTTCTTTCACCTTGTTTCAATTTAAAAAACTCGACTTCCAACTGATTCCGTAAGTAATCTGGAAAATACTTTTCCAAGAACAATTCTATAAATCTCTCCCAAGAAACAAGACCTTCTATTTCCAACGCACAGTGGATTCCCACCAATAATTTGCTTCATCCTTAAGAAAATAACTCGCATAATCCATTTTAAGATCATCACTTACCTGAGTGAGGGTAAATGCCTTTTCTATTTCCTTAAGCCAATTTTTGGCAGCAACAGGGTACATTTCGCCTTTAAACTCTATAGACTGGAAGGACTTAAAACTAGTAGTTTGGTTTGGCTCTCTTTGCTGATGTTGTTGCTGCTGCTGGCGCAACAAGTCTAGAATTTCATTTATAGTTGGACCCTCAGCAAAACTATTACTATTTTCTTTAGACTGGGTAGCTTTCTTGGGTAGCATTTTCCTAAAATATAAAAGGGAATTTATTCAAAAACATAACAAGAATATATGACAGAAAAATATCACCGTTTAAACGGTGCACCTATATCAGGAAAAAGCTGCCCAATCAAAGTATCCATGTCTTTATTATCAAGATCCATTTATAAAAGATATCTAGATTAACAACACTAGAAACAATAGCAACACTTACAGTAGAAGAATGAACAACAGTGCAGGAAAACTATAATATAAAGATAATGGACAACATCGTACAGCTTCTCAATATAATGGCAACTGATTAACGTCCCACCACTACTTAAGTGGAACACTAACTAATCCGATATATCGCACGACTGGGCTGGATATATTAGCCACCAACTACAAAGAGTATCTAGTACGCCAAGTCAAACTTAGGGAACTATGGACTGTACTAGGCACCACAGTCCATGATTCAACCAGCCATTCCTCTACAGGGGATTTCCTATTACCTGCAAGTGATTCGCCAACCATTGAATTACTTTTTCGAGACTGCAACTCTCGTCATTGGATCCCAAATCCTCTCTGCTACTACTATTCTGAAATTTCAGCCTGATATAGAACCTTTATTCCACCTCCCAATCAATTTTCATTTACTTTCAATAACTAAAACTGTCTCACTACAGAGGTTTCTGAAGAAATTCATTGTCATAGAATACCAAGGAATCAATCATAAAGGAAGGAAAGATGAAGAAGATATAAATATGACCGAGAGCAACCACACTAGTACATAAGATGGCCAGTCTTAGTACCGCATAGTGTACAATACATAATTCGGTGGCATCCCACCCGACCCTTTGTCACACAGACAAATAGTCAACTCTTATGCATTGTCTGCCCCAGTCAACTGATAGAATCACCAAGGAAGGGAACAATGTTTAGATAGTAAATTCACAAATAGGAAGGGGAAATCTGATTTATGATGAGATCAACGGAATCTTAAGTTGCTTAATTAAAACTTTGACATTCTTATAGGGAAAAAAAGAAACTAATTAAAAGGGTACACGATTACTCTAGAAACATAGTACGTTTCAGGAAAGGCGTGAAAGGGTTCAAGATATATATAACAGTTTGTTCCACATACTACACAAAACTTGGCTGTCATAGCAGCCACGGACTACTGTCATAACATGCTATCTGAACTCACCGAGGTCACACACTCGGTCCAGCAACATTACTTGACATAGAAGATATGATAATTAAGAATAATGTTGGTGTCTCCTCTGCCAACACATCAAAGGTCCATTTAGAAGCCGAATTCTCGCAATCAGACTTATTTTTCCCAAGAGGAAGACTTAGGAATCTCTGTCGAACATTACCAGTAGTACATATATATGAGGGATACATACTAAAAGCTACAACAGTTCTAACCAATCTTTAATAGGTGTCAGGGTTACGCCTTCGAAAACCTTGACTGAACTCATAGACTCGCTCCTCTGATTGAGTTGCTGACTCACACCGTTGTATAAACTTTTCTACATTCTCTTGACTCTACTCTTAACTTATATCATAGACTCAAACCTGTAGCTCTGATACCAATTGTGACGGCCTCAACCCCCGGGTCAGGAGTTGGCATCATCAACAACAACAATAACAAACATAATATAATCCATTTCAGTGCTAAAACATCAACACGACCCATTTACCAAGATCTTTTCCAGGTTTACGTATGACTTAGATTATAATTATTACAAGACCAACTTATTACAAACAATCCTGAGAATACTATCTTAATAGAGCAACTCAACAGACCATCATTGGTCTGACACAACTATCTCAGAGGAGCTTGGTACGAAAGGAACTGGAACTCCGCCCTGATCGCACGGAAAGGTCTCATATACCTCTGTAGTACATATATACAAAACATTCTGCAAGGGTGAGCAATCAATTGCTCAGCAGTACCACTATATGAATAACAAGTAAAATGATTCAAAATAAAACAGTTATAGGAACATAATTCATAACTTGTTAGAAAACAAATAAAACATGTATAAACTAGATATCAACACTAGCATGCTCAATAAAACAATATCATCAGTCGTGTGCTGTGTATAAATATGAAAGTCAAGTTTTAGCATGCTATTTTCATTTTTAATACCACTGTTCCATTATAGGAACCACAAAACCATCTGTCCCGTTATGGGGACCACAAAACCAGTTGTTCCGTTACTAGAACCACAAACCACAATCAGATATGTATTGGATGTAATCTAGGGACGGCTGATCAGGCCTCCACACAAGTTATCTAGGATAGTTGGCCGGGCTATCACATATATTATCTAGGAAGCTGATCGGGCTTTCACACAAATTAACCGGATCAGCAGAGACTAGCTAGGTCTCTGATTAACTATGTTGGACTAATCGGCGAAGATACGGTGCACAACCGAATTAGCCACTTATACAACGTTATCCAATATCTGATTCATTTTATCCAGTTTTCAAAATCACATTTACATATCTCTTGTTAAAAAAAATTCTGTCACATCACACTATTTAAAACCTCTTTTCCATTTTAATTATATTTTAGAGATAGGTACTTTCAGAAGTTACTTTTCCCTAAAAACATATTTTGAAACAACACTTTCAAATACAGGGGATACGTAACTTAAAACATTTATGTTCCCTATTCAAAATTAAATCAATAGTTCATTCATATGTACTGAACCATAAAAGAATTGTTAGGGTACTTTCCTTGCAGAGCTTTACAACTCTCTCTAATTGACCTTGAATCTATTCGGACGCTCGGCTTTATCGTCTAATTATTAGACTATCCTGGATCCGACTTTGACACTCAGGTCCTTCAATTGGAACCTTACTGAGCTTCTCGACTGATCACTAGGTTATCTTTAGTCCGACATCAACTTTTGGGTCTTCCAACTAGGACCTATAGGGTCGAACTATCATATGTTAGAGGACAGGCTATGTTTGACATATCCTCGCTACCAATTCTACCCTAACAATAACAAATTCCGACTCATATTTATATGCATTACTATAATACATAATAAGGATTCATGAATTCGAACTCGGTTAAATAAGCAATTTCTGAATATACATATACTCGTCATTTCAGAAAGCAGGGTTGCTAACTATTCTATAAAATATTTTGTCACTATATGCCCGTAGGTTCTTACAGTATTTATTTATAATTATATAACTATATATGTTTGAATGGTAACCCCGATTATTACTGGATAGATACCCGCATTTTGGAATTTAATTTTCCCGAAAAATTGGGCAGCGCCTCCTCTGTTTATCGACCTACCCGTCGAAACATAAATCGACGTCCAAAATCCACAAATCACAATCCAAACCAAATCAATTGGACAATTCACAATCACAATTCATAATTATTCAGCTAATTACGTTTTTTTAATATTAACTATCTATTCATTAAAAAAAATGTTTATATAATTATATTAGGACTCAGAATCGCGTCATCACAGTCCACCATCGGCTCGCCAAGGCTCATCGCCGACGACGGTAGAATACGTCGGTGCCCGATAAATTCGGGGTTCCATACGAAATCCACCGATAAAATATCCGGTACAAAAATATTTATTTCTCATAATTTACTCAAATAATTTCTCGCAGAAATTAAATGAATAAATTAATAAATAAATAATTAAAATTGCAACCACAATCACAGACCTAGGTAACCCGAACAGAGCTACACATAATGCAAAACTCACGCGTCACACGTGCTGCATCGCCGCCATACCTCTCGGAAAAATCCGAGAGGCGGCAATAACAACAATAACAAGGCTGAGCATATACACATATACAACTATTGTATACATATATAATCTACAACAATCGAACATCGCAAAGCCAACTGAGAAACAAGACAACACAGAAGCAATTAAACCGGGGAACAGGACGGTGGCCGGAAAAGAGAGGGGCGGCCGGAAATAAGAAAAACGGCACCTGAACTTACGAAACACAGGGTAGAAATGCTGAACAGGAGAAAAAATATAGAGATGGGGGACGAATTAGAAAGAAAAAAGAATAGGGGATTTAAGAAGCAAAAGAAGAGACAAGAGTATTTATCTCTATCTACATATCTGTGTCTATTTCTTTATTATAATTTTTTTAACCATTCTATAGCCAACACGTGGCATTGTAAGAGCTAAAAATTCAACACGTGTCCCGAATTCCCAATTGCAGGCTTAATTTGACCTGAAATTTACATTTAACGATATAATTCTGCGAATAAATATTTATCAAAATAATCCTAAAATAATTTTAAAATTCTTAAAATATTTGAAACTTAGTAAAATAAGATTTTCATAATTTTTAAATCATTTTGAAACGTAACTCGAATGTGCATTTGAGGATTAAACGAATCAACGTGCGTGTGAATTTAATCCCAAAATTTTCCAAAATAATTTTAAAATTCTTGAAATATTCCAAACTTAATAAAAATATGAGTTTCGTAATTCTTGAGATAATTCTGAATTTAATACTAAATTTACACTTTAATGAAATCAGAAAATCATTTAGGGCTAATTAATTGATAAAATATTGATTTCTAAATTTTATAAATTCCCAAAAATAATTACTGTAATTATAAAACTATTAAATAATTTTAGAGACAATTAAAATATTTGTATAAATAAATCTTTAATAAAACCACTTATAAAAGGGAAAATAAATAAATGCTGCTCAGCAATTAATTATACAAATAATTCTCATACACCACTAACCACACATAATTAATAACAAGACAACACCCAGCTAACATAACCAACATATATTTTATTTATTTATTTATTCAACAATTAAATTTCTAAATAATACAAAATATACGAGTCATTATATCATTGACATCCCTTAACTCACTAACATTGGGCTCTTCCCACTCCGAAGTACCTGCTTTTCTCTCAATTTCTCTCTCTTTTTGCATCAAGGGCTCCCCTAGGATTCCCACCCTCACACCCTAACCTTCACCTACCAAGGTGGGACTCCACTCACTCACTTTTGCCAAGCTGGAAGAAATAGCTTGCATATTTTCACTTTTTCCTCTCCTTTTGCCTCAGAGAAACTTAGCATCTCACTATGTTCACTCCCTTCCCTCAGTCCTAGAAGTGATTGTACAACTACTAAATCATCCGCACTTGTAACAATAGTTGAAATTTGAAGTGGTGCAGTGATTGTAGTAGTTGAGAGATTCAACGGATGACTGCTGTTAAGCAGATCCGTCGAGATACAATCACTAGTCAACGGATGAACAATATCCGTCAAGATAGTAGAAATGACAGAGTTTGGAGTAGAATAACCTTTTAATAACCATGCCAACCTTAGTATCACGAATGTGTTTCCATTCCGAATACTACCACAACTTTATTACTCCTTTTTCAGCTGTTTCTATTTTCGAAAGCTTAATCCTTCATATAGAAGTAAAAGAATTTATTGAGAGATCACTATGATCATGAACACTTGTTATCTCGCATAGTTAGTACAGAAGGTGGCCAGCCTTTAGTACTTGACAAGCAATTAAACAATAGTTGGTATCCTACTAGGCTTCTATCACACAGATAGACAATCATTCGGCAATACCTCCCCTTCTGGAAGGGTTGTTCTTCTCAACTTACATGAAATGAAAAGAAGAGAAAAGAACGAACTGAAGAGAATTGTATATATAAAAAAAAAATATACTGCCACAAAATATCTGGCTTGGAACCTACCTCTGAACTATAGAGGTTTGTCATAGGAGAACAAAACATATACATATTTATATCAGCATCAAGTATTATAGCATCGTATTTCCCCTGCCTAAATATTTCTATTCCGTCCATCATTCTATGGACCCATGCTCTTCCTCGAGCTTATACATAATCACCTTTGAAACTCCCTCGATTTCGAAAATCGAACCTGGGATCTCATTTTAGACATCACCGTTACTAGAGTTCTATGCTTGCACCGCAACCTTCCTCATATAGTAATACGACTCTCTTTTCATAAGAGGGAATAAATATTCAATAGGTAGATACTCTACTTAATTAGTCTATCAATGATAACTTATACACTACCACGACCCGTTTAGTGGTACTCAATCTCAACATCCATTCCAATACAACTCTCACGGTTGTAATCAGCTCATTACTCGCAGAATCATTACTGCATTACTATGGCCCACCGTTGACCTACTGTAGTCATTCACTTTCCATGAAGTTTTAATAGCTAACCATACGGAGTCCATTCATATCATATCTAATTCTCCTAAGGAGTTAACATAACCACCAATCACAATTCATGAAGAACACTCCAAACTCTCACGTACTTTCATGACATGAAGCAGATAAAATTGTAGAAGAGTTTCAATCAAAGCAACGATAGCAGGTTAATACCATTCTTAATCATATGCCTTAAATAGAAGACTTAACTCAAAGGTTTGTTTAGTCCTTTTTTTTTGAAATATGGTCCAGGCTCATTCTCAAGATAGTATCTCCTGAGATAGATAGCCCGCTCATGGCAATTACACGAATTAAACCTTTACCAACTACTATTACGGTTGGGTATTGCACAGTCATCAGAAGGAATGTCAATCTTCCAAACCATAATACAACCTTCATAGCTTTAACTATCATCACTGTATTCCTTTGGCACAAGCGCCTATAATTATCCTCTTACCTTTAAAGTGTCGGCTACCTCTTTGGCCTTTCCTGATAGTAAAATTTCCTTACAGTCAATGTCATTTTAACCACCTCCAAATAAATTTTCTACCTTATTTCAATCACAGCTTATGTGAAAATGCTTTTCTTTAATATCTGATGAGTAAATAAAAAAAAAATATCACCATTTTTCCATAAGTTATTGCCTCAATCTTTAGAGGTTAATCACTGTCACGACTGACTCTCAATCATACTTAGAACATCTTTTATCTTAGGTCCTAATTGCCCTGAACAATTTCGACCTTTACTGGTTCGATCCATACTTTCTCGTGGTTTAACACGTGCCCCACTTGGCATCATTATAATTATATCATATTTCCTTTATCAACATTTTTATTCTTGAGAATTTCGAATATTTCCTTTCTCCTTGTAAAACCTCTAAGGTTATCCTTCAATCGTTCCTCCTGTATTCCCTATATATAGGGCATATCAAAATAACATTTACTAATACTAGAACCATTGTCTATATACTTCTGAAAAATTTCTCCACTGATCCTTAAAGGTTATTATTACCTTAATCCTTTCCAATTCATACTGTCAAAACTCATACTATCCCTATTAAGGGTGAAATGCCAACCTTTATGCATTCCCCTAGGATTCGTTTTAAGTTACCGATATTCTATCCTTAATTCCACCTTTAAAAAGGTACAAGCATCCTTCCATGGATAAATAAAGTCATATATCCATGATAAGGGTATCTTATTCAATCATTTCCACCTCGATAGTCTATACCGAATTTCACAATAGCATCCTTATTCAAGTTAAGGTCAATCCACATGGCCTCCAAAAGATAAAAATGGTTATCTGCTTTTCTTTCCTGATTTGGTAATGATCACATGGATGATCTGGAAGATATTGGTCGTGTTCAACGTGAACTTCTTCTTAATAAATCCTTATTTACTTTTGTTGTTTATCTCAACAGTCATCTCAATGTTGGGATATCTTTCATACCTGGCGTCTCCCTTCCTGGGTATCAAGCCACCGGACTTACACTTCACATTCTTGAAGGTCACTTCCTTCATCCAATTTTCCTAATTTCTTACTTCCTTGTCTCCTCAGTCTATCTGCGTCTCAATATTTATCCTTCGAACTATCTCAAGGTTTCCTCAAATCCTCCCAACTTACAGGGGATAAAATATATTTATCTCTTATGCCTTCAACCATCAATTTAACTCATGGTGAATCACCCTCATCCTGACGATTACATACTTTTCTATTTCTATTGCTACGAGTCTTTAGGGTTTCCTCATACCCAACTTCCTTATCATTCCTCAAACTCTATTGCCTTTATATTCCTTTCTACTTCAGTTTCTTTTTATTTTCCTTTCTCTTATCATTATTTCATGAACCAACACAACATAAGCATTGATTTCAAATATCCCGTCATTCTGGATTCGTGTCCTCAGAACGAATCTTGATAACTTTTACAACTTAGATTCATAATTCATCATACTCATCCGCTTTTGTTCTAGCTCCAAAGCTTTTACACTACCTCCATAACCTTGGGAAGTACTTTCCCGAAAATAATTGTCTGAACTTAAATCAGTTTATTATAATCTCTTGCTCCGTGCCTTCCTTGGCCTTTCACCAGCGGGTGGCCTCTCTCTTAGGAGGGTAAGTGACAAAAATAGTCTTTTGTGATTCGTCAATCATTTAGAATCTCAAATGATTCCTGTATTTCCTTTAGCCAGGCTCTTGCCTCGACTGGGTCAGCTTGTTCCTTGGAACTCTGAGAGCTTAGCGACTTAAAGGTCCTGAAAGAATTTCTCACCGCATTGTTTCCTCAGGGTGGTGGTTGGGGATAATAGTCTAAGTTCTGTCTAGACTGGTCCATAAATTGTCGTATAGGAGTACCATCTCGGGTCTCCTTTCCTTACTCGACTTTCTGTTTCCTTAGTATGAAATGTTTCAACCTTCTCCCATAATCGGGGTTATCTTATACATTAAAAACCTTGTTTTCCACTCTATTATGTTATGGGTTCTTTCTTTCTTGATGGCAACCTCCCTGACTATCACATTCAGGGTTTGCCCTAAATCTTATTCCTCAAACTATGGCTCTCATCTAAGTTCTCATCCTTAAGCTCTTGAACTTTTGGAACCCAATTTCTGTAGGAAAACCTCACTATCCCCTTATCATCTTTCTCGGTGTGGATCTCCTCTCCAGTCATTGTCTCTCTGCCTTCATTCATCACTTTTTCTGGCACAATATATTCTTTTCCAAAAATTCGGTCTGTATTGCAATCTCAAACAGCTTTTCGTAACCGGCTCCGGTTACCTTCACTTCTATTTCCATTTTCTCAAAATCACTTATAAACTATCCCAAAGACATTATCATTTTGGATCTCTCCTTTTTACTAAGGGCATCAGCCACCACATTGGCTTTCCCCGAATGATAAAGAATCTCCCAATCATAATTCTTGATTAGCTCTAACCGCCTCCTCTGGCGTATGTTGAGCTCTTTCTACGTAAAAATATACTAGAGCTCCTATGGTTTGTGTAAATCTTGCACTTCTCTCCATACAAGTAGTGCCTCCAATCTTTAGGGAAAAACTATTTCCACGAGCCCAAGCTCATGGGTGGGGATATCGAATTTTATATTCCCTTAATTGTCTTGACGCGTACGCGATTACCTTGCTGTGCTGTATATGAAGCACCCTAATTCCTTATGCGAAGCGTCACTACATATCACAAAATCTCATTTTCCATCCGGCAACGACAACATAGGGAACATCACCAACCTTTGCTTCGGTTCTTAAAAGTTGGTCTGGCATTTCTCTATCCATTCGAACTTCTCAGTCTTACGAGTAAGCCGCGTTAAAGGGGCTACTATCTTTACAAACTTGAACGAACCTCTGGTAGTGACCGGCCAATCCTACCTCTGGTAGTCGACCCAACCAGGGTCATCAATTCATCAGTGGTCCTTTATCCAATCTCGTCAGGATCCTCCATGGGATCCTCCTCAGCAACTATCCCTTCTAGGACAACATCCTCAACCGCTACATCCTCAATATCAACATCATCCGGTCCTGCGTTAGGACGCTCTATTGGATCCACAATCTGATCTCCAATTAGTAATAAAACATCATCGCGTTGATGTTCCTCAACTTCAGGGTTCGGAGTCCCGCTACCATATACGATAATGAACTACGCTTCTATCGCTACATTTATAAGGGTTCCCATAAGGGTTTTAACTGTCAGTACTACGTTAGGTAGTCCGACTATGAACTTGGCAAGAGTTCTTATTATCTTAGTGAACTTATTATCTTAACGTCCCATAATCTCTGAGGTTTATAACGCTTGGCTCTGATACCACTTCTGTAACACCCCCAAATCCGGGGTCGGGGATCCGGGTTGTCACGAGTTCCATTTCCCTTAATAACACCCAATCTTAATAATTAATCAACTACTCTGTACTGTGACCCCACAATAAACACACACGCCACACGTTATAATCTCAGAGATGAACATCCAAAAATAATCACAAGTCATTTTATTCCACAATTATCTGCCAATACACCTTAAAAGGTTTTCTGAATAAATTTACATTTTCTTTGTCATTATTACAATTCATAAATATACATAAATCTGGTACATCAGAAGTTGAAAGCCTAGCCTATTGGTAGTTCCTACCTCAGCTACGGCGGCATCAGTGCTTCTAGAAAACTGCGAAACGTCTCCTAACCTCTTGCGAATCGGGAGCTTGGTCCGGTTCATCTTATCTATCTGATGTTGTGTGATGAAAGAAGAAAGCAAGGGTGAGCAGCAAGCCCACCAAAATAATATGTATAATGATTAACAATATATGAGCCTTCTCATAGTACTCATGAAAGTCTTGGTCAAAAGAAATGAACCAAGTTGATATCTTAATGCGATGAAATCGCAAAATATTCAGTATATATACATATATACTTTTCAAAATCTTGGAAGTCCTCTTCCATGCATAATACACACAGAGTTCCAGTGTATAACTATATAAAAATACCGTTGCAAGGTGATCTCATATATCTAACCTTGTCTCAACGTTTTTCTGAAAATCTTTGTCATGCATAAGATAATCATTTACTAGATATAAGTTTAAAAGATGAAGTTACAAGATACTCCAATATACTTATATCTTTTCCAAATACTACTTGAACTACCACCGTTCAAGTTATAATTAGTTTCAAAGTTCATCACATAGATGAGACTATAAGACAAGATTTGAATAGATTAAATCTTTAAAATATTATCAAAATAAAATGAAGTTACGAGATACTTCATTTGATGTAAACATCATTTTGAAAACTTGACCCTGCCAACACTCAACAATCGCCCAATCGTAGCCTTTCTATCGAAGTGCTCTGGGTAGTGTTGCAGAAATTATCCAATTGGATGATGAACTCATTACGGGAGTTTGCCGCGCCAGGAAGACCACTTACGATGATCAGTCGTAGTAGTACAACCCCACCATTTTCTACATGTAGAGGAGAACCTGTCGGATTTACTTGTCAACCGAACACTGAACTCCTAAGGAATGGACCGCCTTAGCGGAACTTCCAGGCCATTTGGGCCAATATAATAAGGCTGGGCCGGCGCTACTCGGCCACTTACGCCACTCCTAGTTCAGATGAAATCCATGACTCTGAAACGTAAAGCTCGTTCCCCCTTTCCCCAAGTAGAAACTTGTTGATACGGCTCCACCAAGAAGTCGTATCTAGTTGGAAAGGAGAACTCACCGATATTTCCCAGGCGATGCCTGTTAATGGATTAACTTGTTCCAAGAATTTTACTTCCCGAGTGTTGGGTAAGTAATCGATTCATTTAACAAAACAGCAACCTTGTTGCGAATATAAAACACACCACAGAGCTGGATCCCTCAGGTTTTGAGCGAGTATTTAAATCCCCTTCGAAAGGAGGATCTTAAATATAAAAATGAGTTTTGGGATCCGCTCTAACTTTTAAAAATCATTTTGAAGACTCGCAAAACATTTTTAAGAATGTTTGGAGTGATGCTGATTTAACAAAATAAATCAGTCCCAATATATTAGAAATTATCTGAATATTATTATTTAAATAATATTTCCATAAAGAATAATCTTTATAAAAATAATTGAAGTAGAAGTTTTGAAACTTATACTTGAAATGAATATTAAATATTCAAAGATATACCTATACGAAAGTACTATCTTTATTTGAATAATCAAAAGTGAGTTTGATTATCGACACCTTATTCTTTAATAAAATAAAGAATATATCTCAGCAAATAATCGGAGTCATAGATCCTCAAATGAATATTCAAATAATATTCAATAAATAAAATAAGCTGAGTCATAAGCCCTCGAATGAATATTCGAAATAATATTCAATAAATAAATAAGCTGAGTCATAAGCCCTCGAATGAATATTCGAAATAATATTCATTAAATAATAAGCTGAGTCATAATACCTCGAATGAATATTATAAATAATATTTATTAAATAAAATAAAAGAGTCATACATCCTCAAATGAATATCCAAGTAATATTCAATAAATAATATAAAGGAGTCATAAGTCCTCGAATGAATATTCAAGATAATATTCATTAATAAAATAAAGTTATCGAATAAACCTTATACGATTAATAGTTTTGAAAACTATAACCATATATATATATAAATATATATATATATAAAATCTACTCGGGATCCTCGACTCCCGGTTTTAGAAAATATTTTCACCTTTGGGTCCTTATACTAAGGGTATATGCAAATTACCGCTATTCTCTAGCATAGGTATTATCAACTGAACCAACAGATATATATGGCAAGAATACGAAACAGGCATGCATATATATACCATATCAGCATGCTTCAATATATCGCAAAATTTGGTAATTAACCAACATGCATCTATCACAAGATAATGCATATACATATATACATCACAACAACAGTATAACGAGTAGAAAACTTGCCTGAGCGACTGGGGGTTACGAACGGCTCGGGACGAGTCTGGTAACCTATAAACAACAAGTAAGTTGGAATTAAACCAAAGTCACTTGTAAATCTATACTCTAACCAACTCAGACTCTAACGCTCGTTTTGCGCTTACTGATTCTCTTAAGTCACTCGAGTACCCTCGGCTCCACCATTTTTAATAATTTAACCTTTACGAGTTTTAAGGCGATTCCTTCGCGAGTGTCTTACCAACTGCCTAACACACTTACCATAAATGTTTCATGCATTAATTAACCGTTTTTGGTCTTTAACCTATGTTTCAAAGTAAGGCGAGGGGAAAAGTTTCGTTCGCGAAACGCCGTTACTTGAAACGGTCGTTTCTCCTAAACCGTGCATCGGAATCGAACGAACTACATATCAAAACGAAGCTCGTAACATGAGCTATCTAAACATGGCAGTGGTCATAATCTAGCAGGGGGTTCTCGGGTCCTAATGTTATGCACAAAAACAGTCCAAAGAAAATCGGACGTTACGACGGCTATGTTTACGCGATTACCAATGTTTAAACTACTCCAATTAACCACCAACCAACTCATAACCATCAATACAACAAAACTTCACCTAAACCATACCACATCAGTCCATAATCTCCAAGGTTTTCAACTCAAACAACCACAATCACGACCTATGAACTATAATCAAGCTTCAATTACCAAAAACACTTCCAAATCAAACCAAACTACTAATAATCACAATCCATGCTTCTCATTTCACAACACCAACCATTAAACTTACTAACAAATAAAGTAAAGGCTAGGGTTTGAATTTTATACCTTCCTTGGGAGGTGTTAAGTTGCTAGGAAGCCTTAGGGAGCCTCCTACAAGCTTGATCTTTCCAAAGAAATCAAGAACACAAAGTTAGGCTTTGAAGTTTCTAAAAGTCCGATTTAAAGAACTGTAAAAATGAGGGTCTTACCATGATTATTTGGACGAGACTTGTGAACAAGAGTTGTAGTCCATCTCAATACCTTTCCAATGAGCTATAGAACACAATATTTGAGTGAGAAATGAAGGAGATACAGCAGTTTTAGTGTGCTGGTTCTGTTTTGGCCGAGAGCAATGGAAATGGGGGAGGAAATGCTTTTGCTTTCTTGTGTTGGTGGAATAATGTGGTGGATAATGATGGGTTGTCTTGATATTTTTCTAGGTTAATAATAAACAAAGGAGTTAGTGGAAGATGATCTCACCATTTGCCATGTGTTGGTAATTTGTGGTGAGATGAGATCATCCCTAGTTGACTATATAATTAACTAGCCATTCCTTCCTAACTATCACTTGGTTTCTTGTTTGATCAACCATCCACTTGCCTTGCCACTTGCAAAGGTATTTACAAGAGTCGTTATTCATTTCTTTGTCCGGTTATCACTCAATCTCGTTGATCGTTTGGTTAAATACCTTAATGGTTTTATTGATAAAATCTTCTTGGTATTTTTAATACCTAAATTAATTCTCCTTTATAATCCTTGAATTTAAAATCCTTCATCTTAATATTAATTCCTTAAATCCCTTAATGTCTGGTGGAAATCTCGGGGAAAAATAAAAGTGCTCGTTTTCAAAATCCGACAGCTTTTACATACACTTATTTTCTTTATGGAATACAAATACGATCTTAGAATTTCCATAACAGTACTCCTATATATCGTGGTCTGATAATTTTTCTTAATCAGCATTGTCAGCAAAAGTTACTATTCATCCGGGTTTCAAAAATCTCCAAAAATTGGGGTTATTACATAGAATCTGTGGTGATTGATTTAAGATTTAACACATATTTCTTAGTAGAATCAGAAAGGAATGGCAAGTGAGCCAACAAATCATCTAAAAGATGATGCTCACTTGCTGTAGATTTTGGATTTTCCATGAGAGTTAAAGATGGAGAATCATGAATTGATGTGTGAATCATATCCACATCCAATGAATTTGTGGGTGAGTTTGGTGTGTGAGGTGCTTCTATTATTAAAGATTTTGGCTGTGACTCCATATTTACAGGAGTCCCATCAACCTGACTTTGAGAATGTGCTGTAACTGAGTCATTGACTGCAGTTTGCACATTGTGTGCACCCTGTGTATCCCCGAGTATTTTAGATTTCTTCTTTCTAGCATACGTTTGGGGTGAGCTTGTGTCCCTAACCCTCTTGGCCTGTGCTCTTGGTTGAGAGCTTTTTTCAATAGTAACATCCTTTTGGGAGGATGAAACTAGTAATGAGCTTGAGTCCTTATTAAGCAATACGGTCTTTTGGGAGACTGTAATATGGCTAGGTTGGGTTACATGCACCTTTCCCTCCTTATTCTTAGAGCTTCTTTGATGTTCATCCTGTCCCTCACGAGAATAACTTGCCCTCACACTCCCCTCATGGTTCTTAGTGGATGTTACAACTAACTTCTTTTGAGAGAAACTAGAGGAGGCTTTCTTTGACTTGAATTTTGAAATTCTTGGTTTTGTAGCTTGGGTAGGCACCTGTTTGGTCACTATCACAGGTGTCATGGCCACAGTTGATTGCAAAGAAATAGGTGGTTAAGAAGTAGCGGGGACAGAAATATTTACTTACTTACCCGACATTGTTCCATGATTGGCATGTAAACAAGGGGAACGTCCTTATGATGATTTTCCATGTTCAAGTCCGCAATAATTCTTCTCTCTTGGACCCAACAATCTAACTTGTTTGTTGGGTTCTCAATTGAGAGATCCTCAGAAACAAAATTAGCTAACATCATAAAGAATCTAGCATAATAGATGTTCATAGACCTCTTCTTTATATCTCCTAACTTACATCCTAATTCATACATGACAGAAGTACTGAAATTTAAAATACTTATCACTTAAAAGCATATAAAGCATGTTAACAAGTGAATAAGTCACAACATCAAAGTTGCTAACTTTACCAGAAAACACCTTAATAAAGGAATCACATAGAAAGCTCCACTCTTTCCTAAGACCTATTCTGCTAACATCACCTAACTTAGTGGCAGTAAGAGCATAGCCCATAGAAATTAGCATGTTACTCACATTAGTGTCTGTGTGTGGAGCAAATGTGTTGTTTTCAGGAAGTTTAAAGCACTTTTCAATTGCATCACAGTTTATACAGTGTTTATTACCTTTGAGAGTGAAGATAATGGTTTTGTCCTTTGAGTTGAACACTGCTGTAGTCCAAATTTTCTCGAAAACTTCACAGAAAAATGGTTGGAGACTCAAGAATGGCATAACTCAGTTTGCAGTTCAGGATGAAGTACATCATTTTATGATAGTCTTCAGATGCCGGAATTTTCTTGTTCACCAATGCCACAAAGTCGTTCTTTTCATATACGTACCCAGTTAAGTACATAATTTTGACTACGGGTGTCATTACTGTGATTGAAATTAGTTGCAAAAAGGGAGTTTTTGTTTGGAGAAGAAGAGAGTTAGAATAATTGCTTGAGAAAGATAAAAATAAAAATAGAAATGTAATAAGCTTTTATACTTACTCAGAAGTAAATTATCAAAAATTAAAAGGTAAAATAAAGTAACCAATCAAATTAGCCCAAAATAGTCGTTTAAAAGTAAGGAAAACTGTCAAAATTCTAAAATTATCCGTTGAAATATACATACAGGCTATAAGTAAATTTGACGGATAATGCTCAGAATTAACGGCTGAGCCTGAGTGCAATTCGACGGATAGGTATGAAAGTACCCAGAGTAATGTTTGATACCTCAACGGATAATGAGATTCAACGGATATTCATTTTTAACAGATAATGAACATCCGTCGAGATGTAAATTCTGACTAAGTCAAAATTTCATCTTTAACAGTAAGCATCATATTTTACTCGGGTTGCATTTCAATTTTCTTAGACATAAAAATGAATTAAGAGTAGTTAAGCATACCTAACTCACTCACCAACTTAGTAAAGGTGGATTCATCAAGTGGTTTGGTAAATATGTCTGCAAGTTGCTTCTCACTTGGAACAAAATGAAGTTCCACTGTACCATTCTTGACATGTTCTATAATGAAGTGGTACTTGATGTCAATGTGCTCCGTCCTTGAATGTTGTACTGGATTTTCAGTAATTGCAATGACACTTGTATTGTCACAGAAGATGGGAATCTTATTCACCTGTAGACCATAGTCCAATAGTTGATTTTTCATCCATAAAATTTGTGCACAACAACTACCAGCACCAATATATTTAGCCTCAACTATGGAAGTAGAGACTTAATTTTGCTTTTTATTGAACCAGGATACTAGCTTAATTCCTAGAAACTGACAGGTTCATGTAGCACTTTTTCTATCAATTTTACAACCTGCATAATCTGCATCTGAATAACCATTTAGATCAAAACCAGAAGCTCTAGGATACCGAATGCCAAGTTTTGGAGTTCCTTTGAGATATCTGAAAATTCTCTTTATAGCTATTAAATGAGATTCTCTAGGATCGGCCTGAAATCTAGCACAAAGACAAGTAGGAAACATTATATTTGGCCTACCGGCTGTTAAATACAGAAGTGAACCAACCATGCCTCTATAACTTGAAATATCCACAAACTTTTCAGTAGTCTTTAATTCAAGTTTAGTTGTAGTAGCCATGGGAGTTTTTGCAGATGTACAATCCATTAAGTCAAACTTCTTCAAAAAATCATAAATGTATTTGTTTGACTAATGAATATTCCATCACTAACTTGCTTAACTTGTAATCCAAGAAAGTAAGTTAGTTCTCCCATCATGCTCATTTCATATTTACTTTGCATCAATTTGGAAAAGTTTTTACAAAAAAATTCATCTATAGAGCCAAATATAATATCATCTACCTAAATTTGAACAAGTATACTAGAGCCATTAACATTTCTATAGAATAAATTTTTATCAACAATACCTCTTGTGAAATGATTTTCTGAGAGAAACTTTGACAAAGTGTCATACCAGGCTCTAGGTGCTTGCTTCAGTCCATAAAGTGCTTTCAAAAGATACTAGACATATTCTAAAAAATTTGGATCTTCAAAACCAGGAGGCTGACTGACATAGACATCCTCCTCCAAATCTCCATTCAGAAAAGCCCTTTTGACATCCATTTGATAGACCTTGAAATTCGCATGGGCTGCATAGGCTAAGAAGATTCTGATGGCTTCAAGTCTTGCAACAGGAGCAAAAGTTTCATCAAAATCTATTCCTTCTTATTGACAATAGCCTTTGGTAACCAATCTAGCTTTGTTCCTGACTACTATGCCATTTTTATCCATCTTGTTTTTGAATACCCACTCGGTGTTAATAGGATTCTTCCCTTTAGGCTTGGGTACCAGCTTCCAAACTTTATTCCTTTTAAATTGTTTAGCTCCTCTTGCATAGCTAAAACCCAATCAGGATCCAACAAAGCTTCTTCTACCTTTTTAGGTTCTTCCTGAGATAGGAAGCTGCTATACAAATATTCTTCTTAAGTTGCTTTCCTTGTTTGCACTCTTGAAGATTTATCACCAATAATTAGTTCAAAAGGGTGATCTCTAGTCCATTTTCTCTGTTGTGGTAGATTAGCTCTAGATGAAGAGGCCTCATAGTTGTCTTGATGTGTGACCGAGTTTTGATTATCTGTATTGGCTTTCAACTCCTCTTGATGGATCGACGCTTGTTGATCTTTGCCTTTCGACGGATGATGCAGATTATCTTTCGACGGATGATGCACTTCGTCTTTCGACCAATGATGAGTTATGTGCTTCATTAGTTGTAGATTTTTCTACATTATCTTTAGATATGATTTCTTGATCACTTTCATCATCACTATCATCACAAATCATCTCAACATAATCAAATTTGAGGCTTTCATGGTAATCTCCATCTTGCAGTCCTTCAATCTTTTTATGATCAAACACAACATGTACAGATTCCATAATAATGTTGGTTCTGAGATTTTAGACTCTGTATACTTTTCCAACTGCATATCCAACAAAAATTCCCTCATCAGCTTTGGCATCAAACTTTCGATGTTGATCAGTTTAATTTCTTAAGATATAGTATTTACAACCAAGACATGAAGAAAGTTCAATGTTGGCTTCCTATTCTTGAACAATTGGTAGGGAGTCATGCATTTTTCTTGATTAACCAAAGAGATTTTCTGAGTGTAGCATACAATATTTACGGCTTTTTCCCAGAAGTATGTTGGCAACTTTGATTCTTCTAGCATTGTTCTTGCAGCATCAATAATAGATCTGTTCTTCCTTTCCACCACTCCATTTTGTTGTGGGGTTCTTGATGCTGAAAACGCATGCATGATCCCATTCTCTTCACAAAATAATCTCATTACGGAATTCTTGAACTCAGTTCCATTGTTACTCCTGATTCTTCAAACTTTGAAATCAGGACGATTGTTAACTTGCCTTATGTGATTGATGATTATTTCACTAGCTTCATCTTTGGATTTTAGAAAATATTTCCAAGAGAACTTTGAGAAATAATCCACAATTACTAGGAAGTATCTTTTCCTTGAGATGGATAATATATTGACCGGTCCAAATAAATCCATATGCAGTAGTTGTAAAGGTACTTCAATTGTTGAATCAAGCTTCTTTTTGAATGATGCCTTGATCTGTTTTCCCTTTTGACATGAATCACACAATCCATCCTCTGAGAATTCCACTTGTGGAATGCCTCTTACCAAATCTTTCCTGACTAGCTCATTCATAGTATTTAAGTTAAGGTGGGACAACTTCTTGTGCCATAGCTAACTTTCATCTTGACTGGCCTTGCTAAATAGACATGTAACAGATTCTGCATTTGATGAGTTGAAGTCAGCTATATACACATTTCCTTTTCTCACTCCAGTGAAAACCACTTTGTTGCTTTTCTTGTTGGTCACAACACATGCTTCATAATTGAAAGTTACTGAGTTGCCCTTATCACAAAGTTGGCTGATACTCAACAAATTATGCTTGAGTCCATCTACTAGGGCAACTTACTCAATGATGACATTATCCTTTGAGATCTAGCCATATCCCACTGAAATAACCCTTGATGTTATCTCCAAAAGTGATACTTGGCCAGCTCTCTCCTTGAACTCAGTGGGCAGGGTAGAATCTCCAGTCATGTGCCTTGAGCACCCACTATCCGAATACCAAATATTCATTCTATTTCCATGCACACAACAAAATCTAATCAAGTTGATTTTGGTACCCAAGTTTCCTTGGGTCTTATTTTGTTAGCCCTTTTCTTAGGTTTCTTAGACCTTTCCTCATTTGACTTAGGTATCTGAGTTTCATCATTAGTCATTTGAGTAGGGCCTTTGAAGCCATTCATCATTAAAGAATTATCATACATTGGCTGATTACCATGGAAATCCATATTTTGTGCAAACGTGTTATTCCAGTAAGACATGTTAAATGGCATTTATGGCACACTAAATGCAGCAAAATAAGGATTTTGTGCAAATGGCATATTAGCAAAATGTGCATTCAAACTATATGCAGGCATAACATTAACAGGTATTGTAGGCATACTAGGAAATGGATGAGGTGCAGACATGGGAGCAGGCATAGCAAGTTTGCAATTAACAGACAAATGATTAAAACTACCACACTTCACACAGATTTTTTTAGGTGCATATTTATCAGGTGTGTAGTTGTTATGTTTGTTAATTCCTACTTTCCCATTCCTATTGTTTTTCCTTTTAGATTCGGTTTTAACCTCAATTTTCTCTAATATGTCATTCAATTGCTTGATTGACAGATGCCCTACATTGACTCTCTTGTCCTTTTTCTCTTTACTTGATTCTCCTGGAATAGAAACTGATCCATATTTCTCATTTAATTTAGCTAGCTTAGCTTTGCTAACTGGCTTACTTTCACTCAACGAATGTGGTTCCTTGTCTTTCGACAGATAATTCTTTTGATCATTCGATGGATAACATTCATCATCCATCGAATCCACATCCGTTGAAAGTCCTTCAACCAAATTGGAATCAAGTTTCTCCCTGCTCCTTTTCTAGGCTTCATCACAGAAGGATTCTATACCTTGAACTTTAGTAATTTGAGCATGAACATCTCTAGATGATTTCCATTCCTTAAATACCTCATGTTCTCGTTCAAGTTGCTTTCTTAAAATCTCCTTTTTCTTTAAGGATTCAGTTAGTTCATCTTTGGAAGTCTTGCACTCTATCTTCAATTTTTCAAACTCAACAAATTGAGTCTCTAACACATTGTTTCTTTCACCCTAAAAATAAATTATTCTCTTTAATTTTAGTGTTTTCATTAGTGAGAGATTTGAGTGTAACACGCAGATGATATAATTTAGTAGACATGTCATTTATAAGATCATTACACTCAGTTTTAGATAAATGTGCTAGATTAGTGGTGATTACCTGATTACTTGATGGACTTACTTCTGTTTCATCTGATTTGGCCATAAGTGCTATATTGACATAGCTTGTATCATCATCCTCTTCTAGTCCATCTGCAACCCAGTCATTTTCCTGTGTGATGAAAGCCCTTTCCTTTTGGTTGAGTAACTCAAAATATTTCTTCTTATAATCCACAGGCTCAAACTTCTTTTTCCAGAATCAGACTTTCTGCATTCACTAGCAAAATGACCTTCCAAGCCACACTTGAATTTAGACTTGTGAACCATGTTTCTGTTTGACTTGGATGCTCCAAAATTCTTCTTGAATTTGAGCTTGGCAAACCTCCTGGATAGAAAATCCTGATGCTCATCTAAGTCATCCATGTCATCTTGACTAGGATGTTCTTCATGTTCAGCTACTATCCCTTTTCCCTTGCCTTTACAAACTCTAGGGTTTGGTGCAAATTCAACAGCTTTAACCTTTGTCTCCTTCTCTTTCTCTTGCTCAGCAACCAATGTAATTGATCCTCCTTTCTTTCTTGCTTTCTCCAGCTTCTCATCTTACTCTATTTTAAGCTCATAGGTTTTTAGAATCCCATACAGTATGTCCAAGGTAAATTCCTTGTAGTCTTGAGAATTTCTTAATGAGACTGTCATAGGATTCCATTCCTTTGGCAGAGATCTAAGGAATTTGGGTTTGTGTCCTTTGTTTGATAGACTCTTCCATGCAATTTTAGAGCATTCAGTAGTTTTTAAAATCTACTGAAAATGTCAGTGATTGACTCACTTTCTTCACTATGAAAATGTTCATATTGCTGAGTCAATAGTTGCATTTTATTTTCCCACACTTGCTCAATTCCATCACATATAACCTGAATAGTATCCCAGACATCCTTAGTAGTTTTACAGTTTATGATGTTGTCAAACATGTCACCATCACACCATTAAACAGAAATTGTCATGGCCTTCTTATCCTTGTGGATTTGCTCAATATCTGGATTAGACCATTCTGCTCTAGGCTTTGGGATGAATGGCTCATTTCCTGTAGCAGCTCTCATGGGAACATGTGGACCTTTCTCAATACAGTCCACATATCCTTCATCTTGAGATAGGAGATGCAGGTGTATCTTCACCTTCCAATGGTGATAGTCGTCTTTGTCCAGAAAATGAATTTTTAGTCCAACATCTTTTCTGCTCATCTTATTAGTTATTGTGATCTTTACACTCTTTGTTCTTCAAGAGTTTGCTATGATACCAACTGTTATTCCCAAATAATCTAACAAAGAATTACAGAAGGGGGGGTTGAATGTAATTCTAGCTTCTTTTACAATTTCAAGAACAGTTCTATTATTAATATATAACTATATTTGATTTAGCAATGGTTCTGAATGGAAGTAATAGAGAAATCAAATCACAAAGTAATTAAATACAAGTACTTAAAAACTTTCTGGTGGATTGAACTTTTCTACCAGAGATATATATTAATAAGAGAACTCTGTTTTACAATGTTGTACACAGCTGCTTACAAGTTGAACTCACAAGAACAGAGAAATTCTTTACAAATATAGCCTTTTATTTCTCAAGTAATGGCTTACTTACATGGATAAATGTTCTACTTGCTACTCTCGGTTTATATATCACAAAGTTACATGATAAAGAGACAAATAAATAAGACAAAAATTTTTCTAGTCTAATTCTCATTCTTCTTCATTTCTTAGTCCAGCATCTTTGAATATCTTCAGTTTAGCATGGAAATGCAAAAGCTTCTTTGTTCAATAAAACCTGTAATTAGGCTGCCACATTTCATTTGCATACAATCAACGTATGTGACTGTCAAGTCACTATTAATTGCTCTTTTGAATTTGTTCATCCGTTGAAACTTAGATTGATCATCCGTTGAAACTCTGTGGGATCATCCGTTGAAACTCGGATTGATCATCCGCTGAGACTTAAGTTGATCATCCGTTGAGACTTAAGTTGATCATCCGTTGAAGTTTAGTGAAACATCCGTTGAGACTGTCTTCATGGCAGTTAACTCCATTCCATTTATACAAATTAAAGATATTTGATATTTAAACTTAACCAACCTATCTTGCATATCAATCTAGTAGTCAGCATGACATAAACATTCTAAAGCATCTAGTTCACTAACGAATTACAATATGCAGAAATGTGCTACTAATCTTATTTTAACATAAGCTACTCTTTGAAAGGATGTTGAAGTGATCATTCGTTGAAAGCTACAAATATACTAAATAATATCTACTAAGTGTTTTTTTCAAGTTATCATCAAGTATACAACATATTCCTAACAATTCAAATTTATTTTTGAATTAAAGTAATTTTCAGAATTAAAAATAATGAATTTTAGAGTTTTAAATAATTAAAAATAATTTTCTAAAAATAAAATAAACAGAAATATAATTTTTGAAAATATTTAAAACAGAAATCCCGTTTTTGTAAATTTTTAAAACAGGAATATTGATTTTATAAACTTGGAAAAACTTCGGGGGTTAATTTGTAATTTAACATCCCTGTCGTCTTCTCCGGTGAGCTTCGCTGGCCGGACTCTATGGCCATCGGCCGAAAAACTTCCCAGAAATGAACCAAATTATCTGGAATTAATCCCCTTACTTCCAGAAACTTATTCGTGCCAATAATTCGATCAATCAATCAACATATCAACCGGAAAATCAACCGGAAAAATACGCCGCCGCCATAATCATTTTTCCAGCCAACTCACTCCGGCAATCCTCCGTTTACCACGTTCATACCAATCAATTCATTTTTCAACTCAAGGGATATCCTTCCGTAGTTCATGCCCCTCTATTAATTGAGAGTGATCAGAAGTTGGATGTCAAGGAAAAGGGTGATAAGAAGAGGAAGCCTAAAGGTGTTATCGACAAAGCGGATTAAGGAGAATCCAGTCGGAAGTTTCAGAAACGGTTCGGCTGAGACATGAATAAAAGATTCAGGAGATAAAGTATCTCCCAGGCTAGGTCTAGTACTACATCAGTTGCTTCCACCCCAGCCCCATCAGTCAATTCGACAGTGGATTGTAAGTCATGTGGTAGGAGACATAGTGGTTCGTGCAAAAAGGATGTTCAATGTTTAAAATATGGTCATAAAGGTCATTATGCGTCAGAATGCAAGCCATAAAATCCAGGAGTTGTTACAATTATGGGAAGGTGGGACATATTTCAAGGAGATGTGGAATGGCTACTCAAGGTACTGTATCTTAAGGACCAACATCCAGCACAGCTAGGGCAAGAACCTTTAAGACGACCAAGAGATCTAACACGTAGGACTCGGATGTAGTCGCATGTATGTTTTCTCTCAATTCCGTACCTGTTACAGTTTTAATTGATTCGGGAGCGTCTAAGACATTTATATCAAAGAAATATGTGAATAAAATGAATTCGATAATATAAGACTTAACCGAGCCTTTAACCATAAAAGTGGTCAATCAAGGTGGACTTTCAGTGAGTCAACCCCGACTTAACTGTCAATTAAAATCCATGAGTATTCTTTTCGGCTGATCTGACACCCTTCGAGCTAGAAGAGTTTGATGCGGTTTTAGGAACGGATTGGTTGTCCTGTCATAAGGCAAAGATTGATTTCCAGAAGAATCAAATTGTAATACTACGGAAGCCGATATTAAGGTAAGTTTTTAAGGGCAAAAGCAAGATAAGAAGTTCTTCCAATCATGCGAGAAAAGGAGTTAATAGGTCAAGGATATAAGGTAGATCCACCATATGTAACGATATGAATAAAAATGTACTTAAGATGAAAGAAACGTGAGTAGTAAATGAATGTCCGGGAGTCTCTTTAGATGAATCACTAAGATTACCCTAGATAATGGGATATAATTTCTCATTGATATAGTAATCTGAGCTAAACTAGTGTCAAACACTCCATGTTGTATGGCCAGTGGGAAAGAAAGAATTAGTTAAGTAACTGCAGAAGTTATTGGAAAGGGAGGTGATCATACCATATATATTTCCGTGGGGTGCACCAATGATGAGCATTATAACTTTTGGTGAGATTATTTGGATTAACAAGTTTACCAGTCGTCTTTAAGGATTTAATGAACATGGTATATAAGGAGTGCTTGGATAAGCATAATTGAATTTATTGATAACATCCTCAGCTACTGAAAGACTAAGTAAGTCTGTGTAGAACTTCTAGGATTTTCCTACGAAGATTAGAAGGGAAGCAACTATAAATTAAGTTTTCAAGTATAAATTTTAGCTGAGATTAACAAAAGATTCTGAATATTTCATTAACAACCACCTAAGCAAAGCCGGTGTGATAACAGATATCTTGTGCGGAAAGAAAGGATTGAATGTAATTAAGATCATTGAGGGGTTAATAAAAGAATTGGAAAGAGTGAAAGTTGAAGTTTGAATACCTGAAGGTAATAAGAAGCAGATATATGAAGTTATTTTCCATCCTTAACTGATGGCCAAGAGTAAGAGGTGTCCGAATGTTTGGAAACTAAGTTGAAAATGAATATCGCCTATCATCTTTAGACGAAGGGTCAAACTAGAGGGATAATTTAAGCGATAACAGATATGTTGAGAGTATGTGCTTTAGATTTTAAAGGGAACTGGGATGATTATTTGTCGTTAATAGAGTTTTCCTATAATTAATATGTCAGAATTGGAATGCCACCTTACGAAGCCTTACGTAGACACAAATGTAGATCCTTGATTTATTACGATAAAATGGGAGAAAAGAAGTTGTCAAGTCCTAAGTTAATTCAGCATACCAAGGACGCAGTGATGTTGGTTTGGAAAAAAGTTGAAGCGGCTCAGAATACACGGAGAAAGAATGTGGACTTGTATCTAAAGGATATGAAGGATAGAAATAGGATCAATGGTATTTTTAAAGGTGTTACCTTAAAAATGATTGATTAGCGTTGAACAAAAGGACAACTGGGTCCCATATATATTGGACCGTTTGAGATACTAAGAAAAGCGGGTAAAGTCACCTATGAGTTAGCGTTGTTTCCATAGCTGTAGCATACTCATAGTATGTTTTATGTCTTTATGCCAAAAGAATATATCCTTGATTTGAATCAAGACAGGGTGTACGAACCAATCTAGAACTTAGATCGTAAAAAGCGAGGCCTCAGGAATGAGTTTATATCTATAGTAAGTATGCTTTGAATAAATTCTCGAGTAGAAAGGTCTACATGGGAGTTAGAGTCAGATATGCTTGACAAATATCCTCATTTATTCAATTAATTAAGATTTTTAGGACAAAATCTTTTTAAGGGGGAAGGATATAATGACTCGTATATTCTTGTGTTATTTAGAAATGTAATTCTTGAATAAATAATTAAATAAATGAAATATATGTTATTTCTGTTAGCTGGGTATTGCCTTGTTATTAATTATATGTGGTTAGTGGTGTATGAGAATTATTTGTATAATTAATAATTGAGCAGCATTTCTTTATTTTCCCTTTTAAAAGTGGTTTTATTGAAGATTTATTTATACAAATATTTGGATTGTCTCTAAATGATTTTCTGATTTCATTAAAGTGTAAATTTAGTATTATGAAACTCATATTTTATTAAGTTTGGAATATTTCAAGAGTTTTAAAATTATTTTGGAAAATTTTGGGATTAAATTCACACGCACATTGGTTCGTTTAAACGTCAAATGCGGGTTCGAGTTGCGTTTCAAAAATGATTTAAAAATTATGAAAATCTTATTTTATTAAGTTTCAAATATTTTAAGAATTTTAAAATTATTTTAAGATTATTTCGATAAATATTATTCGCAGAATTATATCGTTAAATGGAAATTTCGGGTCAAATTATTCCTGTAATTGGGAATTCAGGACATGTGTTGAATTTTTAGCTCTTACAGTGCCACGTGTTGGCTGTAGAATGGTTAAAAAAATTATAAAAAATAAATAGACACAGATATGCAGATAGAGATAAACACTCTTATCTATTCTTTTGCTTCTTAAATCCCCCATTCTCATTTCTCTCTAACTCTTCCCCATCTCTATATTTTTTTCTCCTGTTCGGCATTTCTACCCTGTGTTTGGTAAGTTCAGGTGCCTTTTTTCTTATTTCCGGCCGCCCCTCTCTTTTCCGACCACTTTCATGTTCCCATATTTAATTGCTTTTGTGTTGTCATATTTCTTAGTTGGCTTTGCAATGTTCGATTGTTGCAGATTATATATATATATATATAATAGTTGTATATGTGTATATACTCAGCCTTTTTATTTCTGTTGTTGTTGCCTCTCGGATTTTTCCGAGAGGTATGACGGCATTACAGCGCATGTGACGCATGGGTTTTGCATTATGTGTAGCTCTGTTCGGGTTACATGGTTCTGTGATTGTGGTTGTAATTTTAATTACCTATTTATTAATTTAGTCATTTAATTTCTGCGAGAAATTATTTGAGTAAATTATGAGAAATATATAATTTTCGTACAGGAAATTTAATCGGTGGATTTCGTATGGAAACCCGAATTTATCGAGCACCGACGAATTCAACCCCCGTCGGCGATGAGCCTTGGCGAGCCGACGGTGGACTGTGATGACGCGATTCTGAGTCCTAATATAGTTAAATAAACAAATTTGTTTTAATGAATAGATAGTTAATATTAAAAAAAATTGTAATTAGCTGAATAATTGTGAATTGTGATTGTGAATTGCGCAATTGATTTGGTTTGGATTGTGATTTGTGGATTGTGGCGTCGATTTATGTTTCGACGGGTAGGAAGATAAACGGAGGAGCCGCTGCCCGATTTTTCAGGGAAATTAAATTCGAATATGCGGGTCTCTATCTTGTAATTATCTGGGTTACCAGTCAAACGTATAGAGTTATATAATTATAAATAAATATTGTACGAACCTACTGGCATATTGTGATAAAATATTTTATAGAATAGTTAACAACCCTGCTTTCTGAAACGACGAGTATACGTATGTTCCGAAAATGCTTATCGAACCGAATTTGAATTCATGAATCCTGATTGCTATATGTATTATAGTAATGCATATAAATACGAGTCACAATTTGTTATCGTTCGGGTAGAATTGGTAGCGAGGATATGTCAAGCATAGCCTGTCGTCTAATATAAGATAGTTCGACCCTGTAGGTCCTAGTCGGAAGACCCAAAAGTTGACGTCGGACTAAAGATAATCTAGTGATCAGTCGACAAGCTCAGTAAGGTTCCAATCGAAGGACCTGAGTGTTAAAGTCGGATCCAGGATCGTATAATAATTAGACAATAAAGTCGAGCGTCCGAATCGATTCAATGACCATCAGAGAGAGTTGTAAATCTATGCAAGGAAAGTAAACCTGACCATTCTTTTATGGTTTAATATATATGAATGAACTGTTGATTTAATTTTGAACAGGGAACATAAATGTTTTAAGTTACGTATCCCCTGTATTTGAAAGTGTTGTTTTAAAATATATTTTTGGGGAGAAGTAACTTCTGAAAGTACCTATCTCTAAAATATAATTAAAATGGAAAAGAGGTTTTAAATAGTGTGATGTGACATTGTTTTTAACAAGAGATATGTAAATGTGATTTTGAAAACTGGATAAAATGAATCAGATATTGGATAACGTTGTATAAGTGGCTAATTCGGTTGCGCACTGTATCTTCGCCGATTAGTCTAACATAATTAATCAGAGACCTAGCTAGTCTCTGCAGATCCAGTTAATTTGTGTGAAAGCCCGATCAGCTTTCTTAGACAATTTGTGTGATAGCCCCCCCAACTATCCTAGATTACTTGTGTGGATACCTGATCAGCCATCCCTAGATAACATCCAATACATATCTTATTGCGGTTTGTGGTTCCAGTAACGGAACAACTGGTTTTGTGGTCCCCGTAACGGGACAGATGGTTTTGTGGTTCCTATAATGGAACAATGGTTTTGAAAATGAAAATAGCATGCTAAAACTTGACTCTGGTATTTATACACAGCACACGACTGATGATATTATTTTACAGAGCATGCTAGTGTTGATATTGAGTTTATACACGTTTTACTTGTTTTCTAACAATTTATGACTTCTGTTCCTATAACTGTTTTATTTTGAATCATTTTACTTGTTATTCATATAGTGTTACTGCTGAGCAATTGATTTCTCACCCTAGCAGAATGTTTTGTATATATGTACTGAAGAGGTATAGGAGACCTTTCTGTGCGATTAGGGCAGAGTTCCAGTTTCTTTCGTACCAAGCTCCTCTGAGGTAGTTGTGTCAGACCAAAGATGGTCTGTTGAGTTGCTGTATTAAAATAGTATTATCAGGATTGTTTGTAATAAGTTGATCTTGTAATAATTGTAACATAAGTCATACTTAAACCTGCAAAAGATCTTGGTAAAGGGGTCATGTTGATGTTTTATCATTGAAATGGATTATATTATGTTTGTTATTGTTATTTTTGTTGTTGATGAAGCTAACTCCTGGATTATATCAAGTCTTAGCTGAATAGGACAATGTGGCTGCAGAAAGAATTCTAAATTTGGTGCACACAATTGCTTCCATGCAAAGGGCTAAGGATGCAATCAGTGCCATGCCCTCTACAGCAGGTGATGATTTTGAATTGGCTGAAGAATCTTTTGGGGATGATGAAATAGAAGGCATGAGCAGATGCACAAGGAATGCTCTTACCCACATCTCTAATCTACACTATTCAAGCTTATTCATGACACCCAAACAGCAATTCAAGCATCTACCAGTGCCGGCACCAAGAGTTTACTTAAAGAACACCTGTAATCTCTTCAATTGAAGCTCTCCAATAAAGTCAGGATGTGGATACCATAAAGCATGAAATTGGTAAAATTAAAAAGGACTTTCTTGCAAGGTTGGATGCTAGGCTTCCAGGCACAACAATGATAGAGATAGCTCAAAAGCTGAGAAAGGAAGCTGATTTGAACAGAAAAGTTGAGGCCATGAACACAAGATTGACAAAGGTGGAGAAATCAATGGCCAAGATACTTGAAAATCAGGAAACTCAAACATATCTTTCACAACAGTTGGTGGCTGCACAAACCTCAACCTCCACTCAACTTGATGCTAACAAAAAGGGGGAGAAGGACTCTATCATTCTAGTTAGTTAGGGAGAGTCAACCAGTGAGGGGGAGAAAGTGCTCAACATACAAGTTAGCAAGGTTATTGTTCCAGCAATTGCTTTCTCTAAGCCACCAGCTCTTGGATAACAGCAGCTAAGTTGGAGTCAAATGACAAAGGGAAGAAGTTTGATGCAGCAGCAGGTGAGTTGGAAATGAATGAAAAATGGAAGAAGCTTGATGAAAACATCAAGAAGAAGTTTGGTCCAATTGAGAAGCAAGACAAAGTCTTCTCTTATTTCTCTCAATTGAGACCAATTTCAACAAATAAAATGAGCTTAGGGAACATGTAAAGAGGTCAACCCTCATCAATTAAATCTCTAAAGGCCAATGTGATTTTTAAACCCAAGAGAAATTATCCAAAAAATTCAGACAAAAATCCATTGGACCTAATGTTTGAAACCCCTAAGACAGATGAAAAGAAACTTCTTGGAAGGTGCATAGCTTTCTTCAAAGACCCTAGAGACTCAGTTTTAAAGAATAGAATAGCCAAAATCTACAGAAATGGGAAAATGATCTGTGTGGTGGCTGGACATCCATAGTTTGCAGATGCAAAGAAAGAAGAAAAAGTGAGGCTCGCACAACAACAAAAGCAAGCTGCTTTAGATGTCAAGAACCTAGCCAAGAAGCCTGCAATCACATAAGCTATTTTGCCAACTGTGACGACTGAGAATTTGATTGAAGGAAAGTAAGAAAAACCAAACCAGACTAGAAAATTCAGATACAAGCTCTCATCCAAGAGGAAGCTGGATTTCAGTGATGATAAGGAAGATTACATGCCAGTCCAATCTACTACTTCAAGTCAACCGTCCATGCCTACATTGAAGGAGGCTGAATTCAAGGTTGATCCTAACATAACTTTCCATGGAGAACATGTAATTTCCAAGGATGAACATATAGATTGGGACAGCCTGCCTCTTCCTGATCTAAAAATTCCAATCCAAGTCAAGCCAAGAAAGAAAAAGAAAAGAGCTATCAAGAAGACCAAGCCTGTCAAACTTCAATTCAAATCACTCACCTCACCCAAACCAACTATCAACAGGAGGGAGATCAACTCTTCATATATGATATTAAAGAATTATCAGATATAAATCTTTATCTGGATGAGCTAGAAGAAGTTAGAGCTGTTGATGCTTACAAACATCTTCCAGAAAGATTAGTCTTCAGGTACAAGGGTGGAATAGAGATGATTTGGCCACTTCACAGAATTCTCAATGAAGGCTATTCTGTTTTGGTAAAGATTTTCTTCTCAATAAAAAAGAATTTTGGATTCAACATTGTTGCCAAGAAAATGGTACTGAACAAAATTGAGGAGATAATGAACATCAGAAGAAATCCAAATGCACTCCCAAGAGTATTAACAATTCCCTTTACTGGAGACAGAGTGCATTTGAGGCCATACTGGATAATGGAGTTCAAAGATGAAAAATGCATTAGAAGATTCTTCAGATTGGAAGATTAGATAAATATTTTAAGCAATGAAACTCTCTTTGAGATGCAAGAAAAGTTGGATCAGAAAAATAAAGACGAATCTAAGTTCTACAGGAAACTCCAAAATCAAATTGAGGAAAACAATGTGAAGCTGAGAAAGAAGTTCATATAGTCAAGGAAGTAATCTTAATTTGCTCAGTCTAGTGGAGCGCCTTGAAAATGGCCTGTGAGATTCTCTACAATCCTTCCTCTGTATGTTTGTCAATAAGTTGCAGCACTTATAAATTTTATCTACTATAAGTCATTCTATATTCAAAGAGTGTTTTGTTATTATCAAGTTTCTATTAATTTATGCCTACAATTCCAGTAGACATAAATTGGGGGAGATTGTTAGGAATATGTTGTGTACTTGATGACAACTTGAAAAACACACTTAGTATATATTATTTAGTATATTTGTAGCTTTCAACAGATGATAACTTCAACATTCATTGAAAGAGTAGCTTATGTTAAAATAAGATTAGTAGCACATTTCTCCATATTATAATGCCTTAGTGAACTAGATGTTGTAGAATATTTAAGTCATGTTGACTACTAGATTGATATGCAAGATAGGTTGGTTAAGTGTAAATATTAGATGCCTTTTAATCTTGTATAAATAAAATGGAGTTAACTTCCATGAAGACAGTCTCAGCTAATGTTTCACTAAACTTCAACGGATGATCAACTTAAGTCTCAATGGATGATCAACTTAAGTCTCAGCGGATGATCAATCTGAGTTTCAACGGATGATCCCATAGAGTTTCAACGGATGATCAATTTGAGTTTCAACGGATGAACAAATTCAAAAGAGCATTTCATAGTGACTTGACAGTCACATGCGTTGATTGTATGCAAATGGAATGTGGCAGCCTAATTACAGGTTTTAGAGAACAAAGAAGCATTTACATTTCCATGCTAAACTCAAGATATTCAAAGATGCTGGATTGAGAAATGAAGAAGCACAAGAATTAGACTAGAAACATTTTTGTCTTATTTTTTATCTCTTTCTCATGTAACTTGGTGATATATAAACCAAGAGTAACAAGTAGAACATTTATCCAAGTAAGTAAGCCATTACCAGAGAAATAGAAAAGGCTACATCTATAAAGAATTTCTCTGTTCTTGTGAGTTCAACTTGTAAGCAGCTGTGTACAACATTGTAACACATAGTTCTCTTATTAATATATAACTGTGGTGGAAAAGTTCAATCCATCAGAATTTTTTTAAGTACTTGTATTTAATTAAATTGTGATTTGATTTCTCTACTACTTTCATTCTGCACCATTGCTAAATCAAACACAGTTATAAATTCATAATAGAACTGTTCTTGAAATTATAAAAGAAGCCAGAATTACATTCAACCCCCCTCTGTAATTCATTGTTAGATTGTTTGGGAATAACACGAATTATTTAATTATTTAATTTTAGTTAATAATTAAATATTTAATTAGTCAATTAATTCAAATATTAATTGATTAATTGATTTAATTAGTTATTAAATAATTTTAATTGATTATTTAATTAGATTTAATTATTTCTTTGGATTTAAAAATTCCGAAAAATAGTTTCGAGTTATAAAATATTATTCTAAACTATTTTCAAGGCTTAATAATTAGTATTAAATAATTTTAAAGTCAGACTTGGGTATTTGAACCTTCTAATTATTTATAAAAAAGTTTGTTGACCCGTTTTAATTTCGAAAAATGTTCAAAAATTCCTATTAAATACATGAAAAATCATTTTAACCCCGTATTTTCTTTGAAAAAATATTTTTATCGAATACCTTACGTGCTATGTGCTATATGTGATTGGATTGATGTATAATATGCCTGTATGTGCATTGTTTGACGGTTTTTACCGTAACTTTCAAGCCGTACGTCAGATTTGGGTGAAACGAATGGTAGATAGAAGCTTGTTACGAATAGAATAAGATGAGAGTAAGTATTGATAAATACTTGTGATACAGATCAATAGACGAGTGCAAGTGAAGTAAAAGTGGATTGAGTTAACGCAAGTATTTCCAAATATTCTTGATACATGTTGCTAAATTTCCCAAATAGTTCTTGTTCTATATTACAAGTTATTTGAGGTATATAACCCTAACCATGATTCTTCTTATTGATCTTTGAGCCGTAAGCCTTATTCTTTGTAAACCATTGATTGTTACTTTCCCATATACGAACCACAAAAATACGATACTACACCACAAATACATATATCCCATACAAAGAACACTAAAATGGCATTAATTAACATGCAAACATTCATACCTTGGAGGTTTGCATGTTAATCAATTCCATTTAAGTGCTCTGTGTATGGGATATTTATATTTGTGGAGTAGTATCGTATATATATGGTTCGTATCTGGGAATTCAACAATCAACGTTTATAAAGAATAAGGCTTACGGCTCAAAGATCAATAAAAAGAATCAGGGTTTAGGGATAAGTACTTTAAAGCACTTGTAATATAAAATAGAACTATCTCAATACATATCAAGATGGTTAAAGAGATACTTGCTTTATAACAAGGAAGATCGGAAATAATTACCTTATCTCAATACGCTTTCACTTTACTTGTACTCGTCTATTGATCCTTACTCAATGACCACTTGCTTTCCCTTTCTACATCTCGGTTCCTCTTTTAGACATTACAAGTCTTTATCAATAATTATTGTCATCTCATTCTATCCCTTACAAGCTCCTATCTACCTTTCGTTTCACCCAAATCTGACGTACAGATTAAAACTTATGATAAAAACCGTCAAATAGTATACACATAAGCGGATTACACATCAGTCAGATCACATATATCACATAGCACGTAAAACATTCAATAAAAATATTTTTTCAAAGAAGATTCGGGGTTAAAATGATTTTCCGGGTATTTAATAAAAAAAATTAACATTTTTTAGAATTAAAGAGGGTCAACAAATCATTTTATAAATAATTACAAGATTTGAATACCCTAATCTGACTTGAAAATCATTTACTAAATAATTATCGAGCCTTGAAAATAATTTAAAATTAATATTTTAAAGCTCAAAACTATTTTTTGAAATTTATAAATCAAAAAAAATAATTAAATCTAATTAAATAATCAATTAAAAATAGTTATTAACTAATTAAATCAATTAATCAATAGAATTTTCAAATTACTTGACTAATTAGTTATTAACTAAAATTAAGTAATTAAATAATTTAGATTTATTTTTGAATTAAAAATACTTTTCAGAATTAAAAACAATAATTTTTTTAATTTTAATTAATTAAAAACAATTTTCTGATAATAAATATAAACAGAAATATAATTTTAAAACAGAAATCTCATTTTTAAAATTTCTAAAAGTTTAAGGGACTGAATTGTAATGTTTTGCAAGAATTTTAAAATTTGTTGTCTTCCCTGTATTTCTTCGCCGGCGGTCGCCAATAACGGCGACCCCGAGCTTTTCCGGCCGACGGTAAAACAACCCAGAACATCATCAAATTAACAGGGATTAATCCCCTTGCTTCTAGAAACACACTGCAAAATTAATTCGAACAAAGTATGTGTAGTTTGACCGGAAAACCGATTGAAACTTTTCGACGCCGCCCTGGTCATTTTTCCTGCCAACTCACTCAGGAAATCCTCCGTTCATCACGTTCATACCAATCGATTCATTTTTCAACGATCTATTCATTGGTGTAATCAATTTAAACTAATAACCCTCATAGCAAAAACGCCCAAATCCAATTAAGAACATTCATATTATGTTCAAACCCTAATTTCAATGATTCGAGAATCAAACTTAATTTTCTATATATTATTGAACTCAAAATTCAACATATAATATACCAAAATGATCAGAATAAAATTATCTACAAGATACAATCATCAAATCACACAAACAATATCAAAATCAAAAAATCATATTTTAATCATAATTTAATTCGAATTTAAATAAATATATTGAAAAATACCTTTGATTTCTACAGTGAAATTGATTATGGAATTTGAAAGTAATTTTCTCAAGCTTTGATTCGGTTACTCACACGCTTGATATTGATTTCGATAACGCCTTCGTTTTTAAGTTTGATTTTAAAGAACACGACGAATATTAGGTTTTTCTCTATAAATTATATAATTTAGCTGTTTGTTTATGATTATCTGTATAAAATAAAATATGATAAAAGCTATTTATACTTACAGAATATTAGTACACATTTGGATCATATCGGATATAAAAATAGATTACTTAGCCGCTAAGTAACAATAAAACTAATCCAATTTGGTACCAGTTTAGGATAATTATCAAAACCGGGCTTTTTATTATACAACCTAAGAGAAGATAATGTAATAGTTTAATGAAAATATCCCATCTCTCGAGGATACGGGTTTTATCGATTCACCGAAATGAATATTATATCGAAAATTTTACGTCGGGACCCGCACAGGTAAAACCGTACTCCGGATCGAAAAATTCAAAACATGAAAAATGCTCAGAATAATCAAGTTCGGTTAGGAAGGAGTTTTCCCGAGACTTCTGGGTTGTAAAAACATAAAATCGGTTGAAGTTGGACGATTCCCGATTATACAAAATAAATTATAACTACTCGGAAAATAATTTATTAAATTTATAAATTCTTTATAAAATCACATAACAATATATAAATTACCAGAAAAATATCAAAATTATCTATACTTTAGTTTGGACATATAAAAATTAAAATACTCAAATTTTATCACATATAAACATCCATACCAATTATCAAATAATTCACCAAAATTCACATAATAATCCCATAATAATTATTTATATAATTACACGATATTTCCCGGATATTACATCCTTCCCCCTTAAAAGGATTTTATCTTCAGAATCTCCTAAGTAAACAAATGAGGGTACTTTTCACGCATATCACTTTCTAGCTCCTAAGTTGATTCTTCAACCCTTGGGTTTCTCCACAGTACTCTTACTAAATTTACAACTTTATTTCTTAACACTTTCTCTTTCTTTTCTAGAATCTCCATCGGATTCTCTACATAAGACAAATCTGCCTGAAGTTCTATCGGCTCATACTCGATTACATGCCTAGAGTCCGCATTGTACTTCTTAAGCATCGATACGTGAAATACATTATGAATGTTCTCCATGTGCTGGGGTAACGCCAATTCATATGCTACCTTGCCGACACGCTTCAAAATTTCAAAAGGTCCAACGTATCTATGACTCGGCTTCCCTTTCTTTCCAAAGCTAGATAATCCTTTCCACGGTGAGACTTTCAAAAACACTAAATCTCCTTCTTCAAATTCCATGTCCTTTTTGGCTTGATCTGCATATTTTCTTTGACGATCCTGTTCTTCCATCAACCTTTTTTGAATGACTTCAACAACTTCTTTTGTCTGTTGTACCAACTCGGGTCCAAGTACCTTACATTCTCTGACTTCATCCCAATATACGGGTGATCGACATTTGCGTCCATAAAGAGCTTCGTAGGGAGGCATTCTGATGCTGGCGTGATAACTGTTGTTGTAAGCAAATTCCACTAAGGGTAAATGATCATCCCAGTTTCCTTTGAAATCAATGGCACAAACACGTAACATATCTTCAATTGTCTGAATCGTTCTCTCGCTCTGCCCGTCAGTCTGTGGATAATAAGTTGTACTCATATTCAACTTAGTTCCCAAACATTCTTGAAAACTTCTCCAAAATCTTGAGTTGAATCTTGGATCTCTGACGGATTCAATCGACACAGGGACTCCGTGACAACTACTATTTCCTTTAAATACATGTGAACCAACTTGTCTAGTGAAAATTTTTCATTAATAGGCAAGAAATGAGCTGATTTGGTTAGTCTGTCCACTATAACCCAAATAGCATTGTGGTTTGCTTTCTTCCTTGGTAATCCGACTATAAAATCCATAGCAATGTGCTCCCACTTCCACTCTGGAATCTCTAACGGTTGCAATAATCCACTTGGCCTCTGATGTTCCGCCTTAACTCCTTGACATGTATAACATTTGATAACCCACTCCACAATTTCTCTTTTCATGTCTAGCCACCAATAATTCTCCTTTAATTTTCTGTACATCTTTGTACTCCCTAGATGGATTGAATACTTTGAGTTGTGAGCTTCTTGTAGAATTTCATTCTTTAACTCTGCCACTGGTGGAATCCAAATTCTGGAAGAAAATATGAGAATACCTTATTCATCCTTCTGAGTACATAACTCTTCTCCTACCAAATGATTGATATTTAATCATGCAATCACAGTCCTTGATCAACTCTAGCCATCTTCTTTGTCTCATATTAAGTTCTTTTTGCGTGAATATGTACTTCAAACTCTTATGGTCCGTATAAATCTCACATATTTCTCTATATAGATAATGTCTCCAAATATTCAGAGCAAATACTATTGCTGCTAGTTCTAGGTCATGAGTAGGATACTTCTGCTCATGAGGTTTCAGTTATCTAGACGCATATGCAATAACTTTATCATGCTGCATCAAAACACAACCTAATTCCTTATGAGAAGCATCACTATAGATTATAAAATACTATTTATCATCTGGAAGTGACAAAACAGGTGCTGTGATAAATCTCTTCTTCAATTCTTGAAAACTTTCTTCACACTTCTCATTCCATATAAACTTCTCATTTTCCTGGTAAGCTTCGTCAAAGGTGTCACAATCCTCGAGTAATCTTGAACAAATCTCCGATAATATCCTGTTAATCCCAATAAACTTTTCACTTCTGTTAGTGTTTTTGGACATTCCCAATTCATAATATCTTTAATATTTGTTGGGTTCACTTTGATCCCTTCATTACTTACTATATGCCCTAAAAATTGAACTTCTTGTAACCAATATTCACACATTAAAAACTTGGCATACAACTTCTCCTTTCTTAAAATTTCCAAAGCTATCCTTAGATGCTCTGCATGGTCTTCCGTCGATTTCGAGTAGATCAAAATATCATCTTTAAACACAATGACAAACTTGTCCAAATATTCCTTAAAAATTCTGTTCATCAAGTCGATAAATGTTGTTGGGGGCATTGGTCAGTCCAAAAGACATCACTAAGAATTCATAATAACCGTACCTTGTTCTGAAAGCAGTCTTTGGTATATCTTCAGGTTTCATCTTTAATTGGTGATATCCGGATCTCAGATCAATCTTAGAGAAATACATAGCTCCTTTCAGCTGATCAAACAAATCGTCGATTCGAGGTAATGGATACTTGTTCTTGATAGTAAGCTTGTTGAGTTCTTAATAGTAGATAAATAACTGCATGCTTCTGTCTTTCTTCTTAACAAATAGTACCGGTGAACCCCATGGGGACACACTGAGACTAATCACTCCTTTTTCCAATAAATCTTGCAATTCCTTTACTAGTTCCTTCATTTCAACTGGCGCCATTCTGTACAGGACCTTGGACAATGGTTCCGTTCCAGGTGCCAAGTCGATCACAAACTCAATTTATCTATCTGGAGGAAGTCCTGGTAACTCATCTAGAAACACATCCAGAAACTCATTTATCACTGGAATGTCTTCAAGTTTCGCTGGCTCCTGATTTCTATCTATCACATAAGCAATAAAATGCTCGCATCCTTGTCACAATAACTTCTTAGCTTAAATCATTGTCAATAACTTCTTTGCTTGCCTCTGACCTCTAAACGTACCCTTTTTCTCGTTCGGCGTCTTCAAAATTACCTTCTTATTAGGACAGTCTATCTGAGCATCATGCTTAGATAGCCAGTCCATTCCTAAAATACCTTCAAAGTCTCTGAACTTAAATGGTATCAAGTCAGCACCAAACTTATTGCCAGAAATCTCAATCTCACAGTCCGTACACACTTGGGTAACAGATACACGCTCTCGATTTGCTAATTCTATAGTCATAATCTCACTGAGCAATTTAACTGGACAATTTAACTTATCAACAAAATCTTGAGAAATAAATGATCGATTTGCCCCCGAATCTACTAGCACTTTAGCACATAAAGAATTCACAGTAAGCGTACATGCCACTACATCAGTGTCTAGAATAACATCATTCACAGACATGTCATAAACTCTAGCTCTGTGAGGTTCATTCACTGTTGGAGTAGATCCCATGATTCTCAGTGCATTATTGACTGGAACTAGTGTTTCGCAATCCCTTGCTATATGTCCTGGCTTTTCACACTTGAAACAGGTAAACCCAATTGCTGGAACCTTGCCTGCCTGATTCCTGATAGGCTGATCCTTATTTGATGGCTCTCTGGATGGTTGATTACGGCACTCACTCGAATAGCGCCCCTTCTGATTGTATCTATAACATACCACATACAACTTGTTGCAAATTCCTCCATACTTCTTTCCGCATACTTGGAAGTATGGCAGCCTCTGCTGGGTTGGTTGGTTCCCAGTGGCTGGACGGTTTCCTTGTCCTCCGTCTCCTGTATTCTGCCATCTGAAACTAAAATTCCTTTCAGGATAAAACTTGCCTTTCCTCTGATTAAAACTTGGAAACTTCCCTGCTTGTGACTTTTCTTCACTTCCCTCAAACTTTCTTTTCTTACTTTCCTTCTCCTTCTGTGACATTTCACTCCCTGTCTCCGCAATCATAGCTATCTGTACTACTCCTACATACGTATCCAACTCAAATATAGCTACCTTCCCTCTGATCCATGGCTTAAGACCTTGCTGAAATCTCTTAGCTTTCTTCCTGTCAAGGTCCATATATGATGGTACAAACCTAGAAAATTCTTCAAACTTACTTTCATAGTATGCTACTGACATATTCCCCTGCCTTAGCTCCAAAAACTTCTATTCCATTTGATCCTGAACAAACTGAGGAAAATACTTCTTCTAAAAATAACTCCTTGAATCTATCCCACGTAATATCATCTGATAGGGATAAATAAATTATGATTGTATAATTAAATACTGCATTAATTATACAAGCTGTGAGTTGTTAGGCCCAATAAAAAGATACATGATACTCAGACCAGAAAGGTTAAGCCTGATGGACCAGATCAGGCCTGATGGAATAAAAAAGGCCCAAAAGCCCTGATTATTAATTAATTTCGTAATTAATTAAGAAGGGAAAAATTAGATGTTGAGAAGAGTCCCGATAAGGATATAAATCCTTAGAGATTAGCCTCAAGGAGACCTAAAAGGATAAGGAATCAGTTTCCTACTATCTAGGACTCCAAAGTTCATTCTAATTATGAGACTTGCCCACCAAGTCTCCTATACCAAATCCAACTCAAGGACTCCCAACATCTATATAAGGGGCCTCACCCCACAGATCAGAACTACGTTTTTTGGCTTGATTCTCTAATTCACAGAGATACGTAGGCATCTCGTAAAGGCAGATCGAGCCACAAAACACGAGAGCAGCCATTAAAGGCCTTGAGCTCCCGAATCTTAGTAATAAATACAGCAAATAATAACCTTAGTTTTTTATCCATAACATTTGGTGCCGTCTGTGGGAAACGCAACAACAACCATGGCGAGAACACGGAGAACAATTGGAGCTCTAGAGGAAGGAACACCATCAGAGACAACCCAGGTGATTTCATCAACCGTGGAGGTTCCTCCCCATTCAACTTATGCATCTACTCAGGGGGAAGCCCAGACAGGGGCAACTCATCCTCAGCCACAAGGGACAACTCCCCCGACTATTCAAGGTACGAATCCTCAAGTTCAACAAGTACATATACCTGTGAATTCTCGACCCGTCGTGTATGAATATTCAACTATTGTTACTACTAACCCCCCTTATGGGATGCCCCTTCACCCTGAGGTTGGAGGAAGCGGATATGCTGGGCGAAGCGAAGCACGAGGGCAGTCGCCCCCTATATACGAGGTTTGGGTCCTATCCCTGAGGATCGGGAATTTTCTGGTCCTTACAGTGAAAGAGACTTCGAATCTTCGGATGATGAAGTGGCCCCGAGAAGGAGGCATCCTGGAAAAGAGGCAATGGCCGATGGAAGGCAACGCCCCCAAAGCACCCCAGGGGCGAATCCCCAAGAAGTGCAGGAAAGGATCAGGGCTCATGAGGCTGAAATCCAAAGGCTGAGGCATGATTTGGAGGCTCACCAGGCCACCAGGCCCCAGATACCTCTTAGGGGGAGAAATCCTCCTCCTGTCATAGACCTGGATGGTCCGGTAAGAAGAAGGGCTGCTGTCCCAAGAACTGATCCAAGCAATCTCCTTCCCCTTGGAGATCCTGATGATCCAACTCCACCCTTCACAGAAGAGATAATGAATGCCCATATCTCGAGGAAATTCAAGATGCCCACTATCGAAGCCTATGATGGCACGGGAGACCCCGTTAATCATGTTAGGACATTCTCTAATGCACTGCTGCTGCAACCCGTGAATGATGCTATAAAGTGTCGGGCCTTCCCTCAAACCCTGTCGGGTGTGGCTCAAAGATGGTACAGTCGCCTGCCCCCAAATTCTATTGGATCGTTCAGAGAATTAAGTCAGGCTTTTATTAAGTAATTCATCAGTGGAAGAGTCCATGAGAAAAGTTCAGCATCTCTTATGAGTCTTGTGCAGGGAGCTAAGGAATCCTTGAGAGATTACCTGAATCGTTTTACAAAGGAGGCTTTAAAAGTCCCAGACCTTGATGATAAGGTAGCCATGATAGCACTGCAACAAGGAACCAGGGATGAGTTTTTCAAGATGTCCTTGGCCAAACGTCCCCCTGAAAACATGTTGCAACTCCAAGAGAGGGCAGGGAAGTATATCAAGGTTGAAGAAAGCATGAGGAAGACCGTAGTAAGTAATGAGCCCATTGGAGGCAAGAAGCGAAAAACTGATTTAGAATATATTGCAAAGGACAAATATCCTAGAACCGAACAAAACCCTGATTCAACCCCCAAGAAGGGAGGACCTGGGCAAAAGTTCACTGAATACGCTAAGCTTAATGCTCCTAGAAGTCAGATTTTGATGGAGATTGAGAAAGACAGAGATGTTCGCTGGCCTAAGCTCTTGAAGGCTGATCCCGCCAAGCTAGATAAGAGCAAGTATTGCAGGTTTCACAAAGATGTTGGCCATGACACCGATGAGTGTAGGCAATTGAAAAATGAAATTGAGTTCCGCATTTGAAAAGGAAGATTGAACAAATACACTGGAGAAGGAGGGGATAGGAATAATAATGGAAGGAAGAACTTTGAGGATCGTAGGAGGGACCAAGACGATCAGGGGCGAAACCCCCAGCCTAGAGGACCAGTTATAAACACCATTTATGGAGGGCCGAGACCTCGAGGGCCTGTGATAAACACGATCTTTGGAGGTCCAACTGCTGCTGGATTGTCCAAAAATTCCAGAAAGGCATATACTAGAGAGGTTATGCATATTGTTGGAGAAGCCCCGAAGAGGGCCAGGACAGAAGTAACATTGGCTTTTGATGATTCCGACCTAGAGGGTGTGAAGTTTCCCCATGACGACCCGCTGGTCATAACACCAATAATAGGAAATAGCCTGGTTAAGAGGGTCCTTGTGGATAATGGTGCTTCTGTGGATATCTTGCTCCACGACACCTTTCTAAGGATGGGGTATAACGACTCCCAGTTGACACCAACCGACATGCCGATATATGGATTTGCTGGAGTAGAATGTCCTGTGGAAGGGATAATCAAATTGCCAACCACCATAGGTACGGAGCCAAGGCAAGCAACGCAGATGCTGGATTTCGTGGTGATAAAGGCTAGTTCAACTTATAATGCTATCATGGGGAGAACAGGGATACATGCCTTCAAGGCAGTCCCCTCTTCCTACCATTCAGTCATGAAGTTTACCACCCGAAACGGGATTGGAGAAGAGAGAGGAGATCAAAAAATGGCTAGAAGCTGTTATGTGGCCTCTTTGAGGGCAGATGGAGTCGGGGGGCAGGTTCTTCCTATTGAAGATATGGATGTTCGAGAAAATGATGAGAATAGAGGAAGGCCAGCAGAAGAATTGGTTTCGATTCCTTTAGACCCCGAGAATCCTGAGAGGACGACTTTCATTGGAGCCACATTAGAGGAGCCCCTTAGAGGGAAGTTAGTGAAATTTTTGCAAGAAAATAGTGATGTGTTTGCATGGTCAGCAGCTGATATGCCAGGCATAGACCCGGAGTTAATTACTCACAAGCTAAACGTGGATCCAAGCCGGAAGACAGTGAAACAAAAGAAAAGAAATTTTGCCCCGGAAAGACAAGAGGCTATAAAGCAGGAAGTAGAAAAGCTCTTAGAGGCTGGTTTCATTGAGGAGATTCAATTTCCGGAGTGGTTAGCAAACCCTGTAATGGTGAAGAAGGCTAATGGAAAGTGGAGGATGTGTATAGACTTCACTGATCTGAATGATGCATGCCTCAAAGACTGTTTTCCGCTGCCTAGAATTGATACTTTGATTGATGCCACTGTTGGACATGAGATGCTGAGTTTCATGGATGGATTTAGCGGATACAACCAGATCAAAATGCATAAGGATGACATTCCAAAGGTATCATTTATCACTGACTTTGGTGTTTATTGTTATCTTGTTATGGCGTTCGGTCTCAAGAATGCAGGAGCCACCTATCAAAGGTTGGTGAATAGAATTTTCAAGGATCTTATTGGTAAGACTATGGAAGTCTATGTTGATGACATGTTAGTCAAGAATCTAGTAAAGACTGATCATATAGCCCATTTAAGGGAAGTTTTTGAGGTCCTGAGGTACCACAAGATGATGTTGAATCCTACGAAGTGTGCTTTCGGAGTAGGATCTGGAAAATTCTTGGGACTGATGGTCTCAAAGAGGGGAATTGAGGCTAACCCGGATAAGATAAAGGCGATCCTGGACATGGAACCACCAAAAATTGTTAAGGATGTTCAGAAGCTTACAGGAAGGGTTGTTGCGCTAGGACGATTCATCTCCAAGTCGGGGGACAAGTGTTTGTCATTCTTCAAATCGCTAAAGAGCATCAAAGACTTTGTATGGAGTGAGGAAAACCAGAAGGCATTTGAAGAGTTAAAGAAGTATATGGCCCAGGCCCCGTTATTGGCCAAGCCAGTTCTGAGTGAAATTTTATTCTTGTACTTGGCTGTTTCAGAGAGCGCCTTGAGCGCGGTGTTGGTTAAGGAAGAACTGAAAGTCCAGAAACCCGTATACTGTGTCAGCAAAATTTTGCATGGTGCTGAGTTGAATTATTCAACTATTGAGAAATTCGCTTTAGCCTTGGTAATGGCTTCAAGAAAGCTGCGTCCTTATTTTCAAGCTCACCAGATTGAAGTGCTAACAAATCAGCCACTGAGAAATATCATTCATAGTCCCAAGGCAAGTGGGAGACTGATTAAGTGGGCAATAGAGTTGGGAGAGTTTGATCTCAAGTATAAGCCACGTACGGCTATAAAAGCCCAGGCACTAGCTGACTTCGTGGTGGAATGTACCATACCCAACCAAGAAGTCGGGGACAGGAAGATACCATACCTCAAGACAAGGGAGTCGATAATGGGGACAGGGAGAAGGATGATAAGGAGAAAGAATATTGGGTTCTCTATTTTGATGGAGCATCAAAAACAAATTCCAGTGGAGCAGGGTTGGTTTTGCAAAGCCCTGATGGGTTCTTAATTGAGTATGCTATGAAGCTAGATTTTCCAACCACAAACAATGAGGCAGAGTATGAAGCCCTGATAGCTGGCCTTGGTCTAGCTGGGACACTTAGAGTCAAAAACTTAAAGGTCCGTGGAGACTCGAAGCTGATCATATCTCAGGTAAAGGGAGAATTTGAGGCAAGGGATGATATGATGGCTAAGTATGTCTGCCTAGTAAGGGCTGTGATGACCCAATTTAATGAATGCCATGTTGAACACATTTCAAGGGAAGAAAATTTTAAGGCAGATGCGCTATCAAAGTTCGCTTCATCTGAGATTGAAGAAAGTTCAGGAAGTGTGTACTTCCGTGTTTTGAAGACATGAAGCATAGATGTTAAGCTAGTGGCTCCCATAGGCTTGGGGACGTCATGGATTGATCCCATCAAGGCTCACATTCAGACCGGTTAGTTGCCAAGTGATGCAACTGAAGCACGGAAGTTAACTGTTAGGGCACTAAGGTACTCTTTGATAGATGGGATTCTTTACAAAGATCTTTCGTGGTTCCCTACTTGAGGTGTCTCAGGCCCGATGAGGCACGCTTGGCTCTTGAAGAAGTGCATGAAGGTATTTGTGGACAACACTTGGGGGGCAGGGCCTTGGCTCATAAGATAACTCGTTTAGGCTTCTATTGGCCAGAAATAATGGCTGATGCCAAAGAATATGTAAAGAAGTGTGATCGCTGTCAGAAGCATGCACCAGTTGTTAGACAACCCCCCGAGATGCTGACCTCTATCAACTCGCCTATTCCCTTTGCCATGTGGGGGATGGATATTCTAGGGCCTTTTCCTATGGCCTCGACACAAAGGAAATTTCTAATTGTAGCCATTGATTATTTCACCAAGTGGATTGAAGCCAAACCCTTGGCCAAAATCACTACTAAGCAGGTTGCACAATTCCTGTGGGAAAACATTATGTGCCGATATGGAATTCCCCGTATCCTCATCACTGACAATGGAACACAATTCAACAATGAGGAATTCAAGAAGTATTGTGAAGAAAATGAAATTGAGTTACGATTCACCTCTGTGGCTCACCCTTAAGCCAATGGGCAAGCAGAGGTAGCAAATCGGATAATCCTGGATGGACTAAAGAAGAGGATCGAGAAGTCAAGAAATAATTGGGTAGATGAGATACTTCCAATATTATGGGCCTACAGGACTACCTGTAGAGTCACGATAGGAGCAACTCCCTTCATGTTGGCATATGGGGCAGAAGCAGTAGTTCCAGTAGAGATATCACATTCCTCTCCAAGGATTCAGGATTTCAATGCAGAAGAAAATGAGGAAGGGCAGAGTTTAGCCCTGGATTTAATCGATGAAGTGCGAGATAAAGCACATGCAAAGATAGTAGAATATCAGAAAAAGGCTTCATTCTACTACAACCTAAGGGTTAAAGAGAGGTTTTTCAAACAAGGTGACCTAGTCTTGAGAAAAATAGAGGCTTCTAGTGTCGGACAGAAAGGAAAGCTTGCCCCGAATTGGGAAGGGCCGTACAGAGTCAAGAGCGTTCAGGGTAGAGGAACCTACAAGCTGGAAACTATGGAAGGTTTTGAAGTCCCGAGGACCTGGCACGCACAAAACCTGAAGGTTTACTACGTGTAAGATAGGCGAAGTACGATTCTCACTTGTCATTGTGACAAGTAGGTTTAAAAGCACCTTGAAGCTTTGCTTGCGTGGGATTTTATATTCCAGTAGAATTTACATTGTCTAGTTATTGTTGATTAGGGTCGAACCCATGTTGTGTAAGGTTTTGGAAAACCATACTTCATATTAAAGAGTTTGAAATTATTTCTATCTAAGGATGTTTAAAGTTCAAATGCGTATTAAGATTGTAAAGTTAAAACAGAAAGAGGCAAGAAAAGCAACATATGAAATATAACCCCGAAGGGTAACAAGTTTAGATATGAATAAAGTTCAAAAAGAAGATATACAAAAAGTTAGGCCTTGGAAGGCTGAGATTCCTCAGAACCACTATCCGAAGTCTCCTCGGAAGTCTCAGTCGTTCCTTCGGACGTCTCGGTTGTCCCCTCCGAAGTCCCTGTAGAAGTTCCCTCTGCAGGAGATGCTGGCTGTTGAGGCGCTGCTTTTGGAGGCTCTTCCACCCTGGCCTTCTTAGCGACAGGCTCAAACTCCTCTTCGGAAGAATCTTCCTCCTCTCCATCCTTGATCATAACAGCAAGCTTCTCAGTAACACCTCCAAGCTCTGGAACCCGCACAGGGCAAGGAAAGGGGGACTGCTCAAGGACCTCTGGAAACTCATCCTGGATGGCCTCCACAGCAGCATCCCAGCCCTCTTTATAGCTAACCGGGTGAAGAAGGGCATCATGCTCCACCATCAAGTCCTTGAATTCTTGGGTGTCCATCCAGCCATCAAAGGCTTTGTCCTTCTGCGCCTTCAGAATGACATTTTCGGCCCGGGCCGTCTCCAGGTCAGAAGTGGAAGAGGCCAGTTGAGCTTCAAGGGCCTCTATTTTTTGGTTGGCCTCCTCCAGCTTCTTGTTGGCATCTTCCAGGCCAACCTTCCAAGCCTTAGCTTGGTGAATGGCCCCTTGGAAATGGGCGTTAGCCTGCAAGAGAAACAGCGAAAGTTTAGAAAAGAAACATGGAAAGATAAGTATGAAGGGCATAGGTAAAGGACGTACTGTCGCCAGAGCCTGGGCTCCAAATAGCTCATTCCCCTCTAAGTCCTGTTGAAGGACAAAATCTTGATAATCCACCGGGGAGATGGAATGCTTAGACCATTCCTTGGACAGCGCCGTGCTGCCCATAATTGAGTCCTTGCCCCGGATCCCCCAAGCAGGTTGAAAATAGGCCCCTGGCCTCTGCTTGGTGCGCAGAACTTGGCTGGGGCCTTCCTCATCTGGCTCCATTGCCTGAAGAAGGAACTCGGGGAAGCGGTCACCCAGTCGAGGGTCTTTAAAGATCTTCCCAGCCCTCTTCATCCTGGTTATCTCCAGGTCCTTCGGCTTGGTAGCCTCCTCAATCTTCTCAGCCACTACAACAAACAAAGTCAGTTGAAAACCAATGAAATAAAAGTGCAGGAAATAAAGGAGGTAAGAAAGGGAACTTACTTTTCTTATTAACGGGCGAAAGGCCGCATATTACCAGGACGGTCTCCCGGATAAGGTCCCAACAATGGGAAGTACCGTTGTCTTGCGTAAGGAGGTTGAATCCTCTAGCCTCCTCCTCAGACAAAGTTATGTCATTTGGGCTCCCGTCCACGGCCAGCCCAAAGGATGATCGAAACAGGGAGCCCCAATCTCCACCTTCCCAAATAACAAACAAAAAATCTTTCTTCCACCCCAAGTTGTTGTCAGGGATGGACTTCCCATTCACGATATGGGGGATAGTGGGGCGCTGGTTGATAGAAACCCAACCCGGACTTTTATCAGGGCTGTTTTTGAACTGAAAAATCTTCCTGAAGACAGCAACAGATGTGGGGACGTTGTGCTTGGCGCATTGCGACAGATAGCACAGAATTAACCTCCAGGAATTAGGGGGAAGTTGGCAAGGGCTGATGCCCACATCAGCCAGTAGCAAAGGAATGAATGGATGAAAAGGGAGTCTAATACCTGCCCTTAGAGTATCCCTATAGACGCATAGCGCGTCCTTCTTCCACTGACAGACCCTGTCGGCCGAACCCGCAAGAACCAGCTTAAAAGGCTCCTTGATTTTGAAGCAGCTGCTCAACTTTTCCAGCTCCTTGAGATCCCGTAAAGTACTGATATGATCGTGCGCGTCCAGATGCGCATCAGACGGATACTCGTCCCCTCGAGTGTTGATCATGTCGATTAAGGAAGTATACCTCGATCGAATAGGAAAATCGTTGGACTTTCTAGCCACGTTCATCTTGGCCAAGCGAGTCATTCTTTTGTCAGCCATCTGAAAAAAGTAAGGGGCACGTAAATAGGCTATCTTAAAATGGCACACAATGGAAAAATAGACACGAAAAGCAAAGGGATGAATCTTACCTGAAGAAGCGCTCCTGAAAAAGGCTTTGAGCTCCGACTTGCTGTTATTCCTCTGAGAATCTTAGCAGGAAGATAAAGAAGAAAACTAAGAAATGAGAAAGTGAGGAGTAATAGCCTTTCCTCATTCCTTTATATAAGAGGAAAAGGAAGTTGAAGGGACGAAAAGGCCATTGAGAACAAAAGCCCATAGGAAAAAGCCCAGAAAAAAGAATATTCCAGAATATTCCTAGGAATTCTAGAGCATTCTAAACAGGGTGTATTAAGCCCAGATCAATAAAAGAGGCCTAGTAAGATTTGAAAAGGCCCAATAAGATTTGAAAAGGCCCAATAAAAGAGGCCCAATAAGATTTGGAAAAGCCCAATAATAGAGGCTCAGTAAAATTTAATAAGGCCCAACAAACAAGGCCAGGCCCAAATCCAATTAGGATTTGGAAAATACAATACCCTAAATTAAAGCTAAATAAATAAGGCTAGTGGAAGACCAGGAACCAGGTCGAAATCCAGGTCGTGAATCATGCCCGAAATCTTTCGAGCAGACACCCGAAAATAACGGGTAAAAAAAGACCAGAATCCAGGTCGAATTCCAGGTCGTGAATCCTGCCCGAAATCTTTCGAGCAGACACCCGAAAATAGCTGGAATAACGGGACTGAATTGAGGTCGAAGCTTCGACCAGGAATGAGGTCGAATAAACCAAGCATCTTTCAAAAAATGGGGATTAAAAACCCAGGTCGAAGTTCGACTAGGATCCTGGTCGAATTCCAGGTCGTGGATCCTAGTCAAAATCCTTCGACCAGGAAGCAAGAAAACCAAAGAATTTTCGAACAAGATTCAGGTCGAAATATCGACTAGAATCCTAGTCGAAATCCTAGTCGATAGGCTCATGACAAGAAGCTAAAAAAGGTGGAATTTTTGACCTAGATCCAGGTCTTTTCGACTAGGATCCTGGTCGAATTCCAGGTCCTAGATCCAGGTCGAAATTTCGACTAGGATCCTGGTCGAATTCCAGGTCGTGGATCCTAGTCGAATTCCTTCGACCAGGATGGCAAGGCTGACCCCTATTTTCGACTAGGATCCAGGTCGAAATTTCGACTAGGATCCTGGTCGAAAAAGGGCTGGAAATCTGAAAAATAGGGAAAATCCCAGAAAATTAGGGAAAAATCCCAGAAAATTAGGAAAAATCCCAGAAAATTAGGGAAAAATCCCGAAAATTAGGGAAAATCCCAGAAAATTAAGGAAAATCCCAGAAAATTAGGGAAAATCCCAGAAAATTAGGGAAAATCCCAGAAAATTAGGGAAAAATCCCGGAAATTAGGGAAAATCCCAGAAAATTAGGGAAAAATCCAGAAAATAAGGGAAAAATCCCGGAAATAAGGGAAAAATTCCTGGAAATTAAGATAATTCCTGAATAAAAGGAAAAATTCATTGTAAATATGTAGGTCGCTCCACACTTTACGGAAAAACGAAACCCTGTAAGGGAATGAATAGACTTAACTTCTGTGAAACCTAATCAATGTTTCCCAGAAGTTGGGGGGCAAATGATAGGGATAAATAAATTATGATTGTATAATTAAATACTGCATTAATTGTACAAGCTGTGAGCTGCTAGGCCCAATAAAAAGATACATGATACTCAGACCAGAAAGGTTAAGCCTGATGGACCAGATCAGGCCTGATGGAATAAAAAAGGCCCAAAAGCCCTGATTATTAATTAATTTCGTAATTAATTAAGAAGGGAAAAATCAGATGTTGAGAAGAGTCCCGATAAGGATATAAATCCTTAGAGATTAGCCTCAAGAGGACCTAAAAGGATAAGGAATCAGTTTCCTACTATCTAGGACTCCAAAGTCCATTCTAATTATGAGACTTGCCCACCAAGTCTCCTATACCAAGTCCAACTCAAGGACTCCCAACATCTATATAAGGGGCCTCACCCCACAGATCAGAACTACATTTTTTGGCTTGATTCTCTAATTCATAGAGATACGTAGGCATCTCGTAAAGGCAGATCGAGCCACGAAACACGAGAGCAACCATTAAAGGCCTTGAGCTCCCGAATCTTAGTAATAAATACAGCAAATAATAACCTTAGTTTTTTATCCATAACATCATATGTGTCTTCCAATGCCTTAACAGTTTCCCACCTATAGGTGGCTTCATTCTTAAAATAGTTGCTCGTATATACAATTTTATGTTCCTTTCTCACCTTGACTAAAGAAAATGCTTTTTCAATCTCCTTTAACCAAACTCTTACTTCAATAGGATCTAAAGAACCCTTAAATTCCGGTGGATTCACCGCCTGAAAAGTCTTAAAGGTCACCTGAGGATTGGCCTATCTTTGTTGTTGTTGTTTCAGGTTGACTGTTTCTTGAGCCAAGATCTGAAGAATCTGGGCTATAGTCGGGTCTATAGGACCTCTATTTATATTCTGGTTATTGTTGTCTTGGTTATTGTTGTTGGTTTCTTCATTCTGGTTGGTAGAATAGTTATTTCTTCTGGGAGGCATTTTCTGCAAACAACTTATTGAGCCTTTAAATCAAATCTTTTTTATGAAAAGTTTTCGTAAAAGCGAAATATCTTTTTTTGAAAACATTCTCAATGGTTGAACTAAGTAAATTGCATGCTTCTTTACAGAATGTAAACACTTAAGGGGATAAGGTACATATTATCAAAAGGGTTTATAACTGGTGTATTCAATAAAATAAGCTAAAGCAGGTGCAGTAATGTAAATGATAATACTGGAAAAGGAAAGGTACTGATATATATATGTCAAAGTTTGGTAGTACAAGTGTGAGAATATTTCAGCAAAAGCAAGAGGTACAACAGGTCTATCCATTAGTTAGCAAGTCTAGTCTATGTGTACAACCAAAGTCTGCCACACACATTACATAATAATATACACATAACAATTGTCACAACATCTCTGTCACCTAGCTCTAGGGAAACTCTGGTCCACCAAGCCTCGCAAGATCCTCTAACACCTCTCTGGCCCATCCATAAGAGCATCTGGGGCTGCATACTCACAATTAGCTCCATGAAGTCTAGCCTCAAGTATTACCCGGGTTACAAGAATCTCATCCTGAAGCTCCCTCGCACTCCTGCCAATATATATAGTCTTTATAATATGCTGCACCTCCTGAATCCGAGCCAACAGGGTCTTTTTCTCTAAAAGAAGAGCCTCATACTGATGGTAAGCAACAGGGTGTGGATACTGGAAAGATGCACCCACAACCAAATGTCCGGTAGAGTCAGAATCAGTAGGTGGGTTTCTCGAATAGGTGGTCTCACACTGGGAGGTGAAATAGCTCGTAGTGGTGCATCCGTCACAAGAGGAGGTAATATAGCTAACACTGGTGGAAGATCACGGCGTGGATCAGATGACGGTCCTCAAACTGAAGGCTCCGAATGATCAGATGATACCGGGATAAAGGAATTTTCCATTGCTGCAATCTGAAAATCACATTGCTAATAAAAATCTCGAATCTCAACATGTTACGTACCAAAACCTACTATAGAGTCACACCCAACCTCTCAACATCCTATCTTTCTATTTCTTAATCCTAATCCTAATCCTCTACCCAGTCCCAAAAATCTAGGCTTGTGGCAGTGACTTCTAACCTGTAGCTCTAATACCAAACCTGTGCACCCTCAAAATCCAGGTCAGAAGTTTGGAGTTCACAACACACACACCCCCAATATATAAACCTATTTATGAAAATAATATATGCAATGACCCTACTTCCATAACCACGGATCGCAACAGGTTAAAGTATGCACACAAGCCACAACCTTATTTATATTACAAATGTACCAAATCCTAATTAGTTTAACTTACAACTGAAAATAAAACATTCTTACAAGCTTTCAAAATTAACTAAGACAAAGGTCTTCCACTAGCTTATTCTATCTCAACCTAGAAACCTAGCTCACACACTTGTCTGGGGATCCTCGCTACCAATAGTTTCCTTTTTAACAGGAAAAAACATAAATAGATTTGCAAAAGTGAGCTAACTAGCTCAGCAAGTCAGAATGAAAATACTGAGATTAAAAAATGATCAATTAAAATGATATAAGGAATCAAGTTTCTCGATAAGCAATTATTAGAATTGGATATTCACTTTTATTTTAAAAACTAAGGTTAGGCTGTTGATCAGTCACGCACTAACCCCAAACAAGGAACATAGCTCTGCTCTATATACTGGATCAAAGGCACACATTGGCCTAATATGACCACGAATCTGGTCTAACCATGAATCTGGTCCACATTTAAAAACAATCCAATTATATAATATCAACATGTTAAACAAAGTAAATCAATAAACAGAATTATAAACAACATTTATCTCAAAGCATAGGGTGAGTCATAACACCATGAAGGTATAACAAGATGTGTAAAAGGATTGGCTTCAAGCCTGGGAAAGAATCAGATAGCAGAGGAATGAAGGTTTAATGGTTACAAGGATTAGTCTTCTATTGTACAAGGTATGAAGGTTTGCATGTTAATCAATTCCATTTAAGTGCTCTGTGTATGGGATATATGTATTTGTGGAGTAGTATCGTATATATGTGGTTCGTATCTGAATATTCAATAATCAACAGTTTACAAAGAATAAAGCTTGCGACTCAAAGATCAATAAGAAGAATCAGGGTTTATGGTTAAGTACTTTATAGCACTTGCAATATAAAATAGAACTATCTCAATACGTATCAAGATGGTTCAACAGATACTTGTAGTATAACAAAGAAGATCGGAAATACTTGCCTTATCTCAATCCGATTTCACTTTACTTGTACTCGTATATTGATCTGTACTCACTGATCACTTGCTTTCCCTTTATATGCCTTGCTTCCTCTGTTAGACATCACAAGTATTTATCAATACTTATTCTCATCTCATTCTATTCATTACAAGCTTCTATCTACCCATCGTTTCACCCAAATCTGACATACAGATTGAAAGTTGTGATAAAAACCGTCAAATAGTATACACATAAGCGGATTACACATCATTCAGATCACATATAGCACATTGCACGAAAGACATTCGATAAAAATAATTTTTCAAAGAAGATTCAGGGTTAACATGATTTTCTGGGTATTTAATACGAACATTTTTTGGAATTAAAACGGGTCAACAAATCATTTTATACATAATTACAAGGTTTGAATACCCGAATATGAATTCAAAATCATTTAATAATAATTATCGAGCCTTGAAAATAATTTAAAATAATATTTTAAATCTCGAAACTATTTTTTGAAATTTTCAAATCAAAAAAATAATTAAATATAATTAAATAATCAATTAAAATTATATGATAACTAATTAAATCAATTAATTAATTAATATTTAAATTAATTGACTAATTAAATAATTAATTATTAATAAAAATTAATTAAACAAATAGTTCAGATTTATTTTTGAATTAAAAATAATTTTCAAAATTAAAAATAAATGAATTTTGGAATTTTAAATAATTAAAAACAATTTTCTGAAAATAAATATAAACAGAATGATAATTTTTGAAAATTTTTAAAATAAAAATCCCATTTTTAAAATTTTTGAAAGTTTCAGGGACTGAATTGTAATGATTTGCGAAATAGCGGACCAAACACTGTGGCTGTTTGGGATTAATGATTTTTGAGAGCTTTGGACTTATAAGACCAATTACACTACAGATGCCTGTTTGGGAAACCATTCACAAAATGCTCATTGCCTAGTTTATAGTAAAAAACTTGAAAGTTGAGAGGACGTACTTTTTCATTTGTTCATTTCATTTTCCTTCTCTCTTGATGTCACATTCTCATTACAACAAATTTTTTTTGCAATTATTATACTTTAAATAAATTGATATTTATATTTTTGATTTAAAATTATATTATTAAATAATTATCTTTACTTCCATTATATAAGAGATTTGACGTTTTTCATGTATTTTTAAAAGATTTGAAAATATAATAAAATTGATATTTTCAATTTCTTGTGAATTATATATATATATAATGTCAAGAAAAGAAAGAGGAAAATTTAATTATTTTCAATATCATTATATTCTAAATAATAAAAAATATAACTTATAAGTTATGATTTACCAAACACATTATTAGCTTATACGTAATTTATACAAAAAATTATCCAAATACTTAAATAACTTATAAGTTAAAATGTTTATATCACTTATACGACACTTTTCAACTTTAAGGTATAAGTTACTTGTTTTAAGGAACCCCAAATTGGCCCAATAATTTGTTGTTTTCACCGTCTTTCTTCGCTGGCGGTCGCCATTAACGGCGACCCCGAGCTTTTCCGACCAACTGTAAAACAACCCAGGACGGCATCAAATTAACAGGGATTAATCCCCTTGCTTCGAGAAACACATCTGCAGAATTAATTCGAACAAACGATGCGTAGTTTGACCGAAAAATCGATCGAAACTTTCCGTAGCCGCCCTGGTCATTTTTCCGGCCAACTCACTCCGGCAATCCTCCGTTCATCACGTTCATACCAATCGATTCATTTTTTAACGATCTATTCATTGGTGTAATCAATTTAAACTAATAACCCTCATAGCAAAAACGACCAAATCCAATTAAGAACGTTCATATTATGTTCAAACCCTAATTTCAATGATTCGAGAATCAAACTTAATTTTCTATATGTTATTGAACTCAAAATTGAACATATAATATACCAAAATGATCAAAATAAAATTATCTACAAGATACAATCATCAAATCACACAAACAACATTAAAAATAAAAATTCATATTTTAATCATAATTTAATTCGAATTTAAATAAATCTATTGAAAAATACCTTTGATTTTTTCAGTGAAATTGATTATAGAATCTGAAAGTACTTTTCTCAAGCTTCGATTCGGTTATTCACACGCTTGATTTTGATTTCGGTAACGCCTTCATTTTTAGGTTTGATTTTGAAGAACAAGACGAATATTAGGGTTTTTCTTTGTAAATTGTATAATTTAACTGTTTGTTTATGATTATCTGGATAAAATAAAATACGATAAAGGCTATTTATAAATACAGAATATTGGTACCCCTTTGGATCATATCGGATATAAAAAAAGATTACTTAGCCGCTAAGTAACAGTAAAACCGATTCAATTCGGTACCAGTTTAGGATAATTATCAAAACCTGGCCTTTTGTTATACAACCTACGAGACGATACTGTAATTTTTTAATCAAAATATCCTGTATCTCGATGATACGGGTTTTATCGATTAACCAAAACGAATATTGTATCGAAAATTTTACGCCGGGACCCGCACGGGTAAAACCGTACTCCGGATCGAAAAAGTCAAAACACGGAAAAAGCTCAGAATAATCAAGTTAGGTTAGGAAAGAGTTTTCCCGGGACTTCCGGGTTTTAAAAACGTAAATCTGTTGAAGTTGGACGATTCCCGATTATACAAAATAGTTTATAATTACTCGGAAAATAATTTATTAAATCTATAAATTCTTTATAAAATCATATAAAACATATAAATTGATAGAAAAATATCAAAATTATCTATACTTTATTTTGGACATATAAAAATTAAAATACTCAAAATTTATCACATATAAACATCGAAACATGAATACCAATTACCAAATAATTTACCAAAATTCACATAATATGTTAGATGTATTTGAGATGTCATGTCTAATATGTTTCATGTTTAGTTTTCAGATCTTAACAAACAGGAAATATCAATAATTACTGGAATCAGTACTTACTGGAAGTCAGAACTTAAGGATATCAGAACTTAGGTTATTAGAAGATAAAAATCATAAGATAGATATCAGAACTAAAGTACGAGAGGACTTACAGTTAAGGAAGGAAGCTGATTTACAGGAAAGAAGATCGAGACTAATACAAAAGAAGATATGCATGGAAAGAGTTAAAAGATAAGAAGACTTGTATACGATCTCTGATTGATATATTTTAGGAGACATAATTATATTCCATATCAATTAGAAGTTATCTCGTAACTGTGTACTATATAAACACAGACATAGGTTTACACTATATGTGTTATCATTATAGAGAAGATCATACATTGTAACCTAGCAACTCTCGTGATATTTGTTCATCACTGAGAGAAAACAGTTCCAATATAACAGAGTTTATTATATTGAATATATCTGTTTACTGTTACTTGTGTTCAAATTCGATTTGATTGTATTAAACACTGTATTCAACGCCCTTCTACAGTGTTGTGTGACCTATCAATTGGTATCAGAGCTTATTTGTTAACACACATACAGTAAAGATCAAAAATAATCATGTCTGAAGAAGCGGAAAATCCAACCAAGCCCACCAAAATTGAAGAAACTCAAAAGACTCAAATCCACAGTCGATATGAGACTATTAGGGTTCCCATATTGAGAACTTCTGAGTATCCCATATGGAAAGTGAAGATGGCTATGTTTCTGGAAGCTATAGATCGAGAATACTTTGACAGAATTAATGAAGGACCACATAAGCCAACCAAACTCTCTGTTGTAGTTGCAGATCAGCCAGCAAAGACCATACCAAAGGATAAAAGTGAGTATACAGCTGAAGATATCTCATCCATTGCTAAGGATGCAAAGGTAAGGCATTTGATGCATAGTGCCATTGATAATGTCATGTCAAACAGGGTAATTCATTGCAAAACTGCAAAGGAGATATGGAATGCCTTGGAGACAAGATGCCAGGGAACTGATGCAATCAAGAAGAACAGGAGGACTATACTCACTCAAGAGTATGAGCACTTTGACTCAAAAGGTGATGAGTCATTAACTGACTTATATGACAGGTTTGTCAAACTCTTGAATGATCTGTCACTGGTGGACAAGGAATATGATCTTGAAGATTCAAATCTAAAATTCCTTTTAGCTCTTCCTGAAAGTTGGGATTTGAAGTCTACTACTATAAGAGACAACTATGCTCTTGATGAAACTACTCTTGATGAAATTTATGGTATGCTCAAGACTTATGAACTTGAGATGGATCAAAGGAGCAAGAGGCATGGGAGAAAGTCAAGGACAGTTACTCTTAAGGCTGAGGAGGAATCCCCCAAAGTGGCTATCTCAAAGAAAGGCAAATGAAAGGCTCTCATCATAAAGTCTGATTCAGAATCATCAAGCTCTGATGATGATGATTCAGAAACTGAAAGTTTAACTGAAATAGATGTTGATGCAGAGATGACGAAATTATGTGCTCTTATGGTGAAGGGTATCACAAAGATAGCCTACAGGAAATTCAGAAGGGGAAAGAAGTTTTCCAGGAAAGGTGTAAGTACTGATAAGAAAGGGTTCGGAAAGTATGATGGCCAAAGTGCAAAGTTTGACAAAGGAGACAACTCAAATGTCAAATGCTACAATTGTGGTGAAAGAGGCCACATATCTCCTGACTGCAAGAAAGGAAAGAGTGACAAAGGCAAGGCACTTGTCACAAAGAAGAAAAGCTGGACAGACTCTTCAGATTCTGAAGATGAGGTGAATTATGCTTTAATGGCAAATACAGATGGTAGCCCTGAAATTGCTGAATTGAAGGTACCTCAAACAACTTATGCTTTTCATACTGATGAAATTACTGAGTTGAGATTATATCTTAAAACCATGTTTATTAGCTACAGAGATCAAACTTTACCATGTGAAAGATTAACTTCTGAAAATCTTGCTTTTAAGAAAAGGAATCATTATTTAGAAAAGGAGTTAGTTAAGTTCCATCAAACTCAGAAAGAAAGAGATGATGCAAAAAGAGATGAAGTGCTAAAATTGAATAAATCTCTAAAACCTGAGTTAGAAAATGAAAAAGAGATTATCAGGACTTGGACTAACTCTGGCAGAACAACTCAGAATTTATTAAGTAGTGGAAACTGGAAAGAGGACTTAGGTTATGGAGATGATAAAAGTGAAAAAGGAACTGAACAAACTGAGCCAATTGTTGTTAAACAAACTGCTAAGCCAAAGGCAAATCCTGTTAATTTTGTAGCTAAAACTGTAAAGTCTGATTCTCAAAAGATGAAAGAGTCTGTGATAGAAGTAAAGGAGAAGTCAACTTCTGACAAATTAGAACAGGATAAACCTGCTGAAGTCAACATAGGCTTAATGACAAAGAAGCAGCTTAAGCATAAGCTGAAAGAAATAAGGAATGTCAACATGGTAAAGGCAGCTAGGAAAAATAGGAATGGAAAGGAAGGTGTGAATAAAAGCAATAATTATATGCCTGTTCCTAATGCTCCTTGAAAGAAATGTTATAACTGTGGAAACTCTAACCATCTTGCTTCTTTTTGCAGGAAGAATAAGAATATAAACTCTTTACCTTCTAAGTCAGGAGTTAAGAGTTAGTCTGTTAGGTTTAAGCCACAAAATCCTTGTTTTCATTGTGGTAGTTTATGGCATTCCATTTATACCTGTAAGGAATATCATAGTTTGTACTATGATTATTATCAAATAAAACCTTCTTTGAAGAAAGTTGATTTAATTCCTTATAGTGTAAAGTTTGATGCAAAGTCTGATATAAGTTCTAATAAACAATATGTTAGCATAAACTCTGATATTAAATCCGCTGCAAATGCTACCAAACTTAAAAAGGCCAAAGGATCCAAGCAAGTCTGGGTCCTTAAAACTAACCATTAGTGGTCTTTGTGATTGCAGGGCAACATGAAAAACATCCTAGTACTGGATAGTGGATGTTCAGGATATATGACTGGAAATAAAGCCCTACTATCAGACTTTGTGGAAAAAGCTGGCCCAGGAGTTTCTTATGGAGATGGCAACATGGGAAAACTCTGGGATATGGCAATATTAATCTTGGGAATGTCATCATTGAAACAGTAGCTCTTGTCTCAGGATTTAAACACAATCTGCTGAGTGTGAGTCAAATCTGTGACAGAGGTTATCATGTGGATTTCTTTGAAGAACACTGTGAAGTTGTAAGAAATTCTACAGGCAAAGTGGTTCTGAAAGATTACAGGCATGGTAACATTTATGAAGCCAGACTTTCAACAAGTATTGATGGTTCTGCAATCTGTCTGTTAAGTAGAGCATCAATTGAAGAAAGCTGGAATTGGCACAAAAGACTCTCTCATTTAAACTTCAATAACATAAATGAGCTTGTAAAGAAAGATCTTGTGAGAGGACTGCCAAAATCAGTATTTGCACCTGATGGCCTTTGTGATTCATGTCAAAAGGCAAAACAAAGAAAATCTTCTTTCAAGAGCAAAATTGAGTCATCAATTCTTGAGCCTTATCACCTACTGCATGTTGATCTATTTGGTCAAGTCAATGTCATGTCCATTGCAAAGAAGAAATATGATATGGTTATAGTGGATGAGTTATCAAGGTACAGTTGGGTGTACTTCTTGCACAAGAAGAATGAAACTGCATTTACTCTAACTGATCATGTCAGACAGCTGGATAAGTTGGTCAAAGATTTTGTTAAAATTATAAGAAGTGATAATGGCACTGAGTTCAAGAATTCAATCATGGAAGAGTTCTGCGAAGAGCATGGAATCAAACAGGAATTTTATTCACCTGGAACTCCACAGCAAAATGGAGATGTAGAAAGAAAGAATAGGACTCTCATTGAAGCTGCACGAACTATGCTTGATGAAGCAAAGATGCCAACCTATTTTTGGGCTGAATCTGCGCAGACTGCTTGTTTTACACAGAATGCAACACTCAAAAACAAGCATGGAAAAACACCATAAGAGATGGTGAAGAAAAAGAAGTCAAATCTGAAATACTTTCATGTATTTGGATGTAAGTTTTTTGTTCTTAAGACTCATCCTGAACATCTCTCAAAATTTGATTTAAAAGCTAATGAAGGAATTTTTGTTGGATATCCACTTTCCACAAAAGCCTTTAGAGTCTACAATTTAAGAACAAAGGTTGTCATGGAATCTATCAATGTATCTTTTGATGATAAGAAGATTACTGGACTTGAAGATTTCAATGATCACGATCAGCTGAGATTTGAAAATAAAAATTTAAATTCTGATGACTTATACTCTGATCCTATAAGTACTAATGTCATTGAATCTGTAGTAACAACTCCAAAGGAAAATGCACCTGTCCAGGGGGAGCAAGCTGAAGATCCTACCACATCGCAAGACTCTCAAGAAGCATCAGAACCTGTCACTGGCTTTTCAAGTTCTGATTCATCTAGTTCTGATGAGCCAAATTCTGATAATTCTAGAAACTCTGATACTTCAAATCCTAAAGGATCCAAGTCAAATTTTGAAGTCTCAGAGAGCATAACTCTAGGGGGAGCATCAGAAAATGTTGATGGAGACAACATGGATCATGGGGGAGGATCCAGTTCTAGAAGTCAACTTCAATCTGCAAGGAAGTGGACCAAATCACATACACCTAACTTAATTATTGGAGATCCTGAAGCAGGTTTTAGAACTAGAACTACAACATCAAATGAATGTCTCTATCATTCTTTTCTATCTCAAACTGAACCAAAGAAAGTGGAAGAAGCTCTTCAAGATGCTGATTGGGTGCAAGCAATGCAGGAAGAGTTAAATGAATTTGAAAGAAATAAAGTCTGGACCATAGTGCCAAGACCAAAGAACAGATCAGTAGTTGGCACAAAATGGGTGTTCAGAAACAAAACTGACAGTGATGGCATAATTACAAGAAACAAAGCAAGGCTGGATGCTAAGGGTTACTCTCAACATGAGGGTATTGATTATGATGAAACATTTGCTCTAGTTGCTTGATTAGAAGCCATAAGAATATTTTTGGCTTATGCTGCTCATACAAAAGTTTAAAGTCTTTCAAATGTATGTGAAAAGTGCTTTTCTTAATGGAGAATTGAAAGAAGAGGTCTATGTTGAACAACCTCCAGGCTTTGTAGATTCAAAATTTCCAAATCATGTCTACAGGCTTGACAAAGCACTTTATGGCCTTAAGCAAGCTCCTAGAGCATGGTATGCGACTTTAGCTAAATTCCTTCTAGAAAGTGGATTTCACAGAGGTACAATTAATAAAACACTTTTCTACCTCAACCATGGAAAAGACTTACTTTTGATACAGATATATGTTGATGATATCATATTTGGTTCTACAAATGCCAAACTCTGTGAGAGATTTGCAAAGCTAATGCAGTCAAGATATCAAATGAGTATGATGGGAGAACTTAGTTATTTTCTGGGCCTTCAAGTCAAGAAGAATGAAGAAGGTACTTTTATCTCTCAATCCAAGTACACCAGAAATTTATTGAAGAAATTTGGAATGCAAGATTGTTCAACTGCATCCACTCCCATGGCCACTGCAATCAAGTTAGATAAAGATACTGGTTCATTAGTAGATATTACTAACTACAGAGGTATGATTGGCTCTTTACTCTATTTAACTGCAAGTAGACCTGATATCATGTATGCTACATGTCTTTGTGCAAGATTTCAGGTTGATCCAAGAGAACCTCACTTAATAGCTGCGAAAAGAATTTTCAAGTACCTTAAGGGTACAGCTGATCTGGGATTGTGGTATCCTAGAGAATCAGATTTTAAGCTAATAGGTTACTCAGATGCAGATTTTGCAGGATGCAAAATAGACAGGAAAAACAGTAGTGGAAGCTACCAATTTCTTGGAGGCAGATTAGTTTCTTGGTTTAGCAAGAAACAGAAGTCAATTTCCATATCAACTGCAGAAGCAGAATATATTGCTGAAGGAAGCTGTTGTGCATAGATTCTTTGGATGAAGAATCAGTTACTGGATTATGGGTAAGAATTTTCTAAAATCCTTATTTACTGTGATAATCAAAGTGCTATTGCTATGACAGGTAATCCAGTTCAACACTCAATGACAAAGCACATCAGCATTAGGTACCATTTCATAAAGGAACATGTGATGGAAGTTATAGTGGAATTACATTTTGCTCCAACAGATCAACAACTAGCAGATATCTTCACAAAACCACTATGTGAAGCTACCTTTACAAGACTGGTAAATGAACTTGGAATGGTTTCAGGTTCTTTCTCTAAATCTGCTTAGTTTTTGTTCTCATGCATCAGACTTTATGATCAGTGTTTACAGATTTTTTTATTTTCATATAATATGTGCTTTAACTGAAATTCATTAAATGCTGATTGTTATCTAATATGGATCTATATACTCTGATAAGTGTTTTGAATGTTCCGTGACTATTCAATCCAATGAGGATAACCGTGCTAGATGCTGACCTAGTAGTCTTTAACATACTAGAAATCCCATGTTTGAATTAGTTGTTTATGTCGAAACTCATTAACATAAGTAAATTCTGATTTTGAGCTTAGTCAAGTTTACTTTGTGTATCTTATTACTAAGTCACAAACTAGATTCTTGCTTCTTATCTGTCAAATTCTGATGTCAGTAAATCTTAAGGATGAACTAAATGCTGATAAGCCTCACTTATCAAAAGAAAAGAAAAGAAAAGAAAATGAAAGTCATGTACTCCTTTGAGATCTAGAGTAAATATGTGGAAGGGAAGACCCAAGTGCATTGCTGGTGATAAGTAATATGCATTAGAAAAGCAAATAAATTTTTCTTGGTGACTTTTCACATTCTCTGATTACTGGAGAAATACTCTGATAATAGCATAAATTCTGATAAGCAGTCGTGACTCACTTACACTAAGAAGCCACTGTAAAAAGGAACTTCAAAAGATGCATAAAATGAGCACAAACAGTTGAGGTGGACTCTAGCATAAATTTGTTCTATAGTAGACTTCATGATAAATGATAGATTTTAAGCACTTTTCTTAGTTATGTCTTATTTCTAAGATTTACTGAAGTTTATCAGACTTTAATCTTTATCTGAAATTCTGCTGAATGCACACACTTCCACTCCATATGAATGATGAAAATTATTGTGGTGATTAAGTTGTTTTTGACAAATAGTTAAGTGTCATTTGCATAAATTCCGAGGACAAGTTATGATAGAAGTTCGGATGATTAAACTCTGAAGAAAACAAGTCAGTATTTGTTGAAGAATCATAGAAAAAGATATTCACTTTTTGAGTACAGAAGCCATATTCTGATGATTGTTAAAATCTGATATAAGTTTAAGTTCTGATATTAAATCCTGATGGAATCCTTGATGCTTACGTGGCATGATTCTTTACTTTACTTATTTGTGGTAAATACTGAAACAGTCATATCTAATCAGAATATATTTAGGTGAGATAAAAACAGTCATAATCATTATGGGTTAGTGGTAAACGTGTCTGTTCTGAAAAACTGCATGTGCACGGTAATTATTGCTTATTTTATGTGCCCATTAACTCCTGATTTAAATTTTTACTGACTGTTCACACGTTTCCAGGTGTAAAGTGTATCCCATGCTTCAATAATATAATTGTTGAGTGGAGAGTATATATATGGGAGTTAAAAGATTTTCTAATCTTTTACTTACTTTTCTATTCTTAATCTCTTTTATTCTCTCTCTCTCTCTCTAATATTCTCTGAAGCATTTTCTTACAGGACTTTTATCAAACACCTTGCAAACACTATTTTCCTCACTTAATTTCTTACAGAGACGACACCAAAAGACTTGATTTTCAATAGAGCTAAGTTGTTCCTAACAACTACTTGTCTATTCTTAGCAAGGCTGAAGCTCCATCAGAACTTCACTTTATTCAGGATTTCCTTGCTAGTTCTGATATTGGGTATGCTTTGACCCAACCTGAAGTAATCTCTGGAACCCAAGTGCTGGAGTTTTGGAGAAATGGAATCTATGATGATGGTGGTGCTCAAGGGTCCCCAAGTATTATCTTTACAACAGGGGAAGATGAGCATATTGTGACCTTGGCTACGGTTCGCCAAGCATTGCAGCTACCTGAGAATTGCGCTTATACAACTGTTGAGGAGCCAGTTCTTCAAAATATGATGGCCAGTCTGGGGTATGAAAAGACATTGGCAAAGCTGGGTCAATTGAAGAGATCTTACATAAGGAGGGAATGGAGTTTCTTCTTTGACTGCATCACAAAGGCTTTTGCAAACAAATGTTCTAATTTCGATGCAATCCCTATATTCAGTCAACAAATCGGGTATGCTCTCATTAATCAAACTGATTTTGATTATGCAAGTGATGTTTTAGGCTTTATTGGGGATAGGATGGCAGAAGATAGGAATACTGTCAATTTTGCTAGATTATGTCAGCTTATTTATAGTTTTTGTTGTGCTGATAATCTCCAATTAGCCAGTGAATCAATTTCACCATTTAGATTAGCTAAAAGAGCTTTTAATGACTTATTATCTACTGATAATAAGAAGGCTGTGATAAGACCCCTCCAAATTCCTTTATCTTTCAAACAAGCCTTAATAACCTATGATCCAGTTACATACACTGCACTATATCCTGATGTTCAACCATTTGAACCTCAAACATCAGCACGTACCACCACTACCCAAACACCTCAAACTTCTCAACCACAACCAAAATCTACCATCAGGACATCTTTCAAACCATCAACTCAATCATCTCAACCTGAATCATCAACACATACCATCAGATCTTCATCTTCCAGGCCAAAATGGACAAAGTCTGTTCCTTAACCTCCACAAAAGAGAAGGAAGATGATTCTCAGAGATAAATCTGATAGTGATGAAGAGGAGAAAGGTAAAGCATAGGTTCATTCATCAGAACATGTGACAGTTGAAGCTGAGAATGTTACTTCTCAGAGAGAAACATCAGATCCAAGTTCTGATACTTTAAAAAGAAAGAAATCTGTAAGTTCTGAAGCTGCTGAAGCAACTCCTTCACTAGCAAGGAGATTGAAGAAAATGAAGGCAGTGAGGTATTTGGCTAAGGCTCCATCAGAAGATACTGAAGAAGCTGAGGAAGGGGATCAGAAATTTTTGATCTCATAAGAACCAATTATAATTGAAGCCCTTCCAGCTTAAGCCAAAGACACTGCTAATGATACAGTGGTTACCCCTCCTGTCTCTCCTATTAAAGCTACAGATGATGCTAAAGAACAAACTGAAAAATCTGAGATAGATATTCATAATTTGAATATACCGAATGTTCTTTATCTGGAAGCTCCATCTACAGAAGCTCAGCCATCTACAGTTAACTCTCCAATCTTAGATGCTGAGAGACCATCTACACCAGCTCTGGAGATAAATTCTGATGCTCAGAATTTAGATAATGTTATTCCTGAATCTCCAGTTGCTTCACACACTGTTGTGCTGTCAGAACATAATGAGACTTCCTCAAGTTCTTAAGATAGTGTTCTTGTTGAGAATCCAGTTCCTATACTAGGTAAGGAAGAATTGGTGAAGAAATTTCTTGAACAGGAAGCACCTATTCCTTGGGAGGATACTCACAGAGGTGTGGAGTGGACCAAGAAGTAGAATGACACTGATTTCATTCCAAGCTCTAAAATTCTGACAGAGCATATTGCTAAAGCTGATGAGTTACTCATAAATGCTGATTTAAATACACAACTCAAGATTAATGCTCTATCTACCAAACATCTGCAAGGTCTACATTCTTCTACTCATGAAAAGGTTTATACACTAAAGGAACATGCTGATAAGCTAGATCTACAGATTAAGCTTGACAAGAATAGATATATCAGACCTTCTCTTGAGAAAATTGAAGCCATTGAGAAGATTCAAGAGAAGCAACATGCCCAAATTGATGAGCTTCTGGCTAACCAAGCTTCTCAGAAAGCTCAACTGGATGAAATCCAATCTTTAGTTGAACTTCTTGTCTCTCTCTTACTTCCCGATGATGCCAAAAAAGGGGAGAAGGTAGTTAAGTCCAAATGCTCACCTACTCAAATACTGAAGAAAAAGGATGATAAAGGTGATGACCAGGGAAACTCTGATAAGAGCAAAGGTCAAGGAAAAGTTCAAGGAAAATCTTCTACACAGTACAAGTCAAGTTATGATGCTGTGAATGCTAAAAGTCTGAAGTCAAGTTCTGATAAACAAAGTCTGATGTCAAGTTCTGATATTCTGATTTAGTTGGGATCTAAACACTCACAGAAGTTTTTACAAACTCTAAAGCTAAAGGGGAAGCAGACTATTATTTATTGCAAAGATCCTAAAATCCAGACACTTGATGAGGAGATAGCTAGAAGATTATTTCTGAAACAAAATCCTGGAATGGATTTGGAAACTCTCAAGGAGGAAGAAGCTAGATTTGCAGCTGAGAAGACAAATCTTAAGTCTAAAGCTTCTGATGAAAAGAAACCTCCAAGGCCTAAGGAAAAAGGCATTGTGATCAGGGAAAAGTCAAATTCTGAGGCTTCAAAGTCCAAGAATAGATCACAAACTGAGATTGATCCTAAGACAAAAGGAAAAGAAAAGGTTGGTGAACCATTAACGATTGAGAAAAATATAAATTCTTCCGTTCTAGTCTATCAAACTACAATGCATGATGATGATTTGATAGAAGATGAAACTGTTCAAATTCTGAAAAGAAGAAAGATAATTGAAGAATCTAAAACAACCTCTGACACTGCTCAAGTTGTTCAGAATGAAGAATAGCAAGTTATAGAAGAAACAGCAAATTCTGATCAAGTTGATTTGAAAAAGATGACAATTGCTGATAAGAAGAAGTTGTTATGGAAGAAATCTACTCCAGTTGAACCAAAGTCCAATCTTATGATTAATCAACTCGTAATATTTGGGTTGAGAGCCAAGCAACCTAGAGATAGAGCTGGATTGGGTTCTGATGAAGAGACATTCCTATGCTGAAGAACTCTGCTAAAATGGAAGTTATTCTAAAAGGAAGATGCTTATGTTATAATGAAAACTCTTCACATCCTAGAGTTATCAGACTTGGTGGTGGACTTGAAAGAACATCAATTCAAGCTCTCAGAACAACCATTATCAAATTGGTGATAGTAAAGATGAAGAACTGATGCAGGTCAAAGCACAGTTAGTTGAAGTTCTGAGAAAAGCTGAAGATAAGCTGGTAAAAGATTTTGTTAAGAATCATTATGGATTCAGATTGATCCATTGATGTTGGTAAAGCTACAAGGACTGTAAGTTGTAGTTAATAGTCTTATTAAACTCTCATTGCATTTGAACTTAAATGTTTTGGACATCATCAAATCTATTAACTTGTATATTTTTGCACAATTTACAAGTTGGGGGAGATTGTTAGATATATTTGAGATGTCATGTCTAATATGTTTCATGTTTAGTTTTCAGATCTTAACAAACAGCAAATATCAGTACTTACTGGAATCAGTACTTACTGGAAGTCAGAACTTAAGGATATCAGAATTTAGGTTATCAGAAGATAGATATCAGAACTTAAGTACGGGAGGACTTACAGTTAAGGAAGGAAGCTGATTTATAGGAAAGAAGATCGAGACTAATACAAAAGAAGATATGCATGGAAAGAGTTAAAAGATAATAAGACTTGTATAATATCTCTGATTGATATATTTTAGGAGACATAATTATATTCCATATCAATTAGAAGTTATCTTGTAACTGTGTACTATATAAACACAGACATAGGTTTACACTATATGTGTTATCATTATAGAGAAGATCATACATTGTAACCTAGCAGCTCTCGTGATATTTGTTCATCACTGAGAGAGAACAGTTCCATTGTAAGAGAGTTTATTATATTGAATATATCTGTTTACTGTTATTTGTGTTCAAATTCGATTTGATTGTATTAAACACTGTATTCAACCCCCTTCTACAGTGTTGTGTGACCTAACATAATAATCACTATTTATTGATAAAAATAATTACACGATATTTCCCGGATATTACAGCGAAGGTAGTTGGAATTGATTAAAGATTATGATTGCACGATTAACTATCACCCAGGAAAAGCAAATGTAGTGACAGACGCATTAAGCAGGAATGAAAGACTGAATGTGTTAACAATACTAGAGGAGTTGTATAAGGAGTTTCAGAAGTTGGAATTGGAAATCGGAATTTGCTAGTGTAATGAAGCAATGATGTATAATATGACTTTTCAGCCAGAATTGTTAGAAAAGATAAAGAAATGCCAATAGAAAGTAATGGACTTGGATATGAATCATTTGGTACGAGAAGAGTTATGCACTCAGAAAGATGACCAAGGAATTCTCAATTTTTTTTCCAGAATTTGGATTCCACCAGTGGCAGAGTTGAAGAAAAAAATTCTACAGGAAACTCACAATTCAAAGTATTCAATCCATCCAGGAAGTACCAAGATGTACAAAGATTTAAAAGAGAATTATTGGTGGCCATACATGAAAAGAGAAATTGCGTATTGGGTTAGAAAATGTTATACGTGTCAAAGAGTTAAGGAGGAGCACCTGAGACAAAGTGGATTATTACAACCGTTAGAGAATCTAGAGTGGAAGTGGGAGCACACCGCTATGGATTTTATAGTCGGACTACCAAGGATGAAAGCGAACCACGATGCTATTTGGGTTATAGTGGGAAGACTAACCAAATCAGCTCATTTCTTGCCTATTAATGAAAGATTTTCACTGGACAAGTTGGTTCACATGTATTTGAAGGAAATAGTAGTTCATCATGGAGCCCTGTGTCTATTGTGTCACGCCGAGATCCACGATTCAATTCAAGATTTTGGAGAACTTTTCAGGAATTTTTAAGAACCAAGTTGAATATGAGTACAACTTATCATCCACAGAATGATGGCCAAAGTGAAAGAACAATCCAGACAATTGAAGACACGTTATGTGTTTGTGCCATTGATTTCACAGGAAATTGGGATGAGCATTTGACCTTAGTAGAATTTTCTTACAACAGCAGTTATCACGCCAGTATCGGTATGCCTCCCTACAAAGCTCTTTATGGACCCAAATGTCGATCACTGGTATATTGGGATGAAGTATGAGAACGTAATATACTTGGACCCGAATTGATGCAACAGATAAAAGAAGTTATTGAACTTATTCAGAAAAGGTTAATTACAGCACAAGATCGTCAAAGGAAATATGCAGATCAAGCCAGAACGGAAATAGAATTTAAAGAAGGAGATCTAGTGTTACTGAAAGTGTCACCATGGAAGGGCCTGTCTAGATTTGGAAAGAAAGGGAAATTGAGTCCTAGATACGTTGGACCTTTTGAAATTTTAAAACATGTCGGCAAGGTAGCATACGAATAGGTGTTACCCCCGCATATGGAGCACTGAAGTATTTCACGTATCGATGCTTAAGAAGTACAATCCAGACTTTAGGCATGTAATCGAATATGAGCCGATAGAACTTCAGGTAGATTCTTCTTATGTAGAAAATCCAATAGAGATCCTAGAAAAGAGAGAGAAAGTATTAAGGAATAAAATTGTAAATTTAGTAAAAGTACTGTGAAGAAACCCAAGGGTTGAAGAATCAACTTGGGAGTTAGATTGTGATATGCGTGAAAAGTACCCTCATTTGTTTACTTAGGAGATTCTTAGGACAGAATCCTTTTACGGGGGGAAGGATGTAATATCCAAGATATATCGTGTAATTATTTTTATCAATAAATAAATATTATATGATTATTATGTGAATTTTGGTGATTATCTAATAACTGGTATTGATATTTAGATGTTTATATGTGATAAAATTTGAGTATTTTAATTTTTATATGTCCAAAATAAAGTATAGAAAACTTTGATATTTTTTTGGTAATTTATAGGTTATTATATGATTTTATAAAGAATCTATAGATTTAATATCTTATTTTTCCGAGTAATTATAAACTATTTTGTATAAACGGGAACCGTCCAACTTCAATCATTTTTGCATTTTTACAACCCGGAAGTCTCGGGAAAACTCCTTTCTAACCTAATTCAATTATTCGAAGAATTTTTCGTGTTTTGACTTTTTCAATCCGGAGTACGGTTTTACCCGTGCGGATCCCGACGTAAAATTTTTGATGCAATATTCGTTTCGGTTAATCGATAAAACCCGTATTCTCGAGAAACGGGATATTTTGATTAAACTATTACATTATCTTCTCGTAGGTTGTATAATAAAAAGGCCGGTTTTGATATTTATCCTAAATTGGTACCGAATTAGATCAGTTTTATTGTTACTTAGTGGCTAAGTAACCTATTTTTATATCCGATATGATCCAAAAGGGTATCAATATTTTGGAAGTATAAATAGCCTTTATTATATTTTATTTTATACAGATAATCATAAACAAAGAGTTAAATTATATAATTTACAGAGAAAAACTCTAATATTCGTCGTGTTCTTCAAAATCACACCTAAAAATGAATCAAAGCTTGTGAAAAGTACTTTCAAATTCTGTAACTTGTTTCACTACAGAAATCATAGGTATTTTTTAATATATTTATTTAAATTCGAATTAGATTATGATTAAAATATGAATTTTTGATTTTGATGTTGTTTATGTGATTTGATAATTTTATCTTTTAGATAATTTTATTCTGATCATTTTGGTATATTATATGTTGAATTTGGAGTTCAATAACATATAGAAAAGGGTGTTTATTTCTCGAATTATTGAAAGTAGGGTTTGAATATAGTATGAATATTCTTAATTGGATTTGGGTGTTTTTGCGGTAAGGGTTATTAGTTTAAATTGATCACACCATTAAATAGATCGTGTAATCAGCAATCAAATGATGTAAGTTTCATAAACAGAGGATAGCCGGAGTGAGTTGGCCGGAAAAACAATTATGGTGGCGGCGTATTTTTTCGGTTGATTTTCCGGCTGGTTTGTTGATTGATTGATAGAATTATTGGCACGAATAATTTTCTGGAAGCATGGGGATTAATTTCTGATAATTTGGTTCATTTTTGGGCCGTTTTCCGGCCGCCGGAAAAGTTCCATGGCAGTAGCCATGGAATCCGGCCGGCGAAGCTCACTAGTGAAGACGACGGGGAAGTTAAATTGCAATATAACCCCCGAAGTTTCTCCAAGTTTATAAAATCAATATTCCTGATTTATAAATTTACAAAAATAGGATTTATGTTTTGACTATTTTCAAAAATTGTATTTCTGTTTATTTTATTTTCAGAAAATTATTTTTAATTATTTAAATTCCAAAATTCATTATTTTTAATTCTGAAAATTATTTTAATTCAAAAATAAATCTGAATTATTTAATTAATTAATTTTAGTTAATAATTTATTATTTAATTAGTCAATTAATTTATTTATTAATTGATTAATTGATTTAATTAGTTATTAATTATTTTTAATTGATTATTTGACGATATTTAATTATTTTTCTTTTGATTTAAAAATTCCGAAAAATAGTTTCGAACTTGAAAATAATATTCTAAATTATTCTCAAGGCTCGATAATTGATATTAAATAATTTTAAACTTAAATTCGGGTATTCGAACCTTGTAATAATTTATAAAATGGTTTGTCGACCCGTTTTAATTCCGAAAAATGTTCAAAAATTCATATTAAATACCCGAAAAATTATTTTAACCCCCCAAATCTTCTTTGAAAAATTATTTTTATCAAATATATTATGTGCTATATGCTATATGTGATCAGATTGATGTATAATATGCATGTATGTGCATTATTTGACGGTTTTTACCGTAACTTTCAATCCGTACGTCGGATTTGGGTGAAACGAAAGGTAGATAGATGCTTGTAATGAATAGAATGAGATGAGAATAAGTATTGATAAATACTTGTGAGGCCTAACAGAGGAAGAAATTCGTAGAAAGGGAAACCAAATGATCAGTGCTTATGAATCAATAGAAGAGTGTAACTGAAGTAAAAGCGAATTAAGTTAAGGAAAGTATTTTCGAACTTTCTTGATACATGTTGCTAAGTTTCCCAAATAGTTCTTATTCTATATTGCAAGTGATTTGTGGTACATAAATCTAAACCCTAATTCTTCTTATTGATCTTTGAGACGTTAGCCTTATTCTTTGTAAATCATTGATTGTTATATTCCTAGAGACGAACCACATATATACGATACTATTCCACAAATACATATCGCGCCATAAATAGATCACTGAAATGGAATTAATTTACATGCAAACCTTCATACCTTGTACAACAGAAGATTAATCCTTATAACCATTAAACCTTTGTTCTTCCATCATCTGATACTTTCCTAGACTGGAAGCCAATCTTTATATCTACCTTATTATACCTTCATGGTATTATGAATCACCCTATGCTTCGAGATAAATATTGTTTATTAATCTGGTTAGTGATTTACACTGTTTATCATATTGTTATTATAGAATTGGATTGTTTTTAAATGTGGAACAGATTCGTAGTCAGACCAGATTACTGGTCATATTAGGCCAATGTGTGCCTTGGATCTAGTATATAGAGCAGAGATGTGTGCCTTGCTCAGGGTTAGTGCGTTGTTGATTAGCAGCCTAACCTTGATTTTTAAAATAAAAGTGAATATCCAATTCTAATCAATGCTTATTAAGAAACTTGATTCCTTATATCATTTCAATTGATCATTGTTTAATCTCAATGTTGTCATTATGACTTGATGAGTTAGTTAGCTCACTCTTGCAAATATTTTTATGTTCTTTTCCAGTTAAAAAAGAAACTGTTGGTAGCGGAGATTCCCGGACAAGTGTGCGATCTAGGTTTCCAGGCTGGAACGGAATAAGCTAGCAGAAGAATGTTGTTTTAATTTTGGTTTGAAAGTTGTAAGAAAGTTTTATTTCCAGACATAAGTTAAACTATTTGGGATTTGGTACATTTGTAATATAAATAAGGTTATGGCTTGTGTGCATATTTTAACCTGTTGAGATCTGTGGTTATGGTAAGTAAGGTCATTGCGTATATTATTTTCTTAAACAATTTTATATATTGGGTGTATGTGTGTTGTGAACCCCAAACTTCTGACCTGGGTTTGGAGGGCGTCACAAGTTTGGTATCAGATCCAGTTTTAAAGTCACTGCCACAAGCCTAGATTGTCAGAAATGGGTAGAGTGTTAGGATTATGATTAAGAAATAGAAAGATAGGATGTTGAGAGGTTGAGTGTGACTGTATAATAGGTTTTGGTGTGATTCATGTTGAGATTCGAGAATCTTATCTAGCAACGTGATTTTTAAATAGTAGCGATGATAAATTCCTTTATCCCGGTATCATCTGATCATTTAGAGCCTTTACTTCGAGTACCGTCATCTGATCCACGCACTGCTCTTCCACTGGTGTTAGCTATATTATCTCATGTTGTGACGGTTACACAACTGCGAGCTATTCCACCCCCTGGTGTGAGGCCACCTATTCGAGGACCCCTACCTGATGATTCTGACTCTATCGGACATTCAGTTGCGGGTGCATCTTTCAAGTTTACTTCACACCCTATTCCATACCATCATTATGAGGCTCTTCTTTTGGAGCGAGAGACCCTGTTAGCTCTGATTTAGGAGCTACAACATATTATAAGGACTATAGATATTGACATGAGTGCGAAGAGCTTCGGGATGAGATTCATGTTTGAGGCTAGGCTTCATGGAGCTACTTGTGAGTATGCGGCCCCAGATGCTCGTATGGGGTGGGCCAGAGAGGTGTTAAAGGATCTTGCGAGGCTTGGTGGACCAGAGTTTCCCCGGAGCTAGATGAAAGAGATGTTGTGATAATTATTATATGTATATTAGCGTGTAATGTGTATCATCAGTCTTTTGGGTTGATATATATATAGACTAGACTTGCTGACTAGTGGATAGGCCTGTTGTACCTTTGCTTTTTCTGAAATGTTTTTACACTTGTACTCTCAAACTTTGATACATACATATATATATATCAGTACCTTTCCTTTTCCAGCATTGTCATTTACCTTACTGTACCTGTTTTATCTTACTTACTGCACCAATTATAAACTCCTGTTATAACATGTACCCTTTTCCCTTAACTATTTACATTCTGTAAAGAAGCATGCAATTTACTTAGTTCAACCATTGAAAATGTTTTCAAAAAGAGATATTTATGTTTTACAAAAACTTTTCATAAAAAGGATTTACTTTAAAGGCTAAATAAGTTGTTTGATTCTTTAAAGAAAATGCCTCTCAGAAGAAATAACCGTTCTACCAACCAGAATGAAGAAACCAACAAGAATAACCAAGACAATAATAACCATAATGTAAATTCAGGTCCTATAGACCCCACTATATCCCAGATTATTCAGATCTTGGCTCAACAAACAGTCAACCTGACTCAACAACAGAGATAGGCCAATCCTCAGTTAACTTTTAAGACTTTTCAGGAAGTGATCAATCCACCGGAATTTAAAGGTTCTTTAGATCTTATTGAAGCAAGAGTTTGGTTAATGGAAATTGAGAAAGCATTGGCTTTAGTCAAGGTGAGAGAGGAACAAAATACTGAGTTTGCAAGCTACTACCTGAAGAATGAAGCCACCTATTAGTGGGAAACTGTTAAGACATTGGAAGGTACAAATGATATTGCGTGGGATAGATTCAAGGATTGTTTTTATAGAAGAATTTTCCTCAATTTGTTCAGGATCAAATAGAATTGAAGTTTTTGGAGTTAAAGCAGGGGAATATGTCAGTAGCAGATTATGAAAGTAAGTTTGAAGAATTGTCCAGGTTTGTACCATCATATGTGGACACTGACATGAAGAAAGCTAAGATATTTCAGCAAGGTCTTAAGTCATGGATCTGAGGGAAAGTAGCTATATTTGAGTTGGATACGTATACAGGAGTAGTGCAGAAAGCTATGATTACAGATACATAGACTGAAATATAACAGAAGGAGAAGGAGAGTAAGAAAAGGAAGTTCGAGGGTAGTGAAGGACAATCACAAGCAGGAAAGTTTCCTAATTTTAATCAGAGGAAAGGCAAGTTTCAGCCAGGAAGGAATTTTAATTTTAGAAGGCATAATACCGACAATGAGGACAAGGCAAGCGTCCAGCCACTAGGAACCAGCCAACTCAGCAGAGGATAACTTCACCATATTGCCAGATATGCAGAAAGAAGCATGGAGAAATTCGCAACAAGATGAATGTGGTCTGTTATAGATGCAACCAGAGGGGGCACTATTTAAGGGAGTGTCGTAATCAACCAGCAAGAGAGCCAGCAAATAAGGATCAATCTATTAGGAATCAGGTATGGAAGGTTCCAGCAATTGGGTTTACATGTTTCAAGTGTGGAAATCTAGGACACATAGAAAGGGATTGCAAGACACCAACCCTAGTTAATAATGCATAGAGAATTATGGGGTCTACTCCATTTTGTTGTGGAGTCCTTGTTGTTTAAACCTAATGCATGATCCTATTTTCTTCAGAAAACAACCTCATTATAGAATTCTTGAACTCAGTTCCATTGTCACTTCTGATTCTTCTAACCTTGAGATCAGGATGGTTGTTTACTTGCCTTATATGATTGATAATGATTTCACTAGCTTCATCTTTAGATTTGAGGAAATATGTCCAAGTGAACTTTGAGAAATCATCAACAATCTCTAGGCAGTATCTTTTCTTTGAGATAGACAACATATTGACTGGTCCAAATAAATCCATGTGCAGTAGTTGTAGAGTTTCTTCAATTGTAGATTCAAGCTTCTTTTTGAATGATGCCTTGATTTGATTTCCTTTCTGACAGGCATCACACAGTCCATCCTTTAAGAACTCAACTTGAGGAATGCCTCTTACAAAATCTTTCCTAACTAATTCTTTCATAGTCTTGAAGTTCAGATGGGACAATTTCTTGTGTCATAGCCAACTTTCATCTTGACTTGCTTTGCTGAAAAGACAAGTAATCGAATTTGCATTTGATGAGTTTAACTCAGCTAGATACACATTTCCTTTGAATTGAATGTTACTAAGTTTCCCTTATCACAAAGTTGGCTGACACTCAAAAGATTGTATTTGAGTCCATCCAGAAGAGCAACTTCTTCAATGATGACATTGTCTTTAGAAATAAATGTTAGTGTTTGTGCCCTAGAGACAACACTATAATGTTTTAGTTAAAGATATTTGGATTATTAATATTTATGTTATATCGATTATTCCCTTTATAATTTATTAATTTTTAATTTACTGCGATATAAATATTAGATTAATAAATGTCTTTGGAATATGATATGTAATTATATATCTCTAAGTACGTGACTTAGAAATGAGATTATGAGAATAATTTCAATATTCCTAAAGGTCCCTAGTCGAGTATTATTATTAAGGGACAATAGTAATGCATTAAGACTGGTGTGTTTGTTGAATGATGATAACATCTCATTGATCATAGGTATAGTGATACTAAAGTCAAAAATACAGGAAGATGTATATGTACATGGTGTTGGACATACCCGATATGAGATTCTACAAGTCTATTGTGTCATAAGTAATTCTCACAGTGATAATGATGTAATGGTCCTTAGACCTGAAGTCATTATATTTCTATACGAGAATTAATACACATTGATTCTATTAAAAGTTATCCTTGATTGGGTAATGATAAAAGTGGACAGTGGGTATATTATGAATCGTATGAGAAATATGTTACGACCGACATTTTATGTAATATTAATTGTGAATTTGGTGTAATTATAAAGCCGAATGCAATTATATTCAATGATTGTACGTTGGTGTGAGTGAAAAATTTCTGCATTATAAATTTGCTTTATGTAGTATATGATTTTTCAAAGCAAGAGTTTATTTAATTCCTTCATATTTGATTTATAAGGAATATTCTAAGCCTTGGAAAATTTTTCCTTTAAAAGGTATTTTGTTCACAAATTTTGAAAATGATTTTATAAAGTCTCTAAAAATCCAACTTATGTTATGCTATAAATTTTATAATTTTTGAACTTGTATTTTATTTTATAAAAATAAATCATTACAAATTTTATTTGTTATAATTAGCAAATTACATGGCTACCCTTGCATGCAAATACTCTTCCAATTCAACTAAGGGGCAAGGAAGACATTTCCAACCCCACTCACTTTCATTCTAATAACCAAATTACCACTTTGTCCTTGCATGCAAATCTACCTAACTATGTTGGAAGGTTACTCTTGTAAAATCTCAAATCCACTCACTTTTGGTCAAATAAAAACCAAACTAACATGATTATTACTCCACTTTCACCCCACCATTTCCACACTCCACCTTTCCTCCCCCTCCTCTCGGCTCTCCCCTCTCCTCTCGGCTTTTTGGTCAAAGCCATACCCCCCTCTCTTTTCTTCATTCTTCATTCAAGCTCCCACTTTCCAATCAAGTAAATGTTACTTCCTATATCTTGATCATACATAATTCAAAGAGTGTTGAGTGAAAAGTTTAAGTTTAAAGGTTGCATGTAAAGGTTTTAGTGAAACTCAAAATACAACCTTAATTCTTGTGAGTTTAGGGTTGTTTTTGAGAGGACTACAAGGAATGGAGAAGTGCCAAGTCTTGAGAGGGAAACTCTTGATGATTAAATGGCCATTCCCATCCATTTCATTCGGCCATGACCATATGGGAGCCGAATGAATGGTCCTTAAGACTATTCTTGTTGCTTAAATCAATTTTTGCATGATTTTGTGATAATGACTTGAATTTTGTGGTGAAAATTTGATAAAACTCTTTTCATGCTAAGTGATCATCTATGTATAGCTTATGCTAGGCTTGCATGTCAATTTTATGATAGAATATATGTAGAAAATATGTTGTTTTGGTTTGCAAAACCCGAAGACATGTATGCATGTGGATTTCTCTTAGAATGTTATAAGATTTTGATCATTTGGAAAGATTTTGTTAGTGAGCCTTAATTTCAGTAGGAATAATGTGTTAATATTGATTTATGCTTCTTGTTGCATGGTAATAATTCGTGGTTATCTTTTAATAAAAATGCATATCTTGTTATTTCAAAAGCATGAAGATTTGTGAGTTGTGAAGTGTAGTTTCTTTTGTTTTGCCATAATTGTACCTTAGGTAAAGATGATCTCACCCAAGGTTATTTTGAGAATAAGGGATTTAGTTCAGTATATTACCATGTTTAAGTCTTGGTTTGAGTATTGGGTTGTTGGTAGTTGAGTTTGTCAAGTCAAAACCTTGGAGAAAGGAGAGTTATAGTTTCTGCAGAAAATCAGTTTAGAACTCTGAGGTTTAGAGTGAGTTTTGACCATGTCATTGATGTGCACTTTGAGGAACAAGCCACCAGAAGTTAGTATTGGGAGTATATAAAAGGTTTTAGGAGTTGATTGGAGGTTTGCATGTCATTTGGTTAGGTGCACAAGTAGAACAACAAAATCTGTCCAGCAGGGGACAGTTTTGTTGCAACTTAGAAATAGGGAGATTTGACCATGTCATGGGTAGGCCCTCATTAGGCCCTGTTGGGTCTTAGTTAGAGGGAGTGTCGGAGAAGTTTTTTCAACCATAGTTCATAGGATATGAGTTAGAACCATGTGTCGTAAGTTAATTCAAGTCAGGGCGTTTTCTGCCCAGAAAAACAGGGGAACCTTGGACTTTTAGCTTAGGCCCAAGAAGGCCTAAGCCAGGCCCTTGAGCCACATCAAGTTTTTGAGATGCCCTTAGGTCAGGAGAGTCTTGTGTAAAAGTTTTGATGGAAAACTTGTAGTTTAAGAGTGTCTAATGCACTCAAGAAACCATAGTTATCATTCTGAAATTTGCACCAGTGAGCACTTTCACTTATCACATAGTTTTAGAACACTTAGGAGTGAGTATTAGGTCGACCACCATAGTTGTAAGATAGTATAAGGTCAGGAGAGCAAAAGGCACAAGTGAGGGTCAATAGGTTTTGGATAGTTTAGTAAAGCCACATCGAGTAAGGAAGCCAAAATTAGAAGACTTTGTCTAGTTTAGCGACCAAGTGACTTAAGTTGTGAGTCGAGATCATCCAAGCCTAGTGTTGCATTATGGTATATATGATGTTATTAATATATGATATGTGATTATGTGGCTATGTGTGAACATTTGTAATTTAAAAGTGAATATAAAATTAAGTGCATATAGGCCTAAGTGTCATCCGTGTTAAATTTCGGGTTGTAAATAGGTTAAGATGGTAAGAATATATTATAATGAGGATTATTATTATTTATGTAGGATCTCGAGATGAGGGAAAACTTGCCATAAAGGTCGAGTGAAGCTCCAGTTGTTGCTCCTACCAGTCAGACCAGACCAGCCTTTCTCAAGGCAAGTGATTCAACTTGACCTTCGTATTTACTGTAAATAGTTCATATATATCGATGCAATTATCCTGAGTCATTTTGATATATTTAAATCAAGCGTATCTTTTGTTTATCTTTGAGTTATATAGAGATGCCATGAACCCTCGAGTACGTATTGCAAGTAGTTCAAAAGTCTTTTTCATGATAGTTAAATGCCATGATAAAATGAAGAGTTGTTATATTACTTGATTGATCCTCTTGATTAACATGCTGATGATTCCTAAGTATTGATATCTCATCCTGATACTTGAATCCCTATAGAAACTTACCTTGAATCCTGAAAGCCAGATATTTGTCAAAGTGATTCCTCATTGATTGATACCCCTCTTTCTTATCCTAAAGCTTGACAATTCTGATATATCCTGAGCTAAAAGATCATTTCTTCATACCTTAACACCCTTAGTATTCATGAAGCTTATCTTCTTGATGATCCAACACCTGTACCTTGACGAGAAACCATTGCTTTAAGCCCAGTTTGGCATTACCCCTTCATATTATCCATTAGCCTCACTAAATTTTCTTGTCCAAGTTTTGGCATATGAAAACCTTTTAGTTACCCTAATAGAGTAAAGTTTTGTGAATCATGGCCCTGAGAGTTAGTATCATTTTCCCCGTGTTTCGAGTTAATCTATAATCCCTTGATAAAAATGTTTACTGTAAAAAGAGATTTTAGTTATAATTCGGCATCAGTGTTTTTGAAATAAATAAAATGTGGGTTTTCAGTCCCAAAGGGGGATAAATGTTTTCTTTGAATGGTGGATCTGGACTGAGACGCGAGTCCTTTCCACACTTATATTAGGCTTAAAAGTTGCCTAGGGATTCCCATTAATGTTTTAGAACCCAGCGAGGTTCGGGATTACTTCGCGGCTGATCACCGGCTGTAATCCGTAGCGTCATAAAATGATTTTGATTAAGACATGATTTTAAAATTGTTTTGATACAAGCAAAATGATGCCATCGCGCATAGTTTTATCTCTCGTTATGATTGGTTATGTATTTTCATTGTCATTCTTTAATGTATATCTCGATTTATATTTTGTATCATACTGTTAGCACTTGTTGAGCATTTGGCTCACTCCTTGCTTTACCCTGATATTACAGCTAGCAGCTATGGTTAGATTCAAGCAGACTGCCCGTAAGACCTGTGATGCTGATGCTTATGTTCGATCTCAGGTAGAATAAGTGATAGTAGTTTGTGTGAGGACTCGGTTTTTAAAATCAGATGTAATAGTTGGTAGTGTTGGGCTGTTCCAAACCCTAAACTGTAAGATCTTGGATTTGGTTGTATTATTTCTTTTAAAATTTTGTAATAGCTATATTTATTTTGTTGTTCAAGTTGGGGGAGTGACAAAATATGAATGATCTAGATGGGATTTAACCCTCCTATTTTAAGAGTGATATTATTGGCCTCTTGTGTGAGCTAGACTATGAAATGTGTGGCCACGCTCAAATATTAATTTGATATGATAGTCTACTCATTGATCAAGGAAACCTGGATTAATTATTGATGAGGATGACATATTACATGCCTCTAGTTTAATCTATAATATGTGGTTAAAGGGATTATATTACATTGTACATTATTCATGAAAGGTTAAATCGATCACCGATTGAATTATTATTACTTTGGTAGCAATTATGTATTACTAGATGTCGCTCATTGTTTACGATTTTAAATTAGATTTAAAATTCGTTGCCAACGTAATAATAACCTATAGGGTCACACACGAAGAATGCTTGAAGGATTATTTAATTTAAATTGGATTTACATATATTAAAGTAATTCGAATTATTTATAATATTAATTAAGTATGACTTAATTAATTAGATAAATAATGATATTCAAATTTACTAATATTCATTATGAAATTTGTATGTTAAATAATTTATTGTGACTTAATTATTATACAAATAGCAATTTCGAATTAATAATAACTCCTAATTAGTTAAGAGTTATAATTCTTTTTCTAGTCTCTATATAATAACTCTTGTGTGGCTGATTTCATGTGCAGGACTTTTTGTAAAACCCTAACCACCAAGAAGATGGAGAGAGAAATAAGAAACGAGTTTGTGCTAGTACACATATGATCCTTGCATTCAAGCATTCATGTGAATACTGATAGAGCGCAGATCGCGAGAGCGGGATGCATGGTGATTGAACAAGTTTTGGATCTCCATTAGTCAACCGATTTTTAAAGCTTCTTAAGGTAAATAATCCGATTTATGAATTAAATATCTATTTTTCGCATAGATCATGCGGTGGGTTTCGAAAACTCTGATTTTTCACATTTTTAATTACTGTTTCCGTTGCGTTTATGTGCTCGAAACCCAACAATGGCATCAAAGCTACTTGTGAAAATTGTTTAATTTTTTTATGCGTTTATTGGTTTTATGATGATAATATGTATATAATATGCCATGACTGATCAATATGCGATTTGTGTGTTATGCTTGATGTCTGGTTAATAAATAGTGATTTAAACTGTTGGCTAGATGGTGTATTGACATGATCTGTTAAACGGGGAATGATTAGTATGTATATGATACATGTTTCTAAAACTACATATGATGCAGTAGTTGCAAAGACTGGTTCAGATATGATCTGTAGTTCTGAAATTGATATTTTTGTACAAGACTGGTCTTCCGTTGATGGATTTATCCTTTAAAGTATGATTCTTCCATTGATGGATTTATCCGTTGAAGTATGATTCTTCCGTTGATGGATTTATCCGTTGATGTATGATTTATCCGTTGATGGATTTATTAGTTGATGGATTTATTCATTGATGGATTTATCCGTTGAAGTACAATATGCATTATTCATTGATAAATTTATCCGTCGATGTATGTATATGTTTTGAATATATGATATTCATGAGAGTTGTATAATCATATGATGTTTATATAATCTGTATAGATACTGATATATACATGTTTTGTATTTGTTCTTATTATAAGAATCGTATTTAATACGATTCTGAATCGGATGCAGCGGATTTGCTGAAATCTGGGCCTGGTGTCCGATTTTGGCAAACGACTGATCTGTAAGGCGTTTGACGTCGTTAAGACCATGTAATCAGCGATTTAATGTTTTCAGAATTCGATTCTGATTTTTTTCCATATTTTGTTTTATGATTAGATCATGATAGGTATGATATGTTAAGATCAAATTATGTATTTTAACATATTTTTATGTGTTAATTGAGCATGGTGGATGGTTATGGCTTATGACCTTAGGTTAATGGTTTTGGTTTTTTAAATATGGCTTGCATGTCGTTTGATCTTGTAATTATTAAATCTCAAATGTAACTCAAGTTCTTATTGTAAGTACATTAGATTAGTTTTTATTTTTTATTTGTGTAATACATGATCTTGTACATGAATACATGAAGATTTAAAGATCAAGAAAGGGTAATCTCAGATAGAGGCTATCCAAGGAAGTAATACAAGAAAGAAGACAGGTAATAGTTGGCTTGTATTTATTTTTCACCTTAGATTGACCTAGATCTTTGTCATTATCTTGATGAAGATCACATAGGATGAATCCATAACCAACCATGTTTACTTATTGCACTTTACATATATATATATATATATATATATATAGAGTAAAGTTCTATGGAGTCCACCTTTAATTGGAGTCCTCGGAGTCCATATATGTTCTGCAAGTAAAATATAGCTTAAAATATTGCAAAACATATTATTTTTCGACAAACATCACTATTCTATCAAAAATCTTGTAGATTGCATACATTTTACAAGCAGAACATTGCAAAAATATATATTCTACAAAACATGTTTAGTTTGCAGAACATAAATGTTCATATTGCAGAACATATTGCAGAACATACATATTGTACCGTAAATATATGAGATTTGCATGATTTTGTTGAAGTTATGCTATTTGTGTAACATGTTTTGCAAAATAACACGTTTTACAATATATTTTATTTGCAGAACGTAGATGGACTCCGAGGACTCCGATAAAAAGGTGGACTCCATAGAACTCACCCCTATATATATATGCATATGATGAATGTATGTGTAGAGTATTTTATAAAGATGCATTCTTAATTAGATTAAGGATGTAAGTATTAGATACGACACCCATGCCATTGTTGCTAAACAAGATAAAATATGTAATGACTCAAGATTTTAAAATGAACAAACGATTATATGATTTTCGTGTTTATGAAACATGGAATAAAATACAAATTTTCTTTATTTTTGACATGGGGCGATTTTGCCAAAAGCGAGTTCATTGAACTTGTAAGGTTGTGGGTTTTAAGCGAGACCGTTGTGACTCCCTCACTACTTGGAAATCAAACTATTGACACATATTGATTTGAAGTATTTTATTTAAGGAAAAATTGGGAATCGCTTTATGTTGGGATCATGATCGTTTTAAAATTAATAAAACCCTAAAGTTAATATTAAATTGATCAGATGCCTTCCAATGAGTCCAATGCATTAACCCCTAGATCGACAAGGAGTGGTTTCGCCAAAGCAAAATACTCCTATCTATCGTGGGAGATGTGTTGAAGTATATTGATACTTTTGACTATTGGGTTTGACTTAACTAAGTTACCACAATAGGATTGTGAACTTAGAGGCATAGAGTTTGGCGAGATTTATTAGATACATATGAATAAATGTTGTTCCACCAAGCTATCTAAGAGTTATATAGTTGATATATTTGACAAATGTTGTCTACCTAAATAATCATGTTTTAAGAGAAAAGCCAAGGCTGACCTAACGCATGGTGAAATATGGATCTTGGCTCAATAGAAAGGATATATAAGATATTATTTCCGAATTAATAGTTAGGGCTATTGATTTGATAAAAATAGTGGGAAATATATATTTTGAATATATATATATATGAATAATCACTTGAACATAATTTAATGATCACTAAGTCATTTTATGCACTTTAATATTGTATATATCAAATGATAAGTAACATGAATAATTTCTCTATGTAATCGTCCTTGACAAGGACAAACTAACATGAAATAATTTCCTCAATTGACATGGGAACTTGAGGATTGTCCTCAGGTTCAAGGATGTCACTTAAACCCCTCCCTTATTTTTTCTAGCTGAGAATGAAACATGTGCTGAACAAAATGCTCACCAGAAGCAAATTGATTATGCAACTGATGTTTCATGTCTCATGTTTATATTTATGAGTGCTGAGCTTTAGAATCAACAAGAACATAATAATGCTTATGATATGATTGATCACCTTCAAAGGATGTTTGAAGGATAGGCTCGTCAGAAAGATTTGACAATAATAAGGCACCATACTTTTATATTAATGGGAGAATGATATCCGGTTGGACCGCATGTTCTAATTATGATAGGTATATGTACCTTGATATTTTGGGTTTCAAGAATAGTCTGGAGACTCAGCTTGATTTGATCAAACAATCTTTGAACAACTTCTATTTTTAGTTTGTTAAGAACAAAAGGAATGAGATAGACATAACACTCACTGAGTTGTTAAGCATGTTTAGAACTTCTGATAATAACACGGTAAAGGCATGAATTACGTCCATATTAATGATGTACACATGGAATGCAAATGGGAAAGAAAAGTGGACAGGCAAGGTGAAGATTTGATCTTATTCGGTGCCAAACCAAAGTCCAATCCCAAAGGGCTTTTGAAGCCTGATAGTGGTGTTACTAAAGAAGATGATTGTCATTTCTTTGGAAATAACTGGATGATTGGAAGTTAAATTGTCGAGCTTGTTTGGAAGATCTAAAGAAGAAGACTAGCAATGGTCAAGCTTAAGGTATCAGGTTAGAATTAGATCAAAAGTTGTTGCTCTAGTTGAAGGAACTCGATACCTATTTTTGCCCATAAGGAGAGATTGAGAACTTGATAAATTGTTATTACGTGCCTGCCTTTAGCGGATACATTAAATCAATTTCTTGTCAGGACAGGAAAGATTTTCATTTTAATTAAATAAATAATAGTTGTTTATTCTATTTTAATGATAAGGCTTATAATGTTGCATAATTGGTTAACAATTTATATGTTCTAAGATGACTCAAATTAGACATTACCTCTAGCATTGTCGTTAAGCCATATTAATGAAAAATGGATTTCTGAGTTACATATAGATGGATACTTGGATAAGTTTGATTTTGAATCATACGGAAAATGCAAACTTTATCTCATTGGAAAAATGACTAAAGCTTCTTTTACCTGATCAGGTGAAAGGACCACCGAACGATTAGGACTTATACATAATGATGTATATGGTCGAATGTATATGATGGCAAGGGGTGGCTTATACTACTTCATTACATTTACTGATGATTTCAGTAGATATGGATATGTGGTTCTTATGAAGAATAAATCTGATTCTTTTTAAATGTTCAAAGAATATAAGGCTGAAGTAGAAAAGCAAACAGAGGAAAGTATAAAAGTTTTACGATCCGATCGTGGATGAGAATACTTAAGCCTCAATTTCAAAAGTTTCTTGAAGGAGTGTGATAGTGTATCATAACTTACTCCTTCTGAAACACCTTAATGGAATAGAAATTCTGAGAGGAGAAATCGTATCATGTTGGACATAGTGCGATCAATGATGGGTCAAGCGGATCTTCCATTCAGTTTCTGGGGTTATGCTCTAGAAATGGCTGTATATACACTTAACCAAGTTTTGACTAAAGCGGTTCAAAATACTCCGTATGACATATAGAGTGATTAATGTCATAGCATGTCATTTATGAAAATTTGGGGACCTGAAGCGCTTGTAAAACGTTTAGCCTCTGAAAATCTTGGACCAAAATTAGATAGATGCTATTTTGTGGGATATTCAAGTGAAACTAGGGTATAGTTTTTATAATCCTTCCTAGAACAAAGTGTTTGTTGCTCGGACCGCTGTATTTCCTGAGGGAGAACTACTTTCTAAGAAAATCAGTGGGAGGATAATACACCTTGATAAAGATCGAGAACCATATGATAACATTGAACCAGAGTTGGAATAAGATCAGGATGTACATCAAAATGTTGAAAGTAATCGTGTCCAAGAAACAGAGGTTATTCATAGATCTAGTAGGATTCACCATAAGTCTGGGAGAAATTATGGATTTCTTTTGACTCAAAATGGTGATATGATGCTTACAGATAATGATAAAGCCACTCATCTACCAAGATGCTATGAACCGTCTGGACTCCAAGAGATGGCTGAAGGCCATGAAATTCGAGATGGAATCCATGTATTAAAATAAAGTATTAACTTTAGTTGATCCACTCGAAGAATAAAACCTATAAGGTGCAAGTAGATTTTCAAGAAGAAAACCGATATGGATGGTAAAGTACAGACCTATAAGACGTGACTAGTGGCAAAAGGTTTCAAATAAATTCATGATATAGACTATGATAAGACTTTTTCACCAATTGTTATGGTCAAGTCCATCAGGATTTTGCTAGCAATAGCTGCTTACTTTGACTATGAGATTTGACAAATGGATGTCAAAACTGCTTTCTTATATGGGAGCCTTGAAGTGGATGTGTATTTGATACAACTGTTAGGTACAAAGCATGCGCTAATAATTCACGCAAGTATACGCATTCGCAAGTAATATAGAATGATTTCTAGTTCGTTCCCACATAGACTCAAACTAATTATTTTAATTAACTCTTACTCACCAATGTATGATTACTTCTCAATGTCAAGACAATAACACTTAAGGTTGATTAACTAATTATTAACTACAATTAACTACGAGAATAAAACACTTAAATTATTACTTGAATTAATAATATTAAACACACATGAGATCATGACTTCATTACTACTTCCTTCACTAGTTATTGTTATTACCCTTAGCATGTAACAATGATGATAGTAATCGAACAAGACGAAACTGATAAAAGCCAACTTTCGTTATACAAGTACCATTCTACCAAGCATCCACAATTAAGAGAGAAGTTAAATAGGCATCAATTATGTTGAGACCCTATATGTCGACAGAATTTGACAACATAACGATTTAAGCGTAACTTATTCATTATGATTACACAGGGCAAGTAAAACGGTTACAGTTACCCACTAATCATGCATACACATACATGAACCTATGCTAGCATGGCAAGTTCTAAGTCTCAAGATTCACTGTCGCTTCACAAGAGATTAATAGGCTATCTTACATGTTCAGGATGCACATAAGACGAATAAGAACAACCTATGCTAGATATCATACAATCATCACATACCAAGGTATTAAACAATTAACTAAAGAAATCCATAGTAAATCCGCTACGACCCCATGATCACGATTAGACCATGATAGAACTCATTGTTACCATGGGTTCATATGAAAACATGATAATAACACGAGAATATAAACTAATAAAATACTTATTAAAACCAGAGTATGTCACAAGAGTATTAAGGTTCAAAGTAAAGAAAACTAGCATCCATTATTACAACGAATAAAAGAATTACAAGAAATCGTATGCTTCCTCTTCTTCATTGCGGTGTGCTAAAACGGTCTTCTTAATCTTCTTTCCTTGCTCCTTGCTTGTTGCTTGTTACTTCATATTGTGAAACGTCTCTGAAGATTACTTATATAGAAGTCCACAAGAATCAGCCGTCTCAGAAGTCTAGTAGAACATGAATTAAAAAAGCAGAATTAAATTTATCGACCCCAGGCGGCCGCCCTAGCTTCCCAGGCGGGCGCCTCAGCTTCCAAGCGGCCGCCCTAGATCCCAGGCGGGCGCCTTAGCACTTTCTGGAAAATTCTTCTTTCCGGTCCTGATTTTGCTGATTTTTTTGCACAACTCAACGTAACTGATTCCACGTACTTCCCTAGGCTTATTATGATGAATTCTTCCTACATACGCAAGTTATACCTTGAAATGCAAAAACACTAGAAAAACGCATCAAACACACAAAATACTTGATATTAAGATATTAATTCAAGCCATTATAAGATGTTCTAAGTGGTACAAAATGCACTTATCACACCCCTAAACTTAAATCAATGCTTGTCCTCAAGCGTCACAGACTAAAAAATAAAATAAAAACATGCATGAATGCAAACTACATGAAATGCAATGATCCCCATCGTAATGACTAAACCAATCAACATATGACATCTCAACAAATGCAATTAGGCGACTAAAGATCAATCAAATCACGCAGGCTAACATACAACTAGAAAGGTAGTGTGTGCAAATGCTTAACAGATATGCTTCGAAACTAGTTCAATTATCATAGCTCAATTATCCTCAAGGAAATCACATGATTATACGAAGAATAAATTCTAGACACAAAATGACTTATAACACTTCAAGATCACTGGAGCTTATTACGGAATCATGCTTTTATTCAATACAATAAACAAATGCTTATTTGATCGTGCAATGAGTGAGGTCCACAAAAGACTTATGCAATGGCATCCATTTAACGAACGTTGGGTTAGCGGATCCCAGACTATAAAAGCCTTAGGTCACTAGGCATAAAGTCCCCTAAGAACTTAATAACTCGAATACCAAAGAGCTCACTCACATACAATACGAGCCGGCTACTAGCCCTTTGATGCCTAGCCATAACTAGCAATGAATTCCAATTTTTACTCCAGTTTTATCTTCTCATGCCTTTTATCATTAAGAGCCTATCATACATTCTAAGCATAAATAATAGATTAACCTCAAAAATCACCAAACCATGATAACAATCTAGTCCTTAAGCATATTCTAAGACTTAGTGAAATTACAAGTGTTTCTAGCATGCATGCCAACCTAACAAGATTCAACATCACTCTACTGCTATCACTACACTCGCATCAATATCACATATCAATTAGTAAAGCAACACAAAAGGGATCATGGTTTATGCATGAGCTAAATGTCATGATAAATAAAGCTATAAAATAAAAAAAACTATATGGAAAAAATATGCAACTATATGAACTAAACTATCATGAATATGCAACTACATGACACACACACAAATATGTTCCTTAACTACCACCCCCAAACTTAAAATCTTCATTGTCCCCAATAAAGGTAATAGAAAGGAACACAGGTTATACCTACTCAGAAAGATCATCATCATCATCACCCGCAGAGGGTGGAGTGTCAGGAGGCGGATAAGAAAAGTTATCACCAAAAACGGGCCACTGGATGTCAGCTCCAAGGCCTCTGAAAGCAGTCCCAATTGCTAGGGTGAGCTCCTGTACAAACCAACTCTGCGACTCGTACATCACATCCATCATCCTGGAAAGCCTCCTGTACTGGGCATCAATTATCCCTGAACCATCACCTCCCTGGGCTCTAGAAGAACCTGCCTCGCCATGAGCCTGAATGGGCGTAGCCATCATAGCACCAGCTGCTGGACGTCCCCCTGGGAGACGATATCCCAAACCATGCTCCTTGGGCTCTCCACCCGTCCACTCCTGCATCGCATTCAGCATCGATGAATCAATATGAGCGGCCGACATCTGTAGCCACTCATAAGAAGGCCAGTAGACTCGAACTGCCTTGCACAACTTCGTGACGATAGAGGCATAAGGGATGTTGCTATGCGACCTCCCCTTCAAAAACTTCAAAATCCCTTGGTAGATGAACTCACCAAGGTCCACATAATACTCCTCATTCAAAATCCCCCACAACAACCTGGCTCTCTCAACTGTAACCTCATGTGCATGCGAAGAAGGCAAAATATTAGCACAAATAAAGGCATTCCATGCACGGGCATACCTGTTCATCGCAACAGCCGGAAAAGAATGATACTTGTTAGATCTCGTCTTAAACTCCCACACTGTGCCCGTCTGACAGAGAGTAGCAATAATCAAATCCGAGTCAAAATCCTCGGGGGTCTTCTCATTCCAATTCTCTTCCTGGAGCTTCCTCTGACGCTGCCCAATAACACGACAAATCGCCGCAGGCTGATAATCAATAGTAAGCCCATGAACAACCGTATACCCATTCTTGTCGGCCTTGGCGTTCGCATAAAACTCGCGGACCACACTCATCAGGACTGCCTCGGGAGACTCACAAAAAGTAATCCACCCCTTCTCTGCAATCATCGACAATAACTCACCATCCCTTCCCGATGGCAAAAACCCCTCTCTCCTTCAGAATCGGCTTCGTCAGAAGCCAAGCATACTCCTTCTCAGCAGCCTTGTCCACCAATCGGGGTGTCGCAGCATTACCCCTCGAAGAATCAGCAGTAGGAATGGTGCTGCTGCTATCAACAGTTCGAGATCTCTTAGGGGCCATTGAAACTGAGAATAAGTGTTTGAGATTTGAGTTTTGTGTGTAGGAGAGAGTTTTCTAAGTTGAAAGTATATGGGAGTTTATAAGGAGAGATTGTGTGTATATATAGGGTAGGATTTAGGTTTAGAATTAGAGTAGGAGTGGGGTTTATGGCTTGTTTGTAGGAGAAAATTCGTGGGTTAATGGGGTTACGGCTGTGGTATTTTATTTTTGAGGTTTTTCTGTTTTTTATAAGGCTGGAAAACAATTCTGGCAGTCGGGCTCCTAGCGGCCGCCCCAGATCTCCAGGCGGGCGCCTCAGCTCCCAAGCGGCCGCCCCAGATCCCAGGAGGGCGCCTGGGAGGTTTCTGGAAAAAAAATTATGCCTTTGTTTTTTATGATTTTTTTAGGTTTTTAAATGTTCCTATAGTCTCAAATCTTGGGTTGCCTCCCAAGAAGCGCTTCTTTTATGTCATTAGCTTGACATAGAGTAGTTCGATCAAGTTGACAATAAAACGGCACTAACCACTTCCCGGTTTGCCGTGTCCCCATAATAGTGCTTCAATCTCTGACCATTAACCTTGAATGCTTGGCTCAGATCGTTCTCAAAAATCTCCACTGCTCCATGTGGAAACACAGTTTTGATGATAAATGGTCCAGACCACCTTGATTTCAACTTTCCAGGAAAAAGTCAGAGACGAGAGTTGAATAAAGAACTTGTTGCCCCGGCACGAATGACTTAGGAGATAGCTTCCTGTCGTGCCACCTTTTTACTTTTTCCTTGTACATTTTGTTGTTCTCGTACGCTTGTAGTCGTAATTCATCAAGTTCATTTAACTGAAGCATTCGCTTCTTCCCCGCTACATCTAGATCAAGGTTTAACTTCTTCAATTCCCAATAAACATTATACTCAAGCTCCACAGTTAAATGACATCCCTTGCCATAGACAAGTTGAAATGGGGACATACCAAGGGGAGTCTTGTATGATGTTCTATAAGCCCAAACAACTTCATCGAGCTTCAAAGACTAATCTTTCCTTGACAGATGTAATAACTCAAATTTTTGAGACCTTGTAAAACGTTTAATGAATAGTAACCCTGACGGGTGGGAAAAACTTTTGAGCCCACAATATGTAGTACATGAGAAAATGAGTTTCGGAGTTGATATTACGGTTATACGCACCAAATGAGTGTATGTAAACACTATTAGTTTTCGAAGAAAATGAACTTTGAAAAACGACCATATTTATGACTCATCGAGGATTACGGGAATCCCAATATATCCACAAGATTAAAACCCTACGGATTTATATTCATGTATGATAATTCAAAATATAAGGAATAAATACGAAAGGAATTACGTCGCGAACCATTTACGAGTAAGTATTACGAAAACGCTTAAGCGACCGAGCGAACGCGTAAATGATTAAATAAACGTAACGCACTAACTAACCATGGTAAGAAATTAACCATGGTAATTTATCAAATAGTGAGCTAAACTTAGGATGATCAAGCAAGCTAGCCAAATAGTGTGTTAAGGAAGCTAGCACATGTAGTTTAGCTTGTAAGCTAGCAAGCTACTTGGTTTTGTCCCCAAGATTTGCAATAAGGAATAAAACTAGGAGAATATCAAATCAATATAAGATATCACCAATCTCATTTCCTAGAAGCAACCAAGAAAGCAAGCATAAAACTCTATCCCCCATTCATTGTTTCCATTCGGCAATTTCAAGAAAAAGAAGGAAATCCAATTCAAAATCTCAAGTTCTAGCCATGGTAAGATCATCCCATTAATTTTCAAGCTTCCTAACAACCAAACCAAGGTAAGAAAATTCTTTCATCTCTTTTCATCAAGGTTTGATGGGTGAAATAAAATCAAGAAAGTTACTAGTGAATAGTATGAATAGTAACTCTTCTTTGGTTTCTTGATTTCAATGGTGGTTTTAGGTTCCAAAAATCAAACCAAGCACTTCCAAGACTCCACCATCCTCAAGAACACATCTCAAGATTTCAATAAAGGTAAAAATCTTTGGCCCAACTTTATTTAAGATTCATCTTCAAGATCCATTTAGTATGTAGTTGTAAACCTAGTTTTAGAAGTGGTATTGTTGAAATCTTGATGTTTAGTTAAGTAGAAGTGAGGTTGATTGTTGTTGCCTCAAGAACATGATTTTCTTGAGATTATTTTGTGTGTTGATTATGAGATGATGATTGTTGGTGGTTGTGTTAAGAGTTATGGCATAAACGAAACCCCGATAGTAAATGTAATTCTGTGAAAACGAACAAATCGTAACTTTAAGTTTCTGCAGAAAGTCCCGAAGATGTAAACTATAGTTTCTTGAAAAATAACCCTTGATTATGATATACAATGATATAAGGATCGTTTAGGCGCTTGAGTCACTTGATTCCGATTTACGGATCAAAAGTTATGGTCATTTTACTAAAAGTGATTTACGCGACAAACACTGCTACGAATTACGAACTTTGAAATATAAAGGATCGACATAAATGTGTTCATAAATCATGAAATTTTTACAGAGAGTAATATATTGAGTTTACTGACTTTCATAAAAATTTCAAATAAAAATAATGATTTTTCAAATTTTATAAAAATATCGCAGCCGAGACCGCGCGATTAGAAACCTTAAAATCCATAAGCGGAGCCGACGACGATAATGAAAATGAACCTAAGATACTTAGAAAAATGAAGCGACCATGATGTGAATAAGTATTTAAAGGAATATTAAGGTTAGTACAAATTGAGAGGGTGCATAATAAGTAGCGCATGAGTGCGAGTCGCCGTAAATTAGAACGGGACCTAACGAATTGTGTTTATGATTATAGATTTCCGAGCGGAACATAGAGCATCCTCCACCTCGAAATACCCAGGAAAGTTTATGAACCCCACTCCATTTTACTGTTGTGTTGTGAAAGAATTTTTTTACTATCATTGCATAAATACCATGCTTGCCATGATACGTAATAATTGAACTTTTTCACATAATGTAGCGATGTGTACGATAAGTATATATCATAAAATATTTAATTCCGCTTTAAACGTGACGTATGATTATAAGACCGAGAGTCGGTCGAGATTTTAAGATGAAAACCGGGGATTCATTGCGGTGATATTATAGGATGATTACAAGTCCATAATAGTACGTTTTAAATGGACTTAACGTCCACTTACGAAACATTAAAATACCCCGAATTTTTATTAAAACGATTTCCCAACGATCATATTCCCTCAACTATATATTATGGTTCGAATAATAAATATTTTTTACCTAATCCTTTATTATGGGAGTAGTATACTCCAACGATTATTTATTTCAAACCTGATTAAATATTAAAGATTATTAACTACGTAGACAGAAACTAGTAGAGGAATATTATTTTAAATATTCTTTTAGAGAGTAAACTCATTCGAGATTTAATTATTTATCGATTATCATGTAATTATTTATTAGTCATTAAAGGGTTTATTATTGATTTAAAAATCATAGATCTTGATTTAAAATATACTTTCTGACTTCAGAAAATCATTCGAATATTTCAGATCGTCGGAAATTATTATTCGGACTTATTTAATATTTTGAATATAGTTTCAAGGAGAATTTTTTTTCCCCCCTGATCTATTTATCTGTTGACAATGGTCAACTCACATCCTTAGTACTTCCTCCGAAAATCTCGGAAGTCTATATATATATATACATTTATATCTTAGTAAGATAAACTGTTCTTATCAACAAGCAAAACGCTTGGGGAACTTCGATGTGGTTCGAGTTCTCGAGATTGATAGAATTGCTTTAAAGGACAAGGGAGGGGTAGACTCTGGTACTATGTATGCTAGATGGACTACCAAAGGTACCACAGGCGAAGGTACTCTGTGTACTCAGGAACTTGTGAAGTATGTGTATACCCGAAAATGGGACACGTAGCCCGAATGCGGAAAGGGTGATAACCGGGATACGAAGGTGTCGTCCTTCTACTAGTAGAAAAGGTTACTATTATCGTATTACGGCTGATCATCATATACGGTGGCTCCAACGAGTGTCCAAATTCTTCCAACTGGAATTGTGATGCAATATCGTATCCCAAGCCTAGCTGTTGTGCTTACTATTAAGGTATTCGCAAGATAATAAAATCCCCTAGAGAATTGTTTTCATAAGAAGGTGTGTATCACCAAGGAAAACTAATTTCAAATAAAACATAACTATAATATATGATGTTTTACATAAGATATCATATAGTCATTTTCATACTGTACATTATTATGCTAGGCATTATAGCTCACACTTGTTTTCTTAAATTGACATAACACAACAGTGAATCAAGATGCCTGCCATGAGAACCACAACCAGGAAACAGGTAGGAAATGGCCAGCTGTTCCGTAGATTGTTTGGTGTTGTACCACAGGTAGTCCGAATAAGCTGGATTAGTTTTCAGTTGTTTTTAGTTTGGCTTATTTATAAGTATAACTTATGTAAGGTAATAAACAAGAAACGTATATTTGTCCGACGGACTAGCCTTACTTAAAGCTTACTCCCCGGTAAGTCTTAATCACTTTTGGGTTGTAATAATTATCACTTGATGGTTGAATTACTCTAGTTATGAATGGTTCGTTTCCAAGATAATAACTTGTAAGTGTGTGTGTGTGTGATAAGTGTGGGGTCGTGAAGCGTGAGTATTTATATATTGTAGTGTGAGTTATATGGTTGTAGTAGTTTATATGGCGTGGCCTCCGAGATTCCTGACCCCAGATTTTGGGGCGCCACAGAAATGGTATCAGAGCCTTAGGTTATCAAATCTTTGAAATGATTGGATATAAAATACGTAGACATAGGAATAATATAATAATCAATTAGAACTCAAGTCGAGTTCGTCGTCGGGCTACACGAGTAGTCTTGACGATTTTACCCTCAAGGGAATTTCGACTCTAAGTTAGTAACACCTTTCCTATTGTCTCAGGTACCAGTGGAGCCTATGAGGGAGGTTGACCCAGTTGAGGATGTTATGGCTCCTGAGCGTGACCCTACTCCCAAGCCAGAGAACCCACCCATTGATGATTCGGATGATGACCCTACTGAGGATGTCCCAGAGGAGGAGACTGACCTTTCTGTCCCCATAGCTAATGGCGTTGAGATGACCCAGGGAGATGGCGTAGGTTGGAGGGATTTAGAGATGTACTTTCACCCGACCATTCGCTCTCCTACCCCGCCCCCATGGATTCAAAGCCCTATGCATTATACTGATGATGATGACGAGGATGGCATATATGCGCAGGTCTACAAGGCTTACGACATATCCTCTAGCGACCCAGATTCACCTCTACCACCCTCGGTGACCATACATGTAGCTTTACACGACTGGATGGTGGCTCAGCTTAACGCTGAGATTACTGTGGCATCTGCTCACATTGCGGACTTACGCCAGGCCTTAACAGCTGAGAGAGCCATCAGACTAGGATACCCAGGGGATTTCAGAGTTGTTTCCCAAGCCATAGCCCGCAGAGAGATTGATGGGATCGAGCTCCGTACCAGGGTTCAGATGAGGATGACAGTGATTGGAGGATACATCCCGGTAGTTGATGTAGAGCTGATGTTAGCAGGAGCGATTAGGAGGGTGCGTGACCTCACGCGCAGTGACAGTGACTGAGGGACTAGTGACTAGATATGAACCTTGAAGAAGGCTGGGTGACTTGTCACCAATTTTTATAGGATAGCGAGTAGTAGATAGAGTTTCTATCCCTTCAGGGTACACGACTTATGTATTTGCATTTTAGTATTCAGGACAAGTAGTAATGTATTGTAATCGGGCATGTATGAACTTAGCTAGTTGTTTTGTCCCCTAAGATATAAGTGGGAGACCTTACGAAATATATATCTAAGTAGTTATTAAGAAATGGATGTCCATATTATTGCACTTAAAAGGGAAAACATGCTAGATAATGAATGACATGCTTATATATGAATAAATTAATCCAACTGTTATAATTACAACTATGTTGACAAATTTTCATTATCAGAACAATGCCACCCCGTAGAAGAGGAACCAGGGCACAACCCGCAGAATCTGTTAATCAACAACGAAGTGAACCTGACCCTGTAGTAAATGAGGAAAGTGAAGAAGACCTAAACTATAATGAATATGACGAGGAAGACTATGTAGAAGAAGAGGCTGAGGATACCCATCAGGGAGGGAACCCCATGAATGAATTTATGGAACTATTAAGAGCAAATCTGAACAGCCTATTCCACCACAACCACATACTGCCCAATAGACTGCAGCCACTGTCTTTAGGGCCTTCAAATCTCTCAAACCCCCAGAGTTTCTAGGATCTGCCGACCCCGTGGAAGCACGGGCCTGGCTCAAAGAGATAGAAAAGTCCTTCGAGATACTAGCTGTAGAGGAACGATACAAGACCATTTTCGCTTCTTACATGCTGAAAGAAGAAGCTAACTACTGGTGGGAGTCCAAACGAAACCTAGAGACTGATCAGTCGCAGTAGTGTAACCCCACCATTTTGTACATGTAGAGGAGAACAGTCGTACTTGTCAACCGAACACTAGACTCCTAAGGAATGGACCGTCTTAGCAGAACTTCCGGGCCATTTGGGCCAATATAATAAGGCTGGGCCGGCGCCACTCGACCAATTATGCCACTCCTAGTTTAGATGAAATCCATGACTCTGAAACGTAAAGCTCGTCCCCCCTTTCCCCAAGTAGAAACTTGTTGATACGGCTCCACCAAGAAGTCGTATCTAGATGGAAAGGAAAATTCACCGATATTTCCCAGACGATGCCTGTTAATGGATTAACTTATTCCAAGAATTTTACTTCCCGGGTGTTGGGTAAGTAATCAAAAACTCTTTTATCAAAACAGCAACCTTGTTGCGAATATAAAAATACATCACGGAGCCGGATCCCTCAGATTTTTGAGCGAGTATTTAAATCCCCTTCGAAAGGAAGATCTTAAATTTAAAAACGAGTTTTGGGATCCGCTCTAACCTTCCAAAAATAGTTTTGATAAAGTTTGAAAATAATCTCTGGAAATATTTAAAGTAAGAATGATTTGATAGTATCAATTATTTTCCGAATACTTGCCAAATATCGAAACATTATTCTATAATAAAATAAAGAATATTATTTAATAAAATAAGCGGAGTCATAAGTCCTCGAATGAATATTCAAAATAATATTCATTAAATAAAATAAGCGGAGTCATAAGTCCTCGAATGAATATTCAAAATAATATTCATTTATAATATAAAACTATCGAATAAACATTATTCATTTAATAATTTTGAAAACTATATATATAATATACTCGGGAACATCGCCTCCCGATTTAGAAAAATGTTCAACTCTGGGTCCCATATACTAAGGGTTCACGCAAGTACTGCTTATCTCTAGCATATGTATTATGCAGTTTATAATCAATGAATCAACAATGAGATATCAAGATTCCAAAAAAAGCATGCATATTTATATCATAAGAACATGCTCCAATATATCGCAAGACTTGCTAATAACAACCATGCACTTATCACAAGATAATGCATAAACTTGCCTGCGCGACTGGGGGTGATAAAAGGCCTGGGGCGAGTATGGTAACCTATAAACAATCATATAAGTTGGAATTAAACCACGGTCGCTTAAAAAACTAGACTTTAGCCAAATAGACCCTAACGTTCGCTTTTGCGCTTAACGATTCACATGTGTCGCTCGAGTACCCTCGGCTCCACCATTTTTATAAATTTAACCGTTTAACTTTTTAAGGAGACTCTTTCGTGAATACTCTAAAAACTGACCAATTAACCTTATATAATTGTTTCATACTCCAATTAGTCATTTAAGGGCTTTAACCAAGGTTTCAAAGTAAGACGAGGGATAATGGTTCATTCGCGAAACGCTGTCACTTAAAACGGTCGTTTCTCCTAAACCGTACATCGGATTCAAGCGAACCACATATCAAAACGAAGCTTATGACATGATATAGCTAATCATGGAAAAGTTACAGATTAGACAGTTAGCTCTCTGTCCCGAACACTAAGAACAAGCATTTGTATGAAAATGGGCATTCCGACGGCTATGTTTACGCGATTACCAAAGTTTAAACTACTCCAATCAACCACAAATCAACTCACAAAAACCAATACAACCTAAGTTCATCTAAAACTTACTACATCAGTCCATAACCTCAAGATTTTCCAACTCATTCAATCACAAACAAGAGCTACTAACTATACTTAAGTTTCATTAACTATAAACAAGATTCAATCATCCAAATCACTACAAATCCAACCAAACTTTAAACAAACAAGCATCATGCTTCTCATAAACTATATCAATCAAAACCATTCCTAAATACTCAAAAGTAAAGCTAGGGTTTGAAGTTTATACCTTCCTGAAGCTTCCTAACACAACACAAGAGCTTTGAATGCCTAAAAGAACCTTGATCCTTGCTTGTATAACCTTAAACTTTCATAAAAATCAAGAAAACTAAAGTTATTTCTTGAAGATTACTATTCATCATCTTCTTCCTTGATTTATTGGAAGAGATTTATGAGGAATTGGAAGCTTAAACTACTAGGATATACTTATCTAATTATAAAGAAGCTAAGGAAATTACCTTGGATTTGTTTATGAATTGAAGCTTGGATTTTGCAATTTTTCCTTGCTTGGAAATGAAGAAGACCGAGAGCTTAATGAAAAAGAAGTGGGGAGAGCTATTTTTCTTTGTTGTTTGATAAATAATTTAGTTTACTACCTAAATATCTAGCTAAACATGTGGTGTTTAGTTGAACACCAAGGCAACTACAAGCTACAATTGTGTGGCTTATAATTGATGCTTCCACTCACTTTTACTAATTACAATTTCATGCCCCAAGTCCTCTTGCTTTTCATTTTTAGCCTTTTAAAAAAGATGCTCTCAAAACTTACACTCTAATTCCTTATTTGGTTTCCCTTTGTTTCATTATTCATCCGTCGCTCAATCTTGTTGATCGTTTGAGGGATCATATCCGGGATCTTATTACTTGGGCTTCCCTAACCCTTCTCAATATTTTATATTCCTTTTATGATCCTCTCTTATAATCCTTGAATTTAAATCCTTTTAATCATGTTACCTTATACTCAATTCCTTCGGTATCTGGTGGATTTTCAGGAAAAATCAAAGTGTTCGAATTTGGATTTTGACGATCTTTACATACACTCATATACTTTATGGAGTACTAATAAGATCTTAGAATATCAATAAAAGAACTCCTATATAGTGTGACATGAAAAATTTCCTTAATCAGCATAATCAGCAAATCACTATTCATAAGGGTTACAAAAAGTCCAAAATTTTTAGGGTTATTACAGTATCCCCTCCTTAAAATGATTTCATCCCAGAATCTGATAGAAAACAAATGGGGGTACTTTTCTAGAATTGCTCTCTCTAGTTCCCAAGTTGACTCCTCCACGTTATGATTCTGCCATAGCACTCTAACTAGCTTGATTACCTTGTTCCGAAGCACTTGCTCCTTTTTATCCATAATCTTCACTGGTTGCTCCACGTAAGTCAGGTCTGGTTGCATGTCCACATGCTCGTATTCCACTATGTGCCTGGCATCCCGATGATACTTCCTTAGCATTGACACATGGAACACATTATGAACTTGTTGTAGGTTCGGGGGTAGGGCTAGTTCGTAAGCTAACTTCCCAATCCGTCTTAATATCTCAAAAGGTCCAATGTATCTTGGGCTTAGTTTCCCTTTCTTTAATTTCTGAACCTCATCAATCCTTTCCAAGGGGATACCTTTAGTAGTACTAAGTTCCCTACTTCATACTCCTTGTCCTTTCGGGCTAAGTCTGCATACCTCTTCTGTCGGTCTTGGGCTGCTACAAGCCGTCCTCTGATGAGATCCACTATGTCTTTGGTCCTTTGGACCACTTCGGGTCCGAGCATCTTTCCCTCTCCCACTTCATCCCAGTATAAGGGAGATCGACTCCTTCTTCCGTACAGGGCCTCGTAAGGCGGCATTTCAATGCTGGAATGAAAGCTATTGTTATAAGAAAACTCGATCAATGACAAGTGATCATCCCAACTTCCTTTAAAGTCTATTGCACAGACTCTCAACATATCCTCTAGTGTCTGGATGGTCCTTTCACTTTGCCCGTCCGTTTGGGGATGGTAAGAGGTACTCATGTTTAATTTGGTTCCCGCACATTCTTGAAAGCTCCTCCAAAATCTGGAGTTGAATCTGGGGTCTCGGTCTGAGACAATGGACACGGGGACTCCATGTCGCGTCACTATTTCCTTAATGTAAATGTCCACCAATCTATCGATTGTGTATCTCTCATTGATAGGAATGAAGCGAGCTGACTTTGTCATTCGGTCTATAATTACCCATATGGCATCATGATTGGCTTTCATCCTTGGTAAGCCTATCACAAAATCCATAGCTAATTGTTCCCATTTCTATTCGGGAATCTCCAGGGGTCGTAAAAGTCCACTGGGTCTCTGGTGCTCCGCCTTTACTCTTTGGCAAGTCAAACATTTGCTTACCCATTATGCTACGTCCCTCTTCATGTTGGGCCACCAGTAATATTCCTTTAAATCCCTATACATCTTGGTGCTCCCCGGGTGAATAGAATACCTTGAATTATGGCTTTCATCCAAAATCTCGTTGTTAAGCTCTTGAACATTCGGAACCCAAATCCTGTAGGAATACCTCATTATCCCCTTATCATTTCTCTCAGTATGGATCTCTTCTCCAGTCATTGACTCTCTGCCTTCATTCATTACTTTTTCTTGGCATAATCTAATCTTTTCCAATAATTCTGGCTACATCGATATCTCAAACAGCTTTTTGGTTCCGGCTCCGGTTACCTTTACTTCTATTTCCATTTTCTCGAAATCCCTTATCAATTCCTCCGAAGTCATTATCATTTTGAGTCTTTCCTTCCTACTAAGGGTGTCAGCCACCACATTGGCTTTCCCTGGATGATAGAGAATCTCAGAATGATAGTCCTTGATTAGCTCTAACCATCTTCTCTGACGCATGTTGAGCTCTTTCTGCGTGAATATGTACTTGAAGCTCTTATGGTCTGTGAAAATCTCACACTTCTCTCCATACAAGTAGTGCCTCCAAATCTTTATGGCAAAAATTATTGCCGCGAGCTCAAGGTCATGAGTAGGATACCTAATCTCGTATTCCTTCAGTTGTCTTGACGCATACGCGATCACCTTACCGTGCTGCATAAGAACTCGCCCTAATCCTTTGTGCGACACGTCTTTATATATCACAAAATCTCCTTTTCCGTCTGGCGCCAACACAGGGGTCGTCACCAATCTTCTCTTCAATTCGTGAAAACTGTTCTCGCATTTCTCTGTGCATTCGAACTTCTCTGTCTTACAAGTAAGTCGTGTCAAAGGGGCTGCGATCTTCGCAAAATCTTGTACAAATCTACGATGTAGCCGGCCAATCCTATGAAACTCCTTACCTCTGTGGGTGTGGTTGGCCTTTCCCAATTTGAGACCGCCTCTATCTTGGAGGGGTGGACCAATGCTCCTTCCTTATTGATCACATGTCCTAAAAACTATACTTCATTCCGCCAGAATTAACACTTCGAGAATTTGGCAAACAACTGTTCTTCTCTGAGTATTCCTAGAGCTATCCTCAAATGCTCTACATGTTCTGCCTCGGTCCCAATGTAGATTAAAATATCATCGATAAAACTATCACATACTTGTCCAAGTACTTCTTGAATACTCTATTCATTAAATCCATGAAAGCAGCTGGGGCGTTGTTAATCCAAAGGACATTACCAAGTACTCATAGTGCCCATACCTGGTACGGAATGCAGTCTTTGGAATATCTTCATGTTTAATCTTTAGTTGGTGATATCCAGTTCTCAGGTCAATCTTGGAAAAGGAAACATCATCCTTTAACTGGTCGAACAGATCGTCTATTCTGGGTAACGGGTACCTGTTCTTTATGGTTAGCTTGTTCAACTCTCGGTATCTGATGCACAGCCTCATGCTCCCATCTTTTTTCTTAACAAATAATACTGGTGCTCCCCACGGAGACACACTGGGTCTTATCATACCCTTATCCGAAAGTTCTCATAATTGGGTAGCCAATTCCTTCATTTCTAATGGGGATAACCGGTATGGTGCCTTGGAAACTGGTATCGTCCCTGGGGCAAATTCAATAGCAAATTCAATCACTCTATCGGGTGGTAGTCCAGGAAGGTCTTGTGGGAATACATCTTCAAATTCGTTAACTACCGGAATGTCTTGCAAGTTGGGCACCTCCTTCTGCGAGTCCACCACATAGGCTAGGTAAGCCTCATTTCCTTTTCGTAGCATCTTATTGGCCTGGGTCATGGTCAAAAATTTCTGCATCTGCCTCTTCCCACTAAATATGACTCATTTCTTCACTGGGATATTCAACTTAACTTTCTTCCCCTTACAGTCTATCTGAGCATCATTGCTAGATAGCCAGTCCATTCCCAAAATGATATCAAATTTCCCTAATTTAAAAGGAATTAGATCAATACTAAAAGATTGTTCCCCTATGCCTAATTCATAGGCGGGGTGAATCTGGTTAACAGGGATAACTTCATGGTTGGCTATTTCTATTAGTAAGGGTTATATCAAGGGTTCAACCTTAAGTCTTAATTTAAGCGCAAATTCCCTCGATATAAAAGATTTAGTTGCTCCCGAATCAAATAAAACATTTGCACTGACTGAATTTAGAGAAAGGGTACCTGCTATCACATCTGAGACTTTCATAGCATTTTGAATTGTCATGTTGAAAGTCCTCACAGTAGGTGGCTTATTGGAGGCAGCCCTGCTTGCTCCTAAAGCTGCTGGTTTATTCATTGGGCATTCTCTCTTCCAATGACCCGGGCGTCCACACTAATGACAAGTTGTGGTTGGAATGACGGCGGGGGTTGACGAAGGGCACTTGTGGGAATAGTGACCCACTCGACCACACTTAAAGTAGGTTACTGGCTTTACTTTACACTCCCTAGAATGCATCCTTCCACAAGTGTTACAGGCTGGTAATGGGGGTCAAGACTGGTTGGAATAGGACATTCCTCACTTCTGGCCGCTCTGGCTCACATTCACACTCACGGGCCGCTTAAACCCAGTACTCCTTCCCAGTAGGGACACTGCTCCTCGATTAAATCTGGTTGGGAAGCTCCTTCCTGCGGAACCTCCGCCCATGCTCATGTTTTTCCTTTTTATTCTTTTCTTCTCTCTTTCCTTCTGCATCTGTTCACTTCCGGCTTCCGCAATTATTGCCTTTAGCACCAGAGTGGCATGATCTGTAAGCTCAAGGATTGCCACCCTATTCTGAATCCATGGTTTTAGTCCCTGCTAAAACCTCCTAGCTTTCTTTTCCTCGATATTCACAAACTCCGGCACATACCTTGATAACTCAGTAAATTTTGCTTCGTACTCTGCTACAGAAGAGTTATTCTGCTTTAGCTCCCAGAACTTGAGCTCCATCTGGTTCTCCATAAACCTCGGGAAATATTTTCCCAAAAAGAACTGACTGAACCTCTCCCCGGTTATTATAGCATCTGTCTCCATGTTTTTCTTGGCCTCCCACCAGTAGTTGGCCTCTCCCTTCAGAAGGTAGGTATCAAATACAGTCTTCTGTGCCTCATCGGTACTCAGAATCTCAAAGGATTTCTCCATTTCCTTTAGCCATGCCCTTGCCTCAACTGGGTCGGCTGATCCGGGGAACCCAGGGGGCTTAAGGGACTTAAAAGCCCTGAAAGAGTTTGCGACAACATTGTTATTTCCTTGAGGGGGTGGGTTGGGTTGACGTTCCAAGTTTTGCCTTAGTAGTTGCATGAACTGCCCCATGGGATCCATGCTTGGGTATGGTACTTGTTGCTCAACCTCAGCTTCTCCTTCTTCAGCCTCTATCTCAAATCCTTCAACATCAAATGTTTCCTCCTCCTCTTCATACTGGGAGTCATCATGTTCATCATAATCCTCATCTTCCTCTTCACTGTGTTCTTGGTTTCTACCATCCTCGTTATGGCTTCCCTGGTTCTCAAACCCAGGGTTCGCCCTAGTTCCAATCCTTCTTGGCGGCATGATACTGATAAATTTTGGAAAATTCAACGTTAGGTCACAATCATACATGAGATTGTTCCTTGCACAGTTCTATAATGGGGAGAACGTATCTCGCAATTCTATTATATTATGACAGTTCTAATTACCAGAAGTGCAGTAATAATAAAGATAAAAACCGTGATCTCGTCACTAAGGAACTGAACTGAAAGGAAACAAATATATACATAATGCGAGACATACATAGTTCGATCTGGTCAAAAGTACAACAGTGCTACAGTCATCTGCCCAAAAGTGAAATACATGAGTCTATCTGTCTAGTCAGAGAAAAGGGATACTATATACAAGTCAACTATCCTGGAAAACTGGCTCTTACTATGGCCTCGACTAACTAGACGACTAGACTACCACATCACTGGTCCTGAATCAATCACCAGAGCGGGTCAACTCCCACACTCTCTCTATCACACGAAGGAAAATGTAATCAGCTTGCCTCCAGGATATCCTGCCATGTCTGTCTCCATGAAGTGATCAGAGTCTCGTACGGGCCATAAGCTCTATCACAGTCAGCTCTCTCCTCAGAGATCGGGGTATGGTAGCTCTACCCTTATGAGCTCGTGCACGTCTATAAGCTCTCTCTGCATCTAACTCTCTCCTGGCCTCTTCCAGCCGGGCCTCAGCAAAAACCACTCGAGTCCTCAGAACATCCTGAACATAGTCGTGAACTAACAAAGACTGCCTATGGGCAGGGTCGAGAGGTGGTGAATCTGGATCCGCTGGGGGTGCCTTCTCGGTTTGCCTGGGCTCGGGGGTATGGGTCTCAGAGCTGTCATCATCGGGGCTCCAAGGTAGTGGTGGAGGGGTTGGAGCTCTGACCACGGGGAGTGACGGTAGGGGGTACCGGTATACTCCACGATAGCACCGACATGTTCCTCAGCTACTGGGACCTCATCCGGGTCCCCCTCATCTGAAATCGCAATAACCTCTGTCTCTGACTCCTCGGAGGGGTCCTCCTCAGGCTCCTCTTGATCCTCGACATCTAGCAGTGCCTCATCATGCTCATGCTCGAACATCTCTGGCTCCTCTATCTCTTGCGCCTACAAATTAAACGAGCTAAGTTACTATCATGATACTTATAAGAATTCCCGTAAGGGTTTTAACTGTCAGCGCTACTTTAAGTAGTCCGACAATGAACTTGGCAAGAGTTCTTATTACCTTTGTGAGTTTATTATTATATCCTCGCATCATCTCTGAGGTCTATAACGCTTGGTTTTGATACCATTTCTGTAACACCCCCAGATATGGGGTCGGGGATTCGGGTCGTCACGGTCTTTCTTTCCATAAATATCACTTATCTTAATTAAAAGTAAATACCCTCATATTGTGACCCCATAATAACACACACAACAACATGTTATAGTCTCAGAGATGAAATTGAAATAAGTACAAGTCCTTGAATCCATAATTTAAAAGTTATTACAACCCAAAATGATTACTTAATAAGTTTATAGTTAATTGCCATTATCTGTCACAAGTTATAATTATACATAATTGATTCCCAAAAGTAGAATGCTTGGTATACAAATAGATCTACCTCTACAGCTATAGCAGCTATGATATCAACGGTAAGACGCGGGACGCTTCCCACGCTCTTGCGCTGGGTCTGCTTGAGTCTGGACATCCTTCCTAGCTGTTGTTGTGTGATGAAGAAATGAAGCAAGAGTGAGCATTACATCTCGCAAGATAATATATAGTGTAATCAATAATGCAAGTATCTAAATAGATTACTTACTTGAAATCTTTATCAAGTGTAAGATAATTAATTACTTGATATAAGCTTAAAGGGAGATGAAGTTAACAATTACTTCACTATACTTATACCATTTTAGAAAACTACTTGAACTACCAATGTTCAAAGTATAATAAATTTGCAAAGGTTCCTCACATAGATGGGACTACAATATAAGACTTGAATATATTCAATCTTTGAAATATTGTTTAAAAGAAATGAAGTTACGAGATACTTCATTTGATGGAAACATCATTATAACCATTCGACCTTGTCAACACTTCAGCAGTCACCCATCCATAGCCTTTCTATCGAAATGCTCTGGGTAGTGTTGCAGAAATATCCAAACTGGATGATGAACTCATTACGGGAGTTTGCCGCTCCAGGAAGACCACTCACGATGATCAATCGCCGTAGTGCAACCCCACCATTTTCTACATGTAGAGGAGAACAGTCGGATTTACTTGTCAACTGAACACTGGAATCCTAAGGAATGGACCGTCTTAGCGGAACTTCCGGGCTATTTGGGCCAATATAATAAGGCTGGGCCGGTGCCACTCGACCACTTACGCCACTCCTAGTTCAGATGAAATCCATGACTCTGAAACGTAAAGCTCGTCCCCCTTTCCCCAAGTAGAAACTTTTTGATACGGCTCCACCAAGAAGTCGTATCTAGTTGGAAAGGAAAACTCACTGATATTTCCCAGGCGATGCCTGTTAATGGATTAACTTATTCCAAGAATTTTACTTCCCAAGTGTTGGGTAAGCAATCAAAAACTCTTTTATCAAAACAGCAACCTTGTTGTGAATATAAAAATACATCACGGAGCCGGATCCCTCAGATTTTTGAGCGAGTATTTAAATCCCCTTCAAAAGGAAGATCTTAAATTTGAACACGAGTTTTGGGATCCGCTCTAACCTTCAAAAAATAGTTTTGATAAAGTTTGAAAATTATCTTTGGAAATATTTAAAGTAAGAATGATTTGATAGTATCAATTATTTTCCGAATACTTGGAAATATCGAAACATTATTCTTTAATAAAATAAAGAATATTATTTATTAAAATAAGCGGAGTCATAAGTCCTCGAATGAATATTCAAAATAATATTCATTAAATAAAATAAGCGGAGTCATAAGTCCTCGAATGAATATTCAAAATAATATTCATTTATAATATAAAACTATCGAATAAACATAAATCGTTTAATAGTTTTGAAAACTATATATATATAAATAATATACTCGGGAACATCGCCTCCCGGTTTGGAAAAATGTTCAACTCTGGGTCCCCTATACTAAGGTTATACGCATGTACTGCTTATCTCTAGCATAGGTATTATGCAGTTTATAATCAATTGAATCAACAATGAGATATCAAGATTCCAAAACAGGCATGCATATTTATATCATAACAACATGCTTTAATATGTGGCAAGACTTGCTAATAACAACTATGCACTTATCACAAGATAATGCACAAACAATTATATACATCACAACAACAGTATAACGGGTAGAAAACTTGCATGAGCGACTGGGGGTGGTAAAAGTCCTGGGGCGAGTTTGGTAACCTATAAAAAATCATATAAGTTGGAATTAAACCACGGTCGCTTAAGAAACTAGACTTTAGCCAAATAGACCCTAACGTTCACTTTTGCGCTTAACGATTCACATAAGTCGCTCAAGTACCCTCGGCTCCGCCATATTTATAAAATTAACCGTTTAACTTTTTAAGGCGACTCTTTCGCGAATACTCTACCAACTAACCAATTAACCTTGTATGATTATTTCGTACTCCAATTAGTCGTTTAAGGGCTTTAACCAAGATTTCAAAGTAAGGCGAGGGATAATGGTTCGTTCGCGAAACATAGTTACTTAAAATGGTCGTTTCCCTTAAGCCGTACATCAGATTCAAGCGAACCACATATCAAAACGAAGCTTACGACCCGATCTAGCTAATCATGGCAAAGTTATAGATTAGACAGTTAGCTCTCTGTCCGGAAAACTAAAAAAAAGCAGTTGTATGAAAAAGGGCATTACGATGGCTATGTTTATGCGATTCCCAAAGTTTAAACTATCCAATCAACCACAAATCAACTCAAAACCACCAATACAACCAAAATTCATCTAAACCTTACTACATCAGTCCATAACATTAATATTTTCCAACTCATTCAATCATAAACAAGAGCTACTAACTATACTTAAGTTTTAGTAATTATAAACAAGATTCAATCATCCAAATCACTACAAATCCAACCAAACTTTAAACAAACAAGCATCATACTTCTCATAAATTATATCAATCAAAACCATTCCTAAATACTCAAAAGTAAAGCTAGGGTTTGAATTTTATACCTTCCTGAAGCTTCCTAACACAACACAAGAGCTTTGAATGCCTAAAAGAACCTTGATCCTTGGTTGTATAACTTTAAACTTTCATAAAAATCAAGAAAACTAAAGTTATTTTTTGAAAGTTACTATTCATCATCTTCTTCCTTGATTTATTGGAAGATATTTATGAGGAATTGTGTTAGGTCCCAATTTGTTTGTAGAAGGGGGGTTGAATACAAACGTTACCAAATAATCGAATAAAATGCGGAATAAAAAATGTGAAACAAAATTCAAGTTAAGTAAAAATATTATTAAACTTGAAATGTGTTACAACAACTGTATCGATTACAAGGTATTAATCTCAAATCAATTATCACAAATCTAGAATAAATTCGACATGAACTTTTTCTATTTTTGCAATAATTAGAATCAAATGCTAAACGCAATTTGAGATTAAGTTCTAGGGATTTTGATCCGCTAGATTGTTACACAAGAACAAGATAAATAATTCTAGTGGTTTGGATTTAACATTAACAAACTAGAAATTGATCTTGAATTTCTGCAGATGAAGAATGTTATATTTCAAAGGCGGCTGCTTTCTTTTGTTCTTGACTTGTGTGTATTTTGATTGAGTTAAAAATGATATGCTGCTTCTCTGCTTCTATTTAATCAATCAGCTGAATCAATTGAATTGGAATGACAATCCTTTAAGCTTGCAAGACTTTCGGTAGGACAATTGAATGAACTAGCAAGACAATCTGAATGAACTAGCAAGACAATCAGAATGAACTAGCAAGACAATCACCCTCCTGATGTAACTTTCGGTATGACAATGTAAAATGGCCTAGCATGACAATCGGTATGACAATCCAGATTGTCATGCTAGTTCATTTTCAATTGTTTTGCTGATTTAAGATTTGAATTTAATCCAATTAAACTTCTGAAAATTCCTAAAATTCCTAGAATTAAATCAGAATTAATTAATCAATTAATTCAATTAATAAATAAATTATTCTTCGCAGATATAATTTATTTTCTTAATTAAATTAGATGACTCAATTAATTAATAGAGAATTAATTCTAGTCTTGAGCAGCAACCATTCTTCTGTAAATCTTCTGAAAATCACTGAAAATTATGAATCAATTCCACCACTTCAACGTTGACACTCGATGTACTGTCTGGTTCATGAGTGACTAACTTCCGTGACGTTTCTTCATGTCTTGACTCTGACACTTTGATTTTCTTCAGATTAAATCCTTGTAATTAATTGATACTCTGACGAGATCTCTATCACTTGATTAAATCCACGATCTTGATTTATTATCACTGAGGCATGATCAACTTCTTGAACTTCTTCCAGTGAATTAACTCCTCAAGTCTGTAGATGAACATTGTCTCTGAATCCTTTGACATATATTACTTTGCGAGATCTCTTTGACGGTCGATCCACTATTTACTTATTACATTCTTATTTGAGTTGAGTTGAATCCTCGAATATACAAATAGGTATATGACATATGACTTACAATCTCCCCCTATTTGTTTGTTAGACAATAACACACAAATACCTAGAGGATAACTCAACTAACAAATAAAAAAAAAATATAAACATTCATGCAAAGTAAATAGCAGAAAAGTTCTGGATGAGATTTAACATTTTCCAGATTCCAAGTAGATGTTCCTCTAGACTGAACATATCTTCAAGTAGTTCCATCTTCATTTGTACAACCACATTTCCTGTTGAGAAGCCCATATCTCTTGCTTCTCCCCCTATGAGAATCAACTGATTAAAGAAGATCACCTTCGTTTTACCACCTCTCCCGTACAATAGGATCCGCAGATAAAAACCAATGGTACTCCCCTAACAGCTTCTTCCCTTACTAGGAAATCACCTTGTGTTTACCACCTCTCCCGTACAATAGGATCCGTAGTTACAAACAACAATGGTGTGGTGTAGTGTACATATGATCTTTTTCTTCCTCCCTGCTATTTCTCCCCCTTAGTTGAGGAATCCTCCAAACTATTACTTAAGCTTTTATCTCCCCCTTAAAGAAGGAATGTATGCCGTCGTCTGAAGGAGTTCTCATATTTCACTTGGTTGGAAAAGAAATAACAAGTAGTTTTTCTTTCTTCCTCACTGTGAGTGTGTGATTGTGTTTTAGTGTACCTCACATGTGTTTCACTCTTCTCTCCACTCGTGTTTACACTCATTCTCACAAGTGTATCACTCTTCTCTCATAGCTCCATAATCCAGCTGTACCTGCAAGGAAAATCACCTTAGCCATCCTTAAGGAGGTCACAGGTGGTGCAATGGGAGTTCACAAATCCCCATCCTTGTTAAACTCGTCAGATGAATCTGAGTCATAATCTACAAGTTGCTAGTTTCCCTTTTAGGGTTCCAGATTTGAATTCTGGGAAGGTAAACAATGATCCAAAGATTTTAGCATAAAGATCAAGGTTCCCTTCTAATGTCTGTGAAGACACTTCCTTGTGACTCATCAGGTAATATCTGAATTATTATCAACAAGTTGCCGATCTGCACCTATGTCAGATCCACTATCCGCAGATGCATCCAGGGGATTTAAGCCTGGGGAGGTAGACACTGACCACTGACATATGGCTTTTGGATCAGTATCCTCTCCTAACACCTGTAAAGGCAATTGGTCCAATAACGAACCTTGAACAATCGAATCTGACCTTAAAATGGTCGAAACTCTTGTTTCCGTCAACTCATCCTTTGTGTGTGTAACCTCTCCTTGTTCATCAATAATTGATTATGTTTGAAGTGGTGACACTACATCGGATACCTTGGCCGACAGGCAAAATTCAATAGACGCACCCTGTTGAGAGAATGAATCTAGTAACTATTTTTGTGCCTTTTCAGCCATTACATCTTTTTGAGAAGATGTATGGGGGCTAGCAGTTGTCTCGGTTTAAATACTACTCATCTATGTAGGAGACAGAGCTACTGGGTTGACTACAGAACCTTCCTTATGTGGTGCACTAAGGCACTATCTCCCTCACGCTCATTCATACTACACTTAGTGGTAAGAGAGTGTTGGTTGGTTCTGTTTTTGTGTTTGTCTTTACAGTCTGGGATAGACGTTGTGGGTTTTCAACCTCATGACTGTTAATGAAAGAAAGTCATTGGAGATTGAACCTGTAACACAGAATATATGGTAATAGAGAGAAAATGATTTACAATAGTGATTTTAAAAGATTTTACATGAAATAAGAAATCACTAATGTAGAAAGAAGTTTGATTTTGTTTTTCAATATGAATGAGTTTTTGATAAAACATTGATCACTTAGGGTAAAGTCTAAGTAATTCTCATTCATGTCAAAAGCTTATAAATATCTGCAACATAATGTTAACAACATATCATTGACCGATACTTGTCAAGTACTTTAGATACTAATTGTTATGTTGCATTAACAATATACCACTGCACATATAAAACAATATGATTGTGCTTAGTGATAAGATAGTTATTAATATGACGACTCTACTAGTTCATATAAAATTACAACTTCTGTTAGAGTGCCATACCATGTCCTTGACGATTGCTTGAGCAGTATACTAGTTCATACCAACCTAAAGTGAGATTGTGAAGAAGAGATTGCATAGTCCAATAGATCTGCAGCTGCAAAGTCCATGAACTGTGGTGCACTGACTTCCTCTTTTGACTCACCAAACAGGAGTACACTTGTACACATCTTACTAGAGTACAATTCCAAGTGTAATGTGCAGCAGGTGTCTGATATGTCATAATATTCTCAAGTCTCGTCACTGATGCTATATGTTAGATACTGCTTCCTGATAATAACCTAGCACGATATACAAAATTACAATGATAACATTCCCAGCTTGCAAACAGCCATATCCCTCAGATAAACCTTTGCTGTTATCTCCAAAGGTAACCAGGGGGCCAGCTTTCTCAATCCACATTTGATAGCAGGGCTCTATCTCCGGTCATATGTCTTGATGATCCATTGTCAAGAATCCACACTTCCGGTTTCACCTGTTTTAATGCCCTGCAACACAAATGGATTAACCCTTCTTCGGAACCCAAACTTGGTTGGGCCCGGCATACTTGTAGAACTGTCCTTTGTCAGGCAAAACAACATTTTTAATCTTAATGGTCTCAACTTTCTCAATGACTGAACATTTGACCTTGTAAACAGCGTTAACAAATTTCTGTTTAAGCTTAGGCACAAATGTCTCCTTTCTAGCCTTAGAAGGACTAGCAGTCTTAGACCTATCATGCTTCTTGTTATTCACATGCTAACGAGGAGTAGTCTTATCATTAGACACATGCTTACCATTAAAATAAGCATACATCATATTAAAAGCACAAGACATACAATTAGCAACACCACATGCTTTATGAGAGTGATTAACAGCAGGCAATTTATGCATGGTAGACATGGCATTATTGTTATCCAACTCATATGTGTCTGAGTTAGTCTCAGTTGCTTTCACAACTTTGACTGGAACTTTCGACTCACTTGACTTGGAAACAATCTTCTCATAAGCATGATCCTCAGCACGTATTTCTTCTTGAATAACAGAAGAGGTCGCATCAAATGGTTCAGCAATTGATGCTTTATAGAGGGGTTCATCAACACCCTTAAGCACATGTGGTACTTCCCTCCCTTTAGCACATACATGAGGAGGGGAGTTTATGCCTAATTCTCCAATAGCAGCATTGTAATCATAACCTATTCCAGATGTTTGATTAACAGCTTGCTTACTGTAGAACTCTTTAGCCTTCGAACAAGAATTGAAGTAGGCTCTAACCTTAGTCTCAAGACCGGTGATCTTGTCTTTGAGAATAGTTTCGAGTTTTCTATAACAGTCAACTCTATTCTCTAGAAAAGATACCTGTTCTTTTAATTTGTCTTGATTAATGTGCACAAGTCTTAATTCATTGACCTCTTTCTCAAGGTCTGTGATCTGTAAACTTAACAGTTCATTATCACGACGTGCACAATCTAAGTTACCTCTTAGATGATAAACCATTTCAGCATCAGAAAGTTTTACCTCTATTCTTGACGATGAAGCTTTTCCATCAATAGCCATAAGAGCAAGATTTCCTTCATCTTCATCTTCACTGTCAGTATCATCCCAGCTTCTTCCCTTTGCCAGATAAGCCCTTTCAGAGTTCTTTCTTACTTGCTTTGGCTTCCTACATTCTGTGGCAAAGTGTCCCAACTCATTGCAGTTATAGCATCTAATGGTGCTTCGATCAACCATCCCTGTTTTGTACCCACCACTGCTGGTGTTAGAGGATGAAGATCCACCTTTCTGGAATTTGTTGTAGTTGGACTTGTACTTAAGCTTGGGATTCCTCCTGAATCTGACATGGGAGAATCTCTTGACAATTTGGGCCATTGATTCATCTTCCAATTGCTCCAGCTCTTCCAAGGAATAAAAATCATCACTTGATTGATTTGTAGTAGGAGGATCATATTCTGCTACTAACTCATTTTCCTCACCCTTGGAAAACTGTACCATTCTTTCTAACTGTTGAGATTGTTGTTGTTGTTGACCTTTAGCTACAAGTGCAGTAGATGTGCTGACCATTCTATCCTTCCCGTAGACTTCCTTCTGTTGAATCTGCTCCAACTCATAGGTTTTTAACACTCCATAGAGCCTGTCCAAAGAAATCTCACTCAGATCTCTAGCTTCTCTAATGGCAGTGATTCTATGTTCAAGATGAGCTGGCAGTGTTAAAAGGAACTTTTTGTTGACCTCCCTGATTGAATAATACTTTCCATTGATGTTCAGGTTGTTGATCAACGCATTGTACCTCTCAAACACTTCAGTAATTCCTTCTCCTGGATTTGATTTGAAATGTTCATATTCAGAGGTTAGGATTTCCAACTTGTTCTCCCTAACTTCCTCTGTGCCTTCATTAATCACCTCAATAGTTTCCCACATGTGTTTGGAATTTTTACAGTTCATCACATGTCTGTTCATCAAGGGATCAAGGGAATCAATTAATATTAATTGAAGGCTGGCATCCAAGGAGGCTTCTTCCTTCTCAGCAGGAGTAAAATCTTCAGGCTCTTTTGGATAGGTTCTAGCTTCAGTAGTCACCACACCATCTATTATTACCTCCGGTTCAATAACCATCGGAGTTTTTATACCCTTCTTTAACAAGTTTGAATATTTGGGATTTGCAACTTGTAAAAATAATAGCATCTTCTTCTTCCACATGATATAATTCTCTTTATCAAATTGTGGAATTTTAACGGTTCCAACTTTATGTGAAGTCATTATGAATTTTTGAATAAATAAAAATTCAAGGAGTTGAAAAATCACAAAAGTCTAGGATCTTGATTTGTTCGTTAATCAGAAGGCTCTGATACCAATTGTTAGGTCCCAATTTGTTTGTAGAAGGGGGGTTGAATACAAACGTTACCAAATAATCGAATAAAATGCGGAATAAAAAATGTGAAACAAAATTCAAGTTAAGTAAAAATATTATTAAACTTGAAATGTGTTACAACAACTGTATCGATTACAAGGTATTAATCTCAAATCAATTATCACAAATCTAGAATAAATTCGACATGAACTTTTTCTATTTTTGCAATAATTAGAATCAAATGCTAAACGCAATTTGAGATTAAGTTCTAGGGATTTTGATCCGCTAGATTGTTACACAAGAACAAGATAAATAATTCTAGTGGTTTGGATTTAACATTAACAAACTAGAAATTGATCTTGAATTTCTGCAGATGAAGAATGTTATATTTCAAAGGCGGCTGCTTTCTTTTGTTCTTGACTTGTGTGTATTTTGATTGAGTTAAAAATGATATGCTGCTTCTCTGCTTCTATTTAATCAATCAGCTGAATCAATTGAATTGGAATGACAATCCTTTAAGCTTGCAAGACTTTCGGTAGGACAATTGAATGAACTAGCAAGACAATCTGAATGAACTAGCAAGACAATCAGAATGAACTAGCAAGACAATCACCCTCCTGATGTAACTTTCGGTATGACAATGTAAAATGGCCTAGCATGACAATCGGTATGACAATCCAGATTGTCATGCTAGTTCATTTTCAATTGTTTTGCTGATTTAAGATTTGAATTTAATCCAATTAAACTTCTGAAAATTCCTAAAATTTCTAGAATTAAATCAGAATTAATTAATCAATTAATTCAATTAATAAATAAATTATTCTTCACAGATATAATTTATTTTCTTAATTAAATTAGATGACTCAATTAATTAATAGAGAATTAATTCTAGTCTTGAGCAGCAACCATTCTTCTGTAAATCTTCTGAAAATCACTGAAAATTATGAATCAATTCCACCACTTCAACGTTGACACTCGATGTACTGTCTGGTTCATGAGTGACTAACTTCCGTGACGTTTCTTCATGTCTTGACTCTGACACTTTGATTTTCTTCAGATTAAATCCTTGTAATTAATTGATACTCTGACGAGATCTCTGTCACTTGATTAAATCCACGATCTTGATTTATTATCACTGAGGCATGATCAACTTCTTGAACTTCTTCCAGTGAATTAACTCCTCAAGTCTGTAGATGAACATTGTCTCTGAATCCTTTGACAGATATTACTTTGCGAGATCTCTTTGACGGTCGATCCACTATTTACTTATTACATTCTTATTTGAGTTGAGTTGAATCCTCGAATATACAAATAGGTCTATGACATATGACTTACAAATTGGAAGCTTAAACTCCTAGGATATACTAATCTAATCACCGAGAAGCTAAGAAAATTACCTTGGATTTGTTTATGAAGTCAAGCTTGGATTTTCCAATTTTTTCTTCCTTGGAAATGAATAAGGCCGAGATCTTGATGAAGAAGAAGTGGGGAGAGCTATTTTGCTTCGTTGTTTGATAAATAATTAAGTTTACTAGCTAAATATCTAGCTAAACATCTGGTGTTTAGTTGGCCACCAAGGCAACTACAAACTATAATTGTGTGGCTTATAATTGATGCTCCCACTCACTTTTACTAATTAAAATATCATGCCCCTAGTTCTCTTGCTTTTCATTTTTAACCTTTTACAAAAGATGCTCTCAAAACTTACACTCTAATTCCTTATTTGGTTTCCCTTTGTTACATTATTCATTCGTCGCTCAATCTTGTTGATCGTTTGACGGATCATATCCGGGATCTTATTACTTGGGCTTCCCTAACCCTTCTAAATATTTTATATTACTTTTATGATCCTCTCTTATAATCCTTTAATTTAAATCCTTTTAATTATGTTACCTTATACTCAATTCCTTCGTTATCTGGTGGATTTTCGGGAAAAATCAAAGTGTTCGAATTTGGATTCTGATGATCTTTACATACACCAATATACTTTATGGAGTACTAATAAGATCTTAGAATATCGATGAAATAACTCCTACATAGTGTGGCATGAAAAATTTCATTAATCAGCATAATCAACAAAATCACTATTCATAAGGGTTACAAAAAGTCCAAAATTTTTGGGGTTATTACAAAGAGTTATATTGTTGTCCTCTTATGTGAGCTAGACTATGAAATCCGTGGCCACCCTCAAATGTTGATTTGATATGATAGTCTACTCATTGATTAAGGAAACTAGGATTAAACATTGATGAGGATGACACATTACATGCCTCTAGTTTAATTTATAATATGTGGTTAAAGGGATTATATTACATTGTACATTTTTCACAATAGGTTAAATCGATCATCGATTGAATTATTATTACTTGGGTAGCACCGATGTATTATTAGATGTCCCTCATTGTTTACGATTTTAAATTAGATTTAAAATTTGTTGCAAACGTAATAATAACCTATAGGGTCACAAACAAAAAATGCTTGAATAATTATTTAATTTAAATTGGATTTAAATAAGATTAAAGTAATTTGAATTATGTATAATATTAATTAAGTATGACTTAATTAATTTGATAAATAATGATATTCGAATTTACTAATATTAATTATGATATTCAATTGTTAAATAATTAAGTGTGACTTAATTATTATATAAATAGAAATTTCGAATTAATAATAACTCCTAATTAGTTAGAAGTTATAATTCTTTTTCTACTCTTTATATAATATCTCTTCTGTGGCTGATTTTTTGTGCAAGCCTTTTACTAAAACCCTAGCCACCAATAGAGAAGATGGAGAGAGAAACAAGAAACGAGTTTGTGCTAGTATACATCCAATCCTCGCGTTCAAGTATTCGTGTGGATACTGATAGAGCGCAGATCGCGAGAGCGGGATGTGTGGTGATTGAACAAGCTTTGGATCTTCATTAGTCAACCAATTTGTAAAGCTTCTTAAGGTAAACAATCAGATCTACGAATTAAATATCTATTTTTTGCATGGATCATGTGATGGGTTTCGAAAACTCTGATTTTTCACGTTTTTATTTACAGTTTTCGTTGAGTTTATGTGCTTGAAACCAAACAATCAAGACATATCCCACAGTATACCCTATGCTATCATCTCCAAAAGTAATACTTGGGCCAGCTCTCTCCTTGAACTTAGTAAGCAGGGTCGAATCTCCAGTTATGTGCCTTGAGTAACCACTATCCAAATATCAAAGATTCTTTCTATTTCCCTGCATAAATCAAAACCTAATCAAGTTGATTTTTGTACCCAAGTTTCCTTGGGTCCTGCCTTGTTAGCCTTCCTTTTAGGTTTCTTAGGCTTTTCCTTATTTGACTCAGGTGATTGAGATTCAACCTTGGTCATTAAAGTAGTGCTTTGAAAACCATTAGTAATTGCAGAATTATCATGGACATGTTAGTTAACATGAAATGGCATATTATGTGCAAACATGTTATTCCACTATGGCATGCTAAATGGCATTTGATGCATACTAAATGCAGCATAGTAAGTATTTTGTGCAAATGGCATATTAGAAAATTATGCATTCAGATTCTGTGCAGGCATAACATTCATAGGCATTTTGGGCATGCTAGGAAATAAGGGAGGTGCAAAAAAAGGTGCAGGCATATCATATTTACAATTAACAGATAAGTGATTAACACTACCACACTTAACACATATTTTTCTAGGTATATATTTATCAGGTGTGAAGTTGTTTTATTTGTTAATTCCTACTTTCCCATTCATGTTATTTTTCCTTATAAATTCTGCCTTAACCTCAATTTTCTCCAATTTATCATTTAGTTGCTTCATTGATAGATGACCCACATTGACTCTTTTGTTCTCCTTGATTTGACTTGATTCTCCTGTAACAAAGTTCTTGTAAACTGATCCATATTTCTCATTGAGTTTGGACAGTTTAGCTTTGCTAATTGGTTTTCTTTCATTCGACGAGTGTGGTTCTTTATCTTTCGATGGATAATTCCTTTTATCATTCGACAGATTATCTTCATTATCCGTTGAAAGTCCATCTACCAAACTAGGATCCAGTTTCTCCTTACTCTTTTTCCAGGCTTCTTCATAAAATGATTCTATTCCTTGACCTTTTGCAATTTAGGTATGAACATCTCTTGATGATTTCCAAGCCTTGATTACCTCTTGCTCTCTTTCAAGTTGCTTTCTTAAAATCTCCTCTTTCTCTAAAGATTCTGTGAGTTCTTCCTTAGAAATTCTACACTCTATTTTCAGTTTTTCAAACTCCACAAATTAAGTTTCTAACACAGTGTTTCTTTCACTTAAAGACAAGTTATTCTCTTTAATTTTTATTTTTTCTTTAGTGAGAGATTTAAGTGTAACACGCAAGTGATATAATTCTGTAGACACGCCATTTATAGCAACATTACACTCATCTTTAGAAAGATATTCTATATTAGTAGTGATTACCTGATTTCTTGATGAACTGATCTGCTTCATCTGCTTTGGCTATTAGAGCTAGATTGACATAGCTTGTTTCTTCATCTTCATCTACCCAATCAGTTGCCTAGTCAATGTCTTGAGTCAAGAAAGCCCTTTCCTTTTGTTTGAGCAATTCAAAGTATTTCTTTTTGTAATCCACAAGCTCAAACTCCTTTCTTTCAGAATCAGGCTTTCTGCATTCACTTGCAAAATGACCACTCAAGCCATATTTGAAACATTTGAACTTGGATTTGTCCACCATGTTTCTATTTGGCTTGGCTCCTCCAAAATTCTTTTTGAATTTGAGCTTGGAAAACCTTCTCGACAGGAAAGCTAGATGTTCATCTATGTCTTCCATTTCATCTTGACTGATATGATCTTCATGCTCAGCCACTAGTCTTTTTTCTTTGCCTTCACAAACCCTGGAGTTTGGTGCAGATTCCACAACTCCAACCTTCATCTCTTTCACTCTCTCTTGTTCAGCCACTAAAGCTATAGATCGTCCTTTCTTCCTTCCTTTATCTATTTTCTCATCTTGTTCCATCTCAAGCTCATAAGTTTTTAGAATGCCATACAGTCTCTCCAAAGTAAATTTCTTATAATCTTGAGAATTTCTAAGAGAGACTGTCATAGGCTTCCACTCTTTTGGTAGAGATCTATGTAATTTCAGGTTTGAATCTTTTGTTTGATAGACTCTTCCATGTAGTTTCAGTGCATTTAGTAGCTTTTTAAATCTACTAAAGATGTCACTCAAAGATTCAATGTCTTCACAATGGAAGTGCTCATACTGCTGGATTAGAAGTTGCATCTTGTGTTCCCTCACTTGTTCAGTTCCATCACATATGATTTGAATTGTATCCCAAATGTCTATAGTAGTTTTTTAGTTGATGACATTGTCAAACATATCTCCATCAAGACCATTGAACAGAATGTTCATAGCCTTCTTGCCTTTGTGCACTTGCTCAATGTCTTTATCTATCCATTCTGACTGTGGCTTTGGAACACTTTGCTCATTGCCTACAGCTCCTTCGATGTCTGTGGCAGCTCTTCGATGAACATGAGGACCTTTCTCAATGCAATCAACATATCTTTCATCTTGAGAGAGAAGATGCGGGTGCATTTTCACCTTCCTACTCATGTTGTTAGTTTCTTTGATCTTTAAACTCGTAGTGTGTCAAGAGCTTGCTCTGATACCAATTGTTATTCCCGAACAATCTAACAACTACAATTACAGAAGGGGGTTGAATATAATTCTTGGTTTCTTTTCAATCTTTTTAAAACTTCTTACAAATATAAATATAACTGTGTATGAATATGCTAAGTGCGGATAAGAAATATTCAAGTATTCAAACACAAAGTAAATAAATAGGTATGTTTAAAAACTTTCTGGTGGATTGTTGTTTCCACCAGAGATATATATAAATGTAGAAGATCTCTGTGATGCAAGAATGCACACAGCTTATAAGAGAATTTTATAGAAGATAACTAAGAAATTATTAACAGATTTTACCTTATCTATTTCTCAGTTCTTTCAATTGATATTTTTCTACTTGCTACTCTTGGTTTTTATATCACCAAGTTAGATTTGAAAGAGACAAACTAATAAAACAAAACTATCCAAGTCTAATCTCATGCTTCTTCATTTCTCTATCCAGCATCTTTGTATTTCTTCAAGTTAGCATGGATATGGAAATGCTTCTTGATCTTCATAATCCTGATTAAAGGCTGCCACATTCCTTTTGTGTATAATCAACCCATGTGACTGTCAATTCACTATCAACTCCTATTTGAATTTGACATCCGTGGAGACTCTGTTGGATCATACATTGAAACTTTATTGAATTATCCGTCAAAACTCTATTGGATCATCCGTCAAATGTGACTTGGGTCATCCGTCGAAACCTTGTAGAAACATCTGTTGAAAGTATTTCCATAGGAGTTGACTCAATTTCACTTATGTAAAATTACAAGGCATCTAATATATACAATTATCCAACCTATTTTACATATCACTCTTGTAGTCAATATGACTTAAAATGTCCTACAACTTCCAATCCTTCAAGACATTATATTATACAAGAATGTGCTACAAATACTTATTTTTAAACATAAGTTACTCTCTCAATGGATGACTACTAAAATTATCCATTGAGAGCTATAAAATTCACTTAATTAAATATACTAAGGTGTTTTGGAAAATTATCATCAAGCCTACAACATATTCCTAACAACTGGGATTTTTGCAATGTAATTATATGAATAAAATATAGTTCATTGATATATTTGTGGATTATGTTAGATATAATTGATTATATCAGCAGAAACTATCAGAAGTTCATATCATGACTTATATCAGCATTTACTGAAGAGTGACGTCATCAATACTTATATCAGTACTTGATGATCAGTTAATGATGTCATCAGGATTTGTCACTTTAGTGGATATTCGATATGGAAAAGGAAGCAAAAATTCAAGGCGGTCAAGGACTTTATCTCAGAAGCAATCATACATTAATATGATTCCATATTGTAATAGAATAGGATTCCTTATTTGACTGTGTAGATGTTCTCTATATAAAGCACAGATTAGGTTCATGCTATATGCATTACGAACATTGTTATATCATTCGCATAACCTAGCAGCTGTCAAGGATATTTGTTCATCCTTTTGGGAGAGTATGTTTGTATACAGTTTTTATCCGTTAATATAAAAACTGTTGATTATGTTGAAACTTTGTTAAATTGATTGTATAAATTGTATTCACCCCCCCCCCATTACAGTTGATTACGGACCTAAAAATTGGTATCAATGCTTGTTGTTAACATACAAACAGTTTAAGATCTGAAAATCAATCTTTAATAGCAGACAAAGAAGCACCACAGAATCCATAACCACCACCCCAAGCCACATCCCAGATTAGCGGAAACATGAGTAGGTATGAAGCAATCAAGATGCCAATCCTGAAGATACATGAATATCCAATCTGGAAAGTCAGGATGTCCATGTGTTTGGAAAACACAGATCCTGAATATCTAAGCAGGATTTATGATGGTCCTCATAAACCAATGAAGGTAGCTATTTCACTTGAAGGAGAACCGAAAACGATGATTGATAAATACAGGAAGGACTATTCTCCTGAAGATCTTTCATCTATTATGAAGGATGCAAAAGTCAGACACATCTTACACATCAGTCTTGATAGTGGTATGTCCATTAGGGTTATTGGATGTAAGACAGCAAAGAGATATGGGATGCTTTAGAAGTAAAGTGTCAAGGCACAACTGCTATCAAGAAAAATAGGAGGACAGTACTTACTCAAGAATACTAGCACTTTAACTCAAGAGATAATGAGTCCTTAACTGAGATCTATGACAGATTTCAGAAGCTTCTGAATGACTTGTCTCTTGTCGATAAGGAGTATGATTTAGAGGACTCAAACTTGAAGTTCCTACTTGCTCTCCCTGAAAAGTGGGACTTTAAGGTCACATCAATAAGGGATAAATATGACCTTAATGACACACCTCTAGATGAGATCTATGGAATACTGAAAACTCATGAACTAGAGATAGAGCAAAGAACTAAGAGGAAATGATCAAAGTCTAGACCAGTAGCACTCAAAGTTGAAGAGAAGCCAAATGAGAAAGCTAGGAGAAAAAGCTACTCCAAAGGAAAAGCTATGATTGCAAAGTCAGATATTGAATCATCAAACTCTGATGATGACTCAAATACTGATAATGAATCAGATACTGATAGTGATCATGACAACAATGAAGTCATGGATCAAATGGTTGCTCTATTGGTTAAAAGCTTCAAGAAGATTGTCTACAAGAACTTCAAGAAAGGGAGAAGATTTTCCAAAGAAGGTTCCAGTTCCTCAAACTCTAATAAGAGGAACAACATAAGAGATACTGATTGGAAGGAATCAAGATCTGGAAAACTTGACAAGTGAAAGGAGAGATGCTACAACTGTGATGGAATTGGACAATATGCAGCTGACTGCAGAAAACCTAGAGCTGGGAAGAAACAAGCATTGATCTCAAAGAAGAAAAACTGGGATTATTCATCAGAATCATATGATGAGGTCAATTATGCTCTTATGGAAAATAGTGATACTGAGATTGACAATGCTGAATTAAAGGTACCGCAGACTGTTCTTTTTTTTTTATACTAATGAAATTATGAATTAAGATTGTTTCTTAAATATCTGCATGTTAGTTATAGGGAACAAAACTTAGAGAATAAAAGAATCAAGAGTGAAAACTCTGAGTTAAAGAAAAGGAATGATCACCTAAAAATTGAGTTGCTTTCAATGCTTGCAATTCAAAAAAAAAAGCGATAATGTTTTTTATGTTAAAGAAAAATTGTTAGAAAAACATGCTTATCTAGAAAATGAGTTAACTAAATAAAGAGAGGTTCTTAAACTTTGGACTAACTCAGGAATAACAACTCAGGAAATTTTAGAGAATGGTTGTTGGGGATCAGGATTAGGATATGCTTCTAGATCTAATTCTAATAGGAAAACTGAAAAAGAAACTGAGAAAAATAAATCAGTAAGTACTGATACTAAGCTCAAACTGAATAAGGTTCAGTTGAAGACAATTAAGTTTGATCCAAGTGCTGATGTTATTAGATCAGTTAATGAGGTAGGTTCAACCTCAACACCTAGACCAAACTTAATTACTGATAAGAGTGAACAAGTTCACACAAAATCAGTAAATATTGGTTTAATGACTCAGAAAAAGCTTAAGCAAAAGCTGAAGGATTTACACATGAAAGACATGAAGAAAAGGCCTAGGAAAAACAGGATTGGCAAGGTAGGTGTTAATAAGAATGGTAATTATGTAACTCCTCTTAATGCACCTACAAAGGAACGTTTGAATTGTGGTAGTACTAATCATCTAGCTAATTCTTGCAGGAAGAATAAGATAAATACTAGTCCTTCCAAATGAGAGTTTAGGAATAGAACAGTTAGATATAAACCACAGAGTCCTTGTTGTCATTATGGTAGTGTTTGACACTCTAATTATACATGTAAAGAGTATCATAGTTTATATATAGGGATGGCAATCAGGTCGGATATTTAAAAATCCATATCCAAACCCGAAATATTTTTCCATACCTGAACCCGACCCGAACCCAAAAAATACCCGAAAATACCCGAACCCGATTCATCGGATTTCGGATCGAATTCGGGTGTAGCCGAAATCCAAATTTTTTTTGAATTGGATACTCATACCCGAACCTGAAACCCGAACCCGAACCCAAAATCTAAAAATTTGTATAATTATTAATATTGCAAGTGTTTGGGATTGAACACGCGAATTGCAGAGAAAGAGTTTTAACGTGTCATCATCAAACACTCCACCACGTCATTAATTATGTTATTATATTTATAGCTAATATTTAAAAAATCAACTCAACTGATACCCAATTTTTAAATTTATCATTAAAAGATGTTTTTATGAATTTATAAACCTTATCATCCGTTTAAATGATTGAATAATTATATTTTATTGAACTTTATAATTAGTTAATTATTAACATAAATATAAAAAAATATTTTCTAAAAATTATATAATAATATGTATAATGTATATTATATAGAATAATATATATATATAATATTATAATATATAATATATAAAAATCTAATTATAAATGTAATTAATATATATAACTAATAATTCGGGTTTTTTCCGGATTTCGGGTTCGGATCGGGTTTGGATAGACTCTCAGATTTCGGATCGGGTTTCGGAATGGTATACCTAATATCCAAATCCAAATTCAAAAATTTTCGGGTTTAAAAACTAAATCCATATCCAAATCCAAATCCAAAAAATCAGGTTCGGTAAATCCAAAATTTCGAATTTCGGATCGGGTATCCATCAGATCGGATTATTTTGCCATCCCTATTTGTATATAATTATTATAAACTGAAACCCTCTTTACATAAAGCAAAATCTGGTTCTGCATGTATAAATACTGATAGTAAGATGTTAACATAAACTTTGATAAAAAGTCTTCTACTGCATATGTTAACAAACTTAAAAAGTCCAAAGAATCCAAGCAAGTTTGGTCCTTAAAAATACTTACTAATTTCAAATACTGATTGCAGGGTAACATGAAGAATACTGTAGTCTTGAACAGTGGATGCTCAGGACACATGACTGGTTATAAATCCCTGCTATTAGAATTTGAGAAAAAAGTTGGCCCAAGTGTTTCTTATGGAGATAGCAACTTAGGAAAAATCTTGGGATAAGGCAAAATCAAAGTTGGAAGTGTCATCATTGAAAATGTAGCTCTAGTTGCAGGACTCAAACATAATATGATTAGTGTGAGTCAAATCTATGGCAGAGGTTACCATGTCAATTTCTATGACGAGCACTGTGAAATTGTCAGTAAGTCTGATGACAAGATTGCAATGACTAGTGTACGACATGGTAGTTTATATGAAGACAGGGTCTCCACAAATACTGATGAATCAAAAGTTTGTCTACTAAGTAGAGCATTTTTGGAAGACAACTGGAATTGGCATAAAAAACTTTCTCACCTACATTTCAATAATATCAATGAACTTGTGAGGAAAGATCTTGTGAGAGGATTTCCCAATGCAGTGTTAACTACTGATGGCTTATGTGACTCATGCTAGAAAACCAAGAAAAGGAAAACATCTTTCAAGAGTAAAACTGAATCCTCCATTCTTGAACCATATCATCGACTTCATATTGATCTCTTTGGTCCAGTAAATGTTATGTCAATTGCCAAGAAGAGGTATGCACTCATAATTGTTGATGATTATACGAGATACACATGGGTGTATTTTCTGCATACCAAGGATGAATCACCATCCATTTTTCTTGATCATGTAAGAGAGCTGGAAAAAGGATCAACATATAAAGTGAAGATCATCAGAAGTTATAATAGAACTGAGTTCAGGAATAGCTCTATGGAAGAGTTCTTCAAACTTAAGGGGATAAACCAAGAGTTTTATGCTCCTGGAACTCCACAACAAAATGGAGTTGTTGTAAGGGAGAATAGAACTCTCATAGAAGCTGCAAGAACCATGCTAGAAGAAGCAAGATCACCTACCTACATATGGGATGAGGCTGTGCAAACTGCTTGCTTTACATAAAATGCAACATTGATCAACAGGCATGGTAGAACACCGGTTGAGATGGTGAAGGGAGAGAAGCCAAATTGAAGTACTTTCACATTTTTGGTCGTAAGTGTTTTGTTCTTAAAACTCATCTGGAGCAGCTGACCATGTATGATCTAAAAGCTGATGAAGGCATTTTTTTGGGATATCCATTGTCTAGAAAAGCCTTCAGAGTTTATAATCTGAGAACAAGAACAGTCATGGAATCTATACATGTATCTTTTGATGACAAGAAGATAACAGGTCTAGCGACGTAGATGACTATGACATATTGATATTTCAAAATGAAGTATCATATACTGAACTCTTAAATCCTGATCCTGATACAGTAAATCCTGATATCACTCAAAGCTCTGATGATCCACATGACAGTGGAAATTCTTCTAACACTGAAGCATATGTTGAGGTGGAGCAACATAATCCAGAGACTTCTACAAGTGATTCAACTCAAGAAATATCAGTAGATAGATCATCAGACTCAAATTCCTCAAACTCTGATTAGTCAAATGCTGATAAGAATGGGAACATTGATTCAGGGGAAGTATAAGGAAATGATAATGGTACTAGTCAAAGAAATAATAGGGAGTTCATGGATCGGGGGGGGGGGTTCTTCTTCAAGGATTGAACTTCCATCTGCAAGAAAATGGTCTAAGCCACACACACCTGACTTAATCATTGGAAACCCTGATAGTGGTTTAAGAACTAGAAAAGCCACTCAAAATGAATGTCTCTACCATTCTTTTCTATCTCAAACTGAACCCAAGAAGGTGGAAGAAGCTTTTCAAGATGCTGACTGGGTTACAACAATGCAAGAGGAGTGTAATAACCCCAAAATTTTTCAACTTTTTGTAACCCTTGTGAATAGTGTTTTAGCTGAATGAGAAAACTTTTCACGCCACACTATGTAGGGGTTCTGTTATGGATATTCTGGGATTTTATTAGTACTATATGAAGTATATAAGTGTATGTAAATATCGTCAGAACCCAATTCCGAACACTTTGGTTTTTCCCGGAAATCCACAAGATACGGAGAGAATTGAGTATAAGGTAACAGGATAAAAAGGATTTAAATTAAAGGATTATAATAGAGGATCATAAAAAGGAATATAATGTATTGAGAAAGGTCAAGGGAACCTAAGTAATAAGATCCTGGGTATGATCCTTCAAACGATAAACGAGAACGAAAGTTAAGCGAACCGTACAACAGATCAGCGGTCATTAGGCAAACGATTAGGAAGCTAATCAAAGGGATTAAGGGGAGTGATGTCATCCAACCAATAGAAAGAAGACAAGGAAGGGAGGATGACATCATAAGGGTGACATAAGCATGACATGGAAGGAAGGAGGTGTGGTTGATTTAGGACCACACAAATTCAAGGACAAGGTGGTAATTTGCTAAATCAAAAACAAAACCAAGCCAACCAACTAGCAAATCATTTCATCAAAAAATCAACCAAGGCTTTGTTCTTCATTTTTTTGCTCTCGGCTTTCTTCATTTTCCAAGGCATAAATTTTCAAAAATCAAGATCCAAGCATCCTTAATTGGTAAGAAAATTCCCTAACCATCTTTATGCTTAGTAATGGCTATATCATAAGTTTAAGCCATTAATTCTTGCTCTAGCTTCTTCATTTAATCAATGAAGAAGACAATGAATAGTGTTTTCAAGTTTTTTTAACTTGAACTTTTCTTGTTTTTCTTGAAGATCCAAGCTTTCCTAAGGCTTCTCCAAGCTTCTTAAGGCTTCCTAGCTCAACCCACCACTTCAAGGAAGGTATACCATTTTCAAACCCTAGGTTCATATATATTATAAGGTGATTTTGATGAGTAGGATGTTATTGTAGTTGTTGTTATGATTAGAGTTTCAGATTTGGAATGGTAGTGAAATGAAATGGTAATTTTGTGGTTTTGATTTAAAGAAACTTAAGAATGATTAAAGTAAAGTTTAAGCATAAGTGTGAATGGTTAAATTGAATTGGTTGGGGTTGTTATGATGTGATAAGGATGGGTGTTTGTTGTGTGTTGGATTTGAGGATGGTTTGTGTTGATTGTGGGTAGTTTAAAAATGGGAAATCGCGTAAACATAGCCGTCGTAACGTCCGATTTTCTTTGGACTGTTTTTGTGCATAGCATTAGGACCCGAGAACCCCCTGCTAAATTGTGACCACTGCCATGTTTAGATAGCTCATGTTACGAGCTTCGTTTTGATATGTAGTTCGTCCGATTCCGATTTACGGTTTAGGAGAAACGACCGTTTCAAGTAACGGCGTTTCACGAACGAAACTTTTTCCCTCGCCTTACTTTGGAATGTAGGTTAAAGACCAAAAAGGATTAATTAATGTGTGAAACATTTATGGTAAGTGTGTTAGGCAGTTGGTAAGTCATTCGCGAAGGAATCGCTTTAAAACTCGTAAAGGTTAAATTATTAAAAATGGTGGAGCCGAGGGTACCCGAGTGACTTAAGCGAATCGGTGAGCGTAAAACAAGCGTTAGAGTCTAAGTTAGTTAAAGTATAGATTTACAAGTGATTTTGGTTTAATTCCAACTTACTTGTTGTTTATAGGTTACCAGACTCGCCCCGAGCCTTTCTCACCCCCAAGTCGCTCAGGCAAGTATTCTATCCGTTATACTGTTGTTGTGATGTAAACATATGTATATGCATTATCTTGTGATATTGCATGATTGTTGATAGCAAATTTTTGCGATATATTGTAGCATGTGATATGGTATATATGCATGCCTGTTTCATATTCTTGAAATTTATATCTGTTGGTTATTTGATAATACCTATGCTAGAGGATAGTTGTATCTTGCATATACCCTTAGTATAGGGACCCAAAGGTGAAAATATTTTCTAAAACCGGGAGTCGAGGATCCCGAGTAATCTTGTATATATATGGATATGGATATATATATATATATATATATATATATATTTATATATATATATATGGTTATAGTTTTCCAAACTATTAATCGAATAAGGTTTATTCGATAACTTTAAACTTTATTTTATTATTGAATATTATTTCGAATATTATTCAAGGACTTATGACTCCTTTTATTTATTTAAATGAATATTATTTTGAATATTCATTCGGGGACTTATGATTCCTTTTATTTATTTATTGAATATTATTTGAATATTCATTCGAAGGCTTATGACTCTTTTATATTATTTATGAATATTATTTGAATATTCATTTGAGGATGTATGACTCCTTTATTTTATTTAATGAATATTATTTATAATATTCATTCGAGGTATTATGACTCAGCTTATTTTATTTATTGAATATTATTTGAATATTCATATGAGGATCTATGACTCCGATTATTTGCGGAAATATATTCTTTATTTTATTAAAGAATAAGGTGTAAATAATCAAACTTATTTTCGATTATTCAAATAAAGATAATACTTTCATATAAGTATATCTTGGGTTATTTAATACTCGTTTCAAGTATAAATTTAATACTTCTACTTCAATTATTTTTATAAAGATTATTCTTTATGGGAATATTATTTAATTAATAATATTCAGATATTTTCTAATATTCTGGGGACTGATTTACTTCATTAAATCAGTCTTACTCCAAACACTCTTTAAAGTGTTTTCGAGTCTTCAAAATGATTTTTAAAAGTCAGAGCGGATCCCAAAACTCATTTTTATATTTAAGATCTTCCTTTTTAAAGGGGATTTAAATACTCGCTCAAAAACCTGGGGAGTCCGGCTCTGTGGTGTATTTTATATTCGCAACAAGGTTGCAGATTTGGTAAATGAATTGATTACTTGCCCAACGTTCGGGAAGTAAGCCCCTCTCATTGAGTCGGCATAAGCGACAGGCCGAGGTACGGTCTATTATTGTGTAAGTGGCTCAGTGGGAGTCCATCAAATGCATAGGTGGCTGAGTGGCAGTCCAGCATAGGTCTTAATTATGACCAGGGTGATGACCAGTGGGGAATTCGTCCATCTACTAGTAGAAAAGGTTACTTATTGGTATCTTTGCCTGATCAGCAGGATATCGGGTTTATGCCAAAATTCTTTTCCTTTCCAAAATTCATTGGATGTTTCGAACTCTGTTCATACTTCACATAACAGAGGTTCCAGGAAATGTTTTCGGGATATATATATATGTGGATATGTATATATATCAGGACTAAATAAAGTATCTCATAACTTTTTCATTCAATAATATTTCAAAGATTGAATCTATTCAAGTCTTAACTTGTGATCTCATCTATGGGATGTTTTTCTTAAAACTTATAATACTTTGAACGGTGGCAGTTCAAGTAACTTTATATGATATAAGTGTGATGTAGTATTGGTAACTTCATTCCTTGTTTTTACTTATATCTAGCAAGTAATTATCTTGCATATGATAGAGATGCTATTAAGTATCCATTTAGATACTTATATTATTGTTACCACTATATATATTATCTTGCGAGCTGTAAGGCTCACTCTTGCTTTATTTCTTCATCACACAACAACAGTTAGGAGAGATGGCCAGACTCCAGCAGACCCAGCGCAAGCGCGTGGGAAGCGTCCCGCGTCTTCCCGCTGATATTGTAGCTGCTATAGCTGCAGAGGTAGATCCATTGTAGTTTAGACCATCTACTTTTGAGAATCCAATTATGTATAATTATAACTTGTGGCAGATAATGGCAATTAACTGTAAATTATCAAGTAATCATTTTGGGTTGTAATAATTTTAAATTGTGGATTCAAAGACTTGTACTTATTTCAATTTCATCTCTGAGACTATAACGAGTTGTGGTGTGTGTTAGTGTGGGGTCACAGCATGAGGGTAATTATTATTAATTAAGTAAAGTGATATTGTGGAAAGAAAGACCGTGACAACCCGGATTCCCGACCCCGGATCTGGGGGTGTTACAGAAATGGTATCAGAGCTAAGCGTTATAAACCTCAGAGATGATGCGACGATAAAATAATAAACTCACAAAGATAATAAGAACTCTTGCCAAGTTCATGGTCGGACTACTTAAAGTAGTGCTGACAGTTAAAACCCTTACGGGAACCCTTATAAGTATCATGATAGTAACTTAGCTCGTTTAATGTGTAGGCGCCTGAGATGGAGGACCCTGAGATGTACGAGCGTGAGCATGATGAGGCATTGCTGGATGTTGAGGATCAGGAGGAGCCTGAGATGGAGGAGGATGAGGAGGACCCCCAAGAGGAGCCTGAGACGGAGGTCATTGCTGTTTCAGATGAGGAGGACCCCTCAGAGGAGTCAGAGACAGAGGTTATTGCTATTCCAGATGAGGAGGACCCGGATGAGGTCCCAGTAGCTGAGGAGCGTGTTGGATCTATGGTAGTGTATGCTGGTATCCCTTTACCCACACTTCCGGTGGTCAGAGCCCCTACCCCTCCACCACTATCTTGGATTCCTGATGATGACAGCTCAGAGACCCATACTTCCGAGCCTAGGCAGACCGAGGAGGCACCCTCAGCGGCTCCGGATTCACCACCTCTTGACCCTGCCCAGAGGCAGTCTTCGTTAGCTCATGGATATGTTCAGGATGTTTTGAGGACCCGAGTGGCTGTTGCCGAGGCCCGACTGGATGAGGCCAGGAGGGAGTTGGATGCAGAGAGGGCGGGTAGGCGTACCCGAGCTTATGAGACCAGGGCTTCTATACCCCGATCCTTGAGGAGGGAACTTACGGGGATAGAGCTCACGTCCCGAGCGAGACTCAGATCTCTCCAGGGGGACAGGCATGGTAGGATCTCCAGGCGGCAGGCCGACTATATCTTCCGTCGTGCGATGGAAAGGGTTTGGGAGCTGACCCATTCCGGTGTGTGATTCAGGATTGATGATGGAATAGTCTAGTTGTCTAGTTAGCCGAGGCCTTAGTAAGAGCCAATTTTCCGGGATAGTTGACTTGTATATAGCATCCCTTTTTCTGACTAGACAGATAGACTCTTGTGTATCACTTTTGGGACAGATGACTGTAGCACTGTTGTACTTTTGACCAGATCGAACTATGTATTCTCGCATTATGTATATATTTGTTTCCTTTCAGTTCAGTTCCATAGTGACGGGATCACTGTTTTATTATTATTATTACTGCACTTCGTATTAGAACTTTCTTAAAATAATAGAATTGCGATATACGTTCTCCCCATTATAAGAGCTGTGCAAGGCACAATGTTGTATATGATTGTGACCTAACGTTGAATTTTTCCCAATAATTGTTTTTATTATTATCAGAATCATGCCGCCAAGAAAGATTGGAAATAGGGCGAACCCTGGGTCTGAGGACCAGGGAAGCCATAATCAGGACAATAGAAACCAAGATCACAGTGAAGAGGAAGATGAGGATTATGTGGAACAGGATGACTCCCTGTATGAAGAGGAAGAGGAAACGTATGATGTTGAGGGATTCGAGGTAGAGGCTGAAGAAGGAGAAACCGAGGTTGAGCAACCAGTACCAAACCCAGGCATGGATCCCATGAGCCAGTTCATGCAACTCCTAAGACAGAATTTGGAACGTCAACCCAACCCACCCCCTCAAGGAAGTAACAATGCAGTGGCAAACTCTTTCAGGGCTTTTAAGTCCCTTAAGCCCCCTGAGTTCCACGGATCAGCCGACCCAGTTGAGGCAAGGGCATGGTTAAAGGAAATGGAGAAATCTTTTGAGATTTTGAGTATCGATGAGGCACAGAAAACTGTATTTGCTACCTACCTTCTGAAAGGAGAAGCTAACTACTGGTGGGAGGCCAAGAAAAACATGGAGACAGATGCTATTATAACCTGGGAGAGATTTAGTCAGTTGTTTCTGGGAAAGTATTTCCCGAGGTTTATGGAAAACCAGATGGAGCTCAAGTTCTTGGAGCTAAAGCAGAATGATTTGTCTGTAGCAGAGTACGAAGCGAAATTTACTGAATTATCAAGGTTTGTGCCAGAGTTTGTGAGCACTGAGGAAAAGAAAGCTAGGAGGTTTCAGCAGGGACTGAAACCATGGATTCAGAATAGGGTGGCAATCCTTGAGCTTACGGACTATGCCACTCTGGTGCAAAAAGCAACGATTGTAGAAGTCGGAAGTGAACAGATGCAGAAGGAAAGAGAGAAGAAAGGAATCAAGAGGAAAAGTATGAGCATGGGTGGAGGTTCCGCAGGAAGGAGCTTCCCAACTAGGTTTAATCGAGGAGCAGTGTCCCTGCCAGGAAGGAACACTGGGTTTAAGCGACCAATGAGTGTGAGTGTGAGCCAGGGCGGCCAGAAGTCAAGAATGTCCTATTCCAACCAGTCTCGACCCCCATTGCCAGCCTGTAACAGATGTGGAAGGAACCACACTGGGGAGTGTAAGGAAAGGCCAGTAACCTGTTTTAAGTGCGGTCGGGAAGGCCACTATTCAACTAGGTGCCCATCATCAACCCCTGCCGTTGTTCCAACCACCAATTGTCACCAGTGTGGACGCCAGGGTCATTGGAAGAAGGATTGCCCAATGAACAAACCAGCAGCTTCGGGAGCAAGCAGGGCTGCTTCTAATAAGCCACCTACTGCGAGGACTTTCAACATGACAGTCCAGGATGCTATGAAAGATTCAGATGTGATAGCAGGTACCCTTTCTCTAAATTCAGTCAGTGCAATTGTTTTATTTGATTCGGGAGCAACTAAATCTTTTATATCAAAGGACTTTGCGCGTAAGTTAAGACTTAAGGCTAAACCTTTGATAGAACCCTTACAAGTAGAAATAGCCAATCATGAAATTATTCCTGTTAACCAGATTCACCCCGCCTGCGAGATAGGCATAGGGGAGCAATCTTTCAGTGTTGATCTGATTCCTTTTAAATTAGGGGAGTTTGATGTGATTTTGGGAATGGACTGGCTATCTAGCAACGATGCTCAGATAGACTGTAAAGGGAAGAAAGTTAAGTTAAATATCCCCGGGAAGAAAGAAGTTATATTTAGAGGAAAGAGGCAGACGCAGAAATTTTTGACTATGGCTCAGGCCAAAAGGATGCTACGAAAAGGAAGTGAGGCTTACCTAGCCTATGTGGTGGACACACAGAAGGAGGTGCCCAACTTACAAGATATTCCAGTAGTCAACGAATTTGAAGATGTATTCCCCCAAGACCTTCCGGGATTACCACCCGATAGAGTGATTGAATTTGCTATTGAGTTGGCCCCAGGGACGGCGCCAGTTTCAAAAGCACCTTACCGGTTAGCCCCGTTAGAAATGAAGGAATTAGCTATCCAATTGCAGGAACTCTTGGATAAGGGTATGATAAGACCCAGTGTGTCTCCGTGGGGAGCACCAGTTTTATTTGTTAAGAAGAAAGATGGGAGCATGAGGTTGTGCATAGACTATCGAGAGTTGAACAAGCTAACCATAAAGAACAGGTACCCATTACCTAGAATAGACGATCTGTTCGACCAGCTAAAGGATGCTGTTTATTTTTCCAAGATTGACCTGAGAACTGGATATCACCAACTAAAGATTAAGCCCGAAGATATTTCCAAGACAGCATTCCGTACCAGGTATGGGCATTATGAGTTCTTGGTAATGTCCTTTGGATTAACCAACGCCCCAGCGGCCTTCATGGATTTAATGAATAGAGTATTTAAGAAGTACTTGGACAAGTGTGTGATAGTTTTTATCGATGATATTTTGATCTACTCAAGGACTGAGGCAGAACATGCAGAGCATTTGAGGATAGCTCTAGGAATACTCAGAGAGGAGCAGTTATATGCCAAATTCTCGAAGTGTGAATTCTGGCGGAATGAAGTACAGTTTTTAGGACATGTGATCAATAAAGAAGGAGTATTGGTCGACCCCTCCAAGATAGAGGCAGTCTCAAATTGGGAAAGGCCAACCACACCCACAGAGGTGAGGAGTTTCATAGGATTGGCCGGCTACTATCGTAGATTTGTGCAGGACTTTGCGAAGATCGCAGCCCCTTTGACACGACTTACTCGTAAGACAGAGAAGTTTGAATGGACGGAGAAATGCGAGAACAGTTTTCAGGAATTAAAGAAAAGGTTGATAACGGCTCCGGTATTGGCATTGCCGGATGGAAAAGGAGATTTTGTGATATATAGTGACGCGTCGCACAAAGGATTAGGATGTGTGCTTATGCAGCACGGTAAAGTTATCGCGTATGCGTCGAGACAATTGAAGGAATACGAGGTTAGATATCCTACTCATGACCTTGAGCTCGCGCAATAGTATTTGCTTTAAAAATTTGGAGGCACTACTTGTATGGAGAGAAGTGCGAGATTTTCACAGACCATAAGAGCCTCAAGTACATATTTACGCAGAAAGAGCTCAACATGCGCCAGAGGAGATGGTTAGAACTAATCAAGGACTACGATTGTGAGATTCTCTATCATCCAGGGAAAGCCAATGTGGTGGCTGATGCCCTTAGTAGAAAGGAAAGACTCAGAATGATAACGACTTCGGAAGAATTGATAAGGATTTTGAGAAAATGGAAATAGAGGTAAAGGTAACCGGAACCGGAACTGAAAAGCTTTTTGAGATCTCAATGCAGCCAGAATTATTGGAAAAGATCAGATTGTGCCAAGAGAAAATAATGAATGAAGACAGAAAGTCAATGACTGGAGAGGAGATCCATACTGAGAAAGATGATAAAGGGATAATGAGGTATTCCTACCGAATTTGGGTTCCGAATGTTCAAGAACTTAAAGGATGAGATTTTGGATGAAAGCCATAGTTCAAGGTATTCCATTCACCCAGGAAGTACCAAGATGTATAGGGATTTGAAGGAATATTACTGGTGGCCCAACATGAAGAGGGACGTAGCAGAATGGGTGAACAAGTGTTTGACTTGCCAAAGAGTAAAGGCAGAGCACCAGAGACCCAGTGGACTTTTGCGACCCCTGGAGATTCCCGAATGGAAATGGGAACAGATAGCGATGGATTTTGTTGTAGGCTTGCCAAGGACGAAAGCCAATCACGACTGCTATTTGGGTAATTATAGACCGATTGACAAAGTCAGCTCATTTCATTCCTATCAATGAGAGATACACAGTCGATAGACTGGTGGACATTTACCTTAAGGAAATAGTGACAGCGACATGGAGTCCCAGCGTCCATTGTCTCAGACCGAGACCCTAGGTTCAACTCCAGATTTTGGAGGAGCTTTCAGGAATGTGCGGGGACCAAGTTAAATATGAGTACCGCGTACCATCCCCAGACGGATGGACAGAGTGAAAGGACCATCCAGACACTAGAGGATATGTTGAGAGTCTGTGCAATAGACCTTAAAGGAAGTTGGGATGATCACCTGCCGTTGATCGAGTTTTCTTATAACAATAGCTTTCATGCTAGCATCGGAATGCCGCCTTATGAGGCCTTGTACGGAAGAAGGTGTCGATCTCCCTTATACTGGGATGAAGTAGGAGAGCGGAAGATGCTCGGACCCGAAGTGGTCCAAAGGACCAGAGATATAGTGGATCTTATCAGAGGGCGACTTGTAGCAGCCCAAGACAGACAGAAGAAATATGCAGACCTAGCCCGAAAGGACAAGGAATATGAAGTAGGGGACTTAGTACTGTTGAAAGTATCCCCTTGGAAGGGATTAATGAGGTTCGGAAAGAAAGGAAAACTAAGCCCAAGATACATTGGACCTTTTGAGATATTAAGACGGATTGGAAAGTTAGCTTACGAGCTAGCCCTACCCCCTAATTTGCAACAAGTTCATAATGTGTTCCATGTGTCAATGCTAAGGAGGTATCATCGGGATGCCAGGCACATAGTGGAGTACGAGCAGGTGGATATGCAGCCAGATCTAACTTACGTGGAGAAGCCAGTAAGGATTATGGATACGAAGGAGCAGGTGCTTCGGAACAAAGTGATCAAGCTAGTCAGAGTACTATGGCAGAATCATAATGTGGAAGAATCGACTTGGGAACTAGAGAGCGCAATGCTAGAAAAGTACCCCCAATTGTTTTCTGTTTGATTCCGGGACGGAATCCTTTTAAGGAGGGGAGACTGTAATAACCCCAAAATTTTTCAACTTTTTGTAACCCTTGTGAATAGTGTTTTAGCTGAATGAGAAAACTTTTCACGCCACACTATATAGGGGTTCTGTTATGGATATTCTGGGATTTTATTAGTACTATATGAAGTATATAAGTGTATGTAAATATCGTCAGAACCCAATTCCGAACACTTTGGTTTTTCCCGGAAATCCACAAGATACGGAGAGAATTGAGTATAAGGTAACAGGATAAAAAGGATTTAAATTAAAGGATTATAATAGAGGATCATAAAAAGGAATATAATGTATTGAGAAAGGTTAAGGGAACCTAAGTAATAAGATCCCGGGTATGATCCTTCAAACGATAAACGAGAACGAAAGTTAAGCGAACCGTACAACAGATCAGCGGTCATTAGGCAAACGATTAGGAAGCTAATCAAAGGGTTTAATGGGAGTGATGTCATCCACCCAATAGAAAGGAGACAAGGAAGGGAGGATGACATCATAAGGGTGACATAAGCATGACATGGAAGAAGGGAGGTGTGGTTGATTAAGGACCACACAAATTCAAGGGCAAGGTGGTAATTTGCTAAATCAAAAACAAAACCAAGCCAACCAAGCTAGCAAATCATTTCATCAAGAATCAAAAAATCAGCCAAGGCATTTGTTCCTCACCTAGCTCTCGGCTTTTCATTTTTTCAAAGGAAAAAATTTCCAAAATCAAGATCCAAGCATCCTTAATTGGTAAGAAAATTCCCTAACCATCTTTATGCTTAGTTATGGCTATATCATGAGTTTAAGCCATTAATTCTTTCTCTAGCTTCTTCCATTTAATCAATGAAGAAGACAATGAATAGTGTTTTCAAGTTTTTAACTTGAACTTTTTCTTGTTTTTCTTGAAGATCCAAGCTTTCCTAAGGCTTCTCCAAGCTTCTTAAGGCTTCCTAGCTCAACCCACCACTTCAAGGAAGGTATACCATTTTCAAACCCTAGGTCCATATATATTATAAGGTGATTTTGATGAGTAGGATGTTATTGTAGTTGATGTTATGATTAGAGTTTGAGATTTGGAATGGTAGTGAAATGAAATGGTAATTTTGTGGTTTTGATTTAAAGAAACTTAAGAATGATTAAAGTAAAGTTTAAGCATAAGTATGAATGGTTAAATTGAATTGGTTGGGGTTGTTATGATGTGATAAGGATGGATGTTTGTTGTGTGTTGGATTTGAGGAGGGTTTGGGTTGATTGTGGATGGTTTAAAAATTTGGAAATCACGTAAACATAGCCATCGTAACGTCCGATTTTCTTTGGACTGTTTTTGTGCATAGCATTAGGACCCGAGAACCCCCTGCTAGATTGTGACCACTGCCATGTTTAGATAGCTCATGTTACGAGCTTCGTTTTGATATGTAGTTCGTTCGATTCCGATGCACGGTTTAGGAGAAACGACCGTTTCAAGTAACGGCGTTTCGCGAACGAAACTTTTTCCCTCGCCTTACTTTGAAACATAGGTTAAAGACCAAAAAGGGTTAATTAATGTGTGAAACATTTATGGTAAGTGTGTTAGGCAGTTGGTAAGTCATTCGCGAAGGAATCGCTTTAAAACTCGTAAAGGTTAAGTTATTAAAAATGGTGGAGCCGAGGGTACCCGAGTGACTTAAGCGAATCGGTGAGCGCAAAACTAGCATTAGAGTCTAAGTTAGTTAAAGCATAGATTTACAAGTGATTTTGGTTTAATTCCAACTTACTTGTTGTTTATAGGTTATCAGACTCGTCCCGAGCCTTTCTCACCCCCAAGTCGCTCAGGCAAGTATTCTATCCGTTATACTGTTGTTGTGATGAATACACTTATATATGCATTATCTTGCGATAGATGCATGTTGGTTATTTAGCAAATTCTTGCGATATATTGTAGCATATGATACGGTATATATGCATGCCTGTTTCATATTCTTGAAATATATATCTGTTGGTTCAGTTGATAATACCTATGCTAGAGGATAGCGGTAACTTGCATATACCCTTAGTATAGGGACCCAAAAGGTGAAAATATTTTCAAAAACCGGGAGTCGAGGATCCCGAGTAGATTTTGTATATATATGGATATGAATATATATATATATATATATATATATATATTTATATATATATATACATATATATGGTCATAGTTTTCAAAACTATTAATCGAATAAGGTTTATTCGATAACTTTAAACTTTATTTTATTATCGAGTATTATTTCGAATATTATTCGAAGGCGTATGACTCCTTTATATTAAATGAATATTATTTTGAATATTCATTCGAGGACTTATGACTCTTTTTTATTATTTATTGAATATTATTTGAATATTCATTCGAGGGCTTATGACTCTTTTATATTATTTATTGAATATTATTTGAATATTCATTTGAGGATGTATGACTCCTTTATTTTATTTAATGAATATTATTTATAATATTCATTCGAGGTATTATGACTCAGCTTATTTTATTTATTGAATATTATTTGAATATTCATTTGAGGATCTATGACTCCGATTATTTGCTGAGATATATTCTTTATTTTATTAAAGAATAAGGTGTTAATAATCAAACTTATTTTCGATTATTCAACTAAAGATAATACTTTCATATAAGTATATCTTTGGTTATTTAATGTTTATTTCAAGTATAAGTTTTAATACTTCTACTTCTATTATTTTTATAAAGATTATCCTTATGGGAATATTATTTAATTAATAATATTCAGATATTTTCTAATATTCTGGGGACTGATTTACTTCATTAAATCAGCCTTACTCCAAACACTCTTTAAAGTGTTTTCGAGTCTTCAAAATGATTTTTAAAAGTCAGAGCGGATCCCAAAACTCATTTTTATATTTAAGATCTTCCTTTTAAAGGGGATTTAAATACCCGCTCAAAACCTGGGAAATCCGGCTCTGTGGTGTATTTTATATTCGCAACAAGGTTGCAGATTTGGTAAATAAATTGATTACTTGCCCAACGTTCGGGAAGTAAGCCCCTCTCATTGAGTCGGCATAAGCGACAGGCCGAGGTACGGTCTATTATTGTGTAAGTGGCTCAGTGGGAGTCCATCAAATGCATAGGTGGCTGAGTGGCAGTCCAGCATAGGTCTTAATTATGACCAGGGTGATGACCAGTGGGGAATTCGTCCATCTACTAGTAGAAAAGGTTACTTATTGGTATCTTTGCCTGATCAGCGAGATATCGGGTTTATGCCAAAATTCTTTTTCTTTTCCAAAATTCATTGGATGTTTCGAACTCTGTTCATACTTCACATAACAGAGGTTCCAGGAAATGTTTTCGGGATATATATATAGGTGGATATATATATATATATCGGGACTAAATAAAGTATCTCATAACTTTTTCATTCAATAATATTTCAAAGATTGAATCTATTCAAGTCTTAACTTGTGGTCTCATCTATGGGATGTTTTTCTTAAAACTTATAATACTTTGAACGGTGGCAGTTCAAGTAACTTTATATGATATAAGTGTGGTGAAGTATTGGTAGCTTCATTCCTTGTTTTTACTTATATCTAGCAAGTAATTATCTTGCATATGATAGAGATGCTATTAAGTATCCATTTAGATACTTATATTATTGTTATCACTATACATATTATCTTGCGAGCTGTAAGGCTCACTCTTGCTTTATTTCTTCATCACACAACAACAGTTAGGAGAGATGGCCAGACTCCAGCAGACCCAGCGCAAGCGCGTGGGAAGCGTCCCGCGTCTTCCCGCTGATATTGTAGCTGCTATAGCTGCAGAGGTAGATCCATTGTAGTTTAGACCATCTACTTTTGGGAAACAAATTATGTATAATTATAACTTGTGGCAGATAATGGCAATTAACTGTAAATTATCAAGTAATCATTTTGGGTTGTAATAATTTTAAATTGTGGATTCAAAGACTTGTACTTATTTCAATTTCATCTCTGAGACTATAACGGGTGGTGGTGTGTGTTAGTGTGGGGTCACAGTATGAGGTTATTTATTATTAATTAAGTGAAGTGATATTGTGGAAAGAAAGACCGTGACAACCCGGATCCCCGACCCCGGATCTGGGGGTGTTACAGTTTAGGTCTGAGAATTCTTTGATGTCACACAAGTACAAGTAGTCTCCCTTGTTGATCTTGGGTTGAGCTTTGACTACTGCCTTGGATTTGAGAGGTGACAGCTTCACTTTCTTGACTGCCCTTGATTTTGTCCTTCTTGGCTTGGTAAGAATTGGCAAGTTGAAGTCAGGAATTGGTAATTTATCCTGTTAGGTCACACTTTCACTGTAGAGAGGGTGAATACAGTGTTTATTACAATCAAATCAAACTTCAAGAACTTATGTAACAGAAAACAAACTTTATTGAAACAATAAACTCTGTTACAATCTGGAACTGTTATCTCTCAGTGATGAACAAAATATCACGAGAGCTGCTAGGGTTACAGTAAATAATATTCTCGATTATAATAACACTTATAGTGTAAACCCTATGTCTGTGTTTATATACTACACAGTTACAAGATAATCGCTAATTGATATGGAATATAATTCTGCTTCCTAATATATATCAATCAGATATCTTCTATTCCAAGTATTCCATTCTTCACGGAATTCCTTCTTCATGCATATCTCTTCTTATGTTTATCTTGATCTTCTTAACTTTAATCAGCTACTGTCCTTATCTGATCGTCCTTCAGCACTTAAGTTCTGATATCTATCTCCTGATGCTTATCTCCTGATAACATAAGTACTGATATCCCTTAAGTTCTGACTTCCAGTATAAGTACTGATCAGTTAAGTACTGATTTGTTCTGTTCAAATAAGATCTGAAATCTAAACATAAAACATATTAGCCATGACATTATCAAATATATCTAACAATCTCCCCCAACTTGTAAATTAGCAAAATATACAAGTTTAACAGATATTTGATGATGTCAAAAACATTAAGTACAAATGCATGAGAAATAGACAAGATAACTACAACTTACAGTCCTTAAAGCTTTTACCAATTCAACTTCTGATAACAACTTTAGTCTGTATACACATCAGAATTTAAGTAGTTGTAGATCTTTGACTTGGCTTCATCATTTTCTGATCTCTCTGATGTCAGGAGTTGTTCTGAGATAATTCTTCAGCAAACATTTCTCAGCATATCTGAGTTCATCAATCATTCTCCGTTTGACATCTTTAAGTTCTGCAGTATCTTCACCAGTTTGAAATATTGCAGCTCTGAGATCATTAATCTTTGCTTTTCTCAACTCCCGATCTAGTCTTATGACATAAGCTTTGTTAGACTCTAGATTGAATTCAAGCCCCTTAATACCAAGATATGTTCTGATCTGTGCAGTATTAGGCTTCATATCAACAATATCACCATTGTGATTTCTGTACTTTGGAACATATCTGCTGTCAGACTTAACAGAATAAAGCCTTTTCTGTCTCTGAATCTGTTCTTTTAAGTAGTTTGCAGCAGTCTCTGTTATTCTGTTATCCACTTGAAGTAAGAAAAGTACATGCTCCAATTCTTCAAAATACTTCAAAGGAATGGCATTTTGTCTTATATGATAAACCCTACCATCTGTCATGAAATACAACATGATGTATTCTTTCAAGTAGGTATGGTAAACCATCTGTACAGATTCTAGTTGATTCAATCTCTCAGGAGTTGCTCCAATACCTGGTTCACTCAAGGAAGTTGGATCATCGGTAGTGTTGTGTACTCTTCTTTCATCAGCACTTCCCAATCCAGTTTTATCTCTAGCTTCCTTTCCAGTAACTACTCTTGCTTCAAAACCACTTGGAGTAGTCTTCAAAGATTGAGTCTGTTTTGCTTTAGTGAAGCCTGGTAGGAGTGTTTTAGATTTATTTTCTGATATCAAGTTAACTTGAGCACTGTCAGAGGTTACTTGCTTCTTCTGAATATCAGAACTTACAATTTCTTGACTCTGAACAACTTGAGCCATGTCAGAGGTTGTTTTAAGAACTTTTCTTGAAATCAGCGCAAGATCATCTTTTCCATCAGTAATTTCTTCTTCCTCAGGAGGTACATAAGGCTTGATAGGTTCACCAACCTTTTCTTTACCCTTGGATCTTGGATCTATCTGTGGTTGTGATCTAGCCAAAGTTTCTTCAGTATGTATCCTTTCTTTGATCACAATGCCTTTAGGTTTTGGAAGTAACTTTTTACCAGAAGCTTCAGATTTAGATGTGACTTTCTCTGATTTAAGTCTGGCTTCTTCTTCCTTTAAACTTTCCAAGTCCATCCCTGGATTTTCTTGAAGAAATAACTGTCTTGACATTTCCTCATCAAGATCTAGAAGTTCATCAGAACTTATCCTTTTACCAGCAGCAGAACTTATTCTTTTCCCAGTATCAGAACTTGTTCTGTGGCTAGCTTGTCTTGATGTAAACCTTCTACCTTGACTATGACCACTACCCATTCCAGAGTTTCCTTGGTCATCTTTTCCATCATCCTTTCCTTGCAGTGACTTGTTGGTTTTGCATTTGGACTTAATTACCTTCTCCCCCTTTTTGGCATCAGCAGGTAATAAAAGAGAGATAAGTAGTTCCACTGAGGTCTGGATTTCAGTAAGTTGCGATTGCTGAGAAGCTTGATTTGTCAGAATTTGATCAATCTGAGCTTGTTGCTTCTCTTGAGTTTTCTCAATATAAGCAACCCTGTCAATGGTAGGTTGGAAGAACTTTTTCTTATCAATTTTCCAAACTTGTTCCTGTTTGATAAAGTTCTCCTGAATCTTGTGTAGCTCTGCATGAGTGTTGGAATGAAGACCTTGTAGATGTTTAGTACTCAATGCAGTGACTCGAAGCTGGGTTTTAAAATCATCAGAATGTAACATTTCATCAGCTTTAGTCAAGTGCTCAGCAAGATGTAAAGCATTTGGAACACATGAAACTGAGTTCCATTCCTTAGTCCACTCCTGACCTGCAGGAGTTTCACTCCAAGGTACTGGTGCATCCCTGATAACAAACTCCTTTACTAGTTCAGACTTAGGAAGAGTCAGTGGAGGAGTATGTCCTGAAGTACCTGCTTCATCAGCATCTACAGTTGTAGCAGCCTCACCAGTATCTCCAACATTTGCAGCATCAGAACTTAGAGAATCAGTATCTTCTGATAAGACAACTGTGTGAGTAGCAATGGAGACTTCAACATCCTCTAATTTCTGATCTGATACTAAGTTCTGATCAACAGCCATATCCTGATGCTCACCTAAAATCTGATCATCAGCATCTTGATGCAGAGAAGGTGTTAGTGATAACTCAGGAGTTTGAACAGCATCAGTAACAGGTGTTGTGGAAGGATTATGTGCTGTTGGAGCTTCTAAGAAAAGTATTTCAGGCACAACCAGGTTCTGAATATCAATTTCAGCACTTGTGCCTGGATCAACAAGAGACACAAAGATATTTAATGCTGACAGGTAGAATTAATTCTACCTCGTCTCCCTAGACTTTGAAAAAGAATAACAGTCATTGGAAAGAGGAATCATGGTCTAGACCGCACAAGACACAAGAAACAGTGGACTGTTCAAGTACAAAACCATTAATCCTAATCATAGTGACTATTAATCTTCCACTTCAACATATGTGAGTACAAACTGAGACTGTTATTAAACTTCATTCAAGGATAAGCCAAGTAAAGGATTAGACTGAGAAATCAGAACTTAGACCTATACCAGAACTTAACAGTCATTAGAACATAATTTCTTAACTCGAAAAAGGAATGCTCATCTTAGTAAATACTCATATAAGTTCTTAGTTATGAACGTCAGAACTTAATCATCAGAACGTGTAACTAGAACTTGTCCTCAGAATTTGTGCAAAAATGACACAATGACTGTTTATCTAAAATAACATAGACCACCACAGAAATTTTCATCATTCAGATGGAGTGATTAGTGTGTGCATTAAGCTAAATAACAGACAAAGAGTAAAGTCTGATCTACTTCAGTACATCTTAGAAATAAGTCATAATTAAAATTTTGCTAAAGAGCTGTCATTATCCTGAAACCTACTGATAAATAAGTTCATGCATGAGTCCACCTCAACTGTTTTTGTGCTAATTTTATGCATCTTTAAAATTCTCTTTTACAGTGGCTTCTCAGTGTAAGTGAGTCACGACTGCTTATCAGAATTTATGCTATTATCAGAGTATTTCTCCAGTAATCATAGAGTGTGAACAGTCACCAAGAAAAAATATTTTGCTTTTCTAATGCATATTTACTTAATACCAGCAATGCACTTGGGTCGTCCCATTCACATTTTTACTCTAGATCTCAAAGGAGTACCTGATATTATTCTTTGATTCTTGTTCTTCTTCTTTTGATAAGTGAGGTTTATCAGCACCTAGTACATTCAGCAGTTTTACTAGAATCAGAACTTAAACAGATGAATAGCATTATTCTAATTTGGGACTTAGTAGTAAGATGAATAAAGTAAACTAAACTAAGCTCAAGTATCAGAATTTGCTTGTGTCATAAGATTTCCACAGAAATAATTACTTCTTTCATGGGATCATTTGTTTATTGAAGACTAGTAGGTCAGTATCTAGCACAATTATCCTCATAGGATTGAATAGTTACTGAAACAGACATATCACTTATTAGAGTTTAGAAACATATATCAGAAAACAGTCAGTACTTAAAGACATTTATCAATTAATGCACAGAATATACAAAGAGATTAATTCTGTAAATACTGATCATAAAGTCTGATAACATAGAACAAGTTTAAGCAGATTTAGAGAAAGAACCTGAAATCATTCCAAGTTCATTTACCAATTTTGAAAAGGTAGCTTCACACAGTGGTTTTGTGAAGATATCTGCTACTTGTTGATCTGTGGGAACAAAATGCAATTCCACTGTACCTTCATCCACATGTTCCCTGATGAAATGGTACCTGATGCTGATGTGCTTTGTCATAGAGTGTTGAACTGGATTACCTGTCATAGCAATAGCACTTTGATTATCACAGTAAATAGGGATTTTGAAATATGTTAACCCATAATCCAGTAACTGATTCTTCATCCAGAGAATCTGTGCACAGCAGCTTCCTGCAGCAATATACTCTGCTTCTGCAGTTGATGTGGAAATTGACTTTTGTTTCTTGCTATACCAAGAAACCAACCTGCCTCCAAGAAATTGGCAGCTTCCACTTGTGCTTTTCCTGTCAATTTTGCAACCTGCAAAATCTGCATCTGAGTAACCTATTAATTTAAAATCTGATTCTCTAGGATACCATAATCCTAGATCAGTTGTTCCTTTAAGATACTTAAAGATTCTTTTTACAGCTGTTAAGTGAGGTTCTCTTGGATCTGCTTGAAATCTTGCACAAAGACAGGTAGCAAACATGATATCTGGTCTACTAGCAGTTAGATAGAGAAGTGAGCCAATCATACCTCTGTAATCAGTAATATCTACTGAATTACCAGTATCCTTATCCAGTTTTGTTGCAGTGGCCATGGGAGTGGATGCACTTGAACAGTCTTGCATTCCAAATTTCTTCAGCAAGTTTCTGGTGTACTTAGATTGACAAATAAAAGTTCCTTCTTCACTCTGCTTGACTTGAAGGCCCAGAAAATAACTAAGTTCTCCCATCATACTCATCTGATATCTTGACTGCATTAGGTTGGCAAACTTTTTGCAAAGTTTGTCATTTGGAGACCCAAAAATAATATCATCAACATAAATCTGGATCAAAAGTAAGTCCTTGCCATGGTTGAGATAGAACAGTGTTTTGTCAATAGTTCCTCTGTTGAATCCACTTTCCAGAAGAAACTGAGCTAAAGTCTCATACCATGCTCTAGGAGCTTGCTTAAGTCCATAAAGTGCTTTATCAAGCCTGTAGACATAATCTGGATGTTTGGAATCTACAAAGCCTGGAGGTTGTTCAACATATACTTCCTCTTCCAATTCTCCATTGAGAAAAGCACTTTTCACATCCATTTGAAAGACAGTAAACTTTTTGTGAGCAGCATAAGCCATGAATATCCTTATGGCTTCTAACCTAGCAACTGGAGCAAATGTTTCATCATAGTCAATTCCCTCCTGTTGAGAATATCCTTTTGCAACCAGCCTTGCCTTGTTCCTTACAATTATGCCATCACTGTCAGTTTTGTTTCTGAATACCCACTTTGTACCAACAACCGATCTATTCTTGGGTCTTGGCACTAAGGTCCAGACTTTGTTTCTTTCAAATTCATTCAACTCTTCCTGCATTGCTTGCACCCAATCAGCATCTTGAAGAGCTTCTTCCACTTTCTTTGGCTCAGACTGAGAGAGAAAAGACATTCATTCGAAGTACCTGTTCTAGTTCTGACACCTGCCTCAGGATTTCCAATTATCAAATCAGGTGTATGTGATTTTGTCCACTTCCTTGCAGATGGAAGATTTTCTCTAGAACTGGATGCTCCCCCATGATTCATGCTGTCTTCGGTTTCATTTTCTGATGCTCCCCCTGAAACTATGCTCTCTGAGTTGGATCCTTCAGCATTTAGATTTTCAGTACTGTCAGTACTTGGCTTATCAGAACTTGACGAATCAGAATTTGAAGAGCCAGATGTATGTTCTGATGCTTCTTGAGATGTGATAATATCTTGAGTATGCTCCCCCTGCATTGGTGCATCTTTCTTTGATGTAGTCACCACAGTTTCAATAACATCAGAGTTTAATCCATCAGAATTTACAGTATCAGGACTTAGACTGTCAGGACTTGAGGTATCAGAATATGAATCTTCATTTTCAAATCTCAGCTGATCATGATCAATGCAATCTTCAAGTCCAGTGATCTTCTTGTCATCAAAAGAGACATTGATAGATTCTATGACCACTTTTGTTCTCAAATTATAGACTCTGAAGGCTTTTGTAGAAAGTGGATATCCAACAAAGATTCCCTCATCAGCTTTTAGATCAAACTTGGATAGCTGTTCAGGATGAGTCTTGAGAACAAAACACTTACATCCAAATACATGAAAGTATTTGAGATTTGGCTTCTTGTTCTTCACCATCTCATATGGTGTTTTTCCATGCTTGTTAATGAGTGTTGCATTTTGAGTAAAACAAGCAGTCTGCACAGCTTCAGCCCAGAAATAGGTTGAAAGCTTTGCTTCTTCAAGCATTGTTCGTGCAGCTTCAATGAGAGTTCTATTCTTCCTTTCAACAACTCCATTTTGCTGTGGAGTTCCAGGAGCAAAAAATTCCTGCTTTATTCCATGATTTTTGCAGAACTCTTCCATTATCAGATTCTTGAATTCAGTGTCATTATCACTCCTCAAAATTTTCACAGAATCTTTGATCAATTTATCCAGATGTTTGACATGATCAATCAGGATAGATGCAGTTTCACTTTTTGTGTGCAAGAAATACACCCATGTGTATCTGATGAACTCATCTACTATGACGAACGCATATTTCTTCTTTGCAATAGACATGACATTCACTGGACCAAATAGATCAACATAAAGTAGATAATAAGGCTCAAGAATTGATGATTCAGTCTTGCTCTTGAATGAAGATTTTCTTTGTTTAGCCTTCTGACATGAGTCACAAAGACCATCAGGAACAAACACTGATTTTGGCAGTCCTCTCACAAGATCTTTCTTGATTAGTTCATTTATCTTGTTGAAGTTTAAATGAGAGAGTTTCTTGTGCCAATTCCAGCTTTCTTCAGTTGAGGCTCTACTCACTAAACAGATTGCAGAACCATCAGAACTTGTTGAAAGCTTAGCTTCATAAATGTTACCACGCCTGAATCCCTTCAGAACAATTTTTTCTTTAGATTTACTAACTATTTCACAATGTTCTGCAAAGAAATCAACATGATAACCTCTATCACAGATTTGACTTATACTCAGTAAGTTGTGTTTAAGTCCTGAGACCAGAGCTACATCTTTAATGATGACATTCCCAAGATTGATATTGCCATATCCCAAAGTTTTTCCAATGTTGCCATCTCCATAAGAAACACTTGGGCCAGCTTTCTCCACAAAGTCTGATAGCAGGGCCTTATTTCCAGTCATATGTCCTGAACATCCACTGTCCAGAACTAAAATATTTTTCCTGTTGCCCTGCAATCAAAAAGACCACTAATTATTAGTTTTAAGGACCCAGACTTGCTTGGATCCTTTGGCCTTTTTAGGTTTGTTAACATTTGCAGCGGATTTAGCATCAGATTTTATGTTAACAGTTTTCTTATCAGAACTTATACTACCAGACTTTGAATCAGAACTTACACTAGAAGGAACAACAGAAACTTTCTTTAAAGAAGGTTTTATTTGATAATAATCATAGTACAAACTATGATATTCCTTACAAGTATAAATGGAATGCCATAAACTACCACAATGAAAACAAGGATTTTGTGGTTTGTATCTAACAGACTGACTCTTAACTCCTGATTTTGAAGATAAGGAGTTAATATTCTTATTTTTCCTGCAAAAAGAAGCCAGATGGTTAGAACTTCCACAGTTATGACACGCTTTCCTAGGAGCATCAGGAACAGATTTATAGTTATTGCTTTTATTCACACCTTCCTTTCTATTCCTATTTTTCCTAGGTGATTTTACCTTGTTTGCATTCTTAACATCTTTCAGCTTATGCTTAAGCTGCTTCTTTGTCATTAAGCCTATGTTAACTTCAGCTGTCTTTTCCTGTTTTAGTTTGTCAGAAGCTAATTCCTTTTTAACTTCTGATTTCTCATTTTCATATTTTTCAGTTACAAACTTAACAGGTTTTAACTTCAGCTTTTGCTTATCAACAGGCTTAATTTCTACAGTTCCTTTTTCATTTTTATTTTCTCCATAACCTAAGCCCTCTTTCCAGTTTCCACTGCTTAGCAAATTTTGAGTTGTTTTGCCAGAGTTAGTCCAAGTTCTGATAATCTCTCTCTCCTTTTCTAACTCAGTTTTTTAGAGATTCATTCATTTTTAGAACTTCATCCCTAACATAAAAAGCATCATCTCTATCCTGCTGAGTTTGATGGAACATGACTAACTCTTTTTCTAAGAAATCATTTCTTTTCCTAAAAGCAAGATTTTCAGAAGTTAATCTTTCACATGTTAAAGTTTGATCTCTATAACTAACAAACATGGTTTTAAGATATCTTCTCAACTCATTAGTATCATCAGTATGAAAAGCATAAGTAGTCTGAGGTACCTTTGTTTCAGCAGCTTCAGAACTGCTCTCAGAACTTGATTTATCAGCATTTGCCATCAATGCATAGTTCTCCTCACTTTCAGAGTCTGAGGTGTCTGTCCAGCTTTTCTGCTTTGTGACAAGAGCTTTGCCTTTGTCACTCTTGGTCTTCTTGCAATCAGGAGATATGTGGCCTTTTTCACCACAATTATAACATTTAACATTAGCGTAATCTCCTCTGTCAGACTTTCCTCCTCTTCCTTCAGATCTTCTGAAATTCTTCTTATCAGAACTTATGCCTTTTCTGGAAAACTTCTTTCCCTTCCTGAACTTCCTGTATGCAATCTTTGTGATTCCTTTCACCATAAGAGCACACAGCTTCATCATCTCCTCATCAGCATCAGTTTCAGGCAAGCTTTCAGAATCTGAGTCATCATCACTCTCAGAACTTGATGACTCAGTATCAGACTTTATGATAAGAGCTTTACCCTTGTCTTTCTTTGAGGAAGGTGGTTTGGGGGATTCCTCTTCAGCCTTGAGAGCAACTGTCCTTGACTTTCCTCCTTTCCTCTTGCTTCTTTGTTCCATCTCAAGTTCATGAGTCTTGAGCATTCCATAGATTTCATCAAGAGTTGTTTCATCAAGATTGTAGTTGTCTCTTATTGTTGTTGCCTTCAAATCCCAACATTCAAGATCATACTCCTTATTTACCAACGACAAGTCATTCAAGAGTTTGACAAATCTATCATATACATCAGTCAATGACTCATTAGTCCTAGAGTCAAAGTGTTCATACTCTTGAGTGAGTATTGTCTTCCTGTTCTTCTTAACTGTTTCAGTTCCTTGACACCTTGTCTCCAGTGCATCCCATATCTCCTTAGCAGTCTTGCAGTTGATTACCCTGTTTGACATTACATTATCAATGGCACTATGCAATAAGTGTCGTACCTTGGCATCCTTAGCAATAGATGCTATATCTTCAGCAGTGTAATCACTCTTTTCCTTTGGTACGGTCATTGCTGCTTCACCTGCAACTACAACAGCGAGCTTGGTAGGTTTGTGAGGCCCTTCCTTGATTCTATCAAGGTATTCTGGATCTGTTGCTTCCAGAAACATGGTCATCCTTACCTTCCATATGGGATATTCAGATGGTCTCAATATGGGAACTCTGATAGTCTCATATCGACTCTGAGTTGATGTCTTTGATGATTCCTCAGTTTTGGTAGGCTTAGTTGGAGTTTCTGTGTCAGACATGATTGTGTTTGGATCTTTAACTGTATGTGTGTTAACAGAAGGCTCTGATACCACTTGTTAGGTCACACTTTCACTGTAGAGAGGGTGAATACAGTGTTTATTACAATCAAATCAAACTTCAAGAACTTATGTAACAGAAAACAAACTTTATTGAAACAATAAACTCTGTTACAATCTGGAACTGTTATCTCTCAGTGATGAACAAAATATCACGAGAGCTGCTAGGGTTACAGTAAATAATATTCTCGATTATAATAACACTTATAGTGTAAACCCTATGTCTGTGTTTATATACTACACAGTTACAAGATAATCGCTAATTGATATGGAATATAATTCTGCTTCCTAATATATATCAATCAGATATCTTCTATTCCAAGTATTCCATTCTTCACGGAATTCCTTCTTCATGCATATCTCTTCTTATGTTTATCTTGATCTTCTTAACTTTAATCAGCTACTGTCCTTATCTGATCGTCCTTCAGCACTTAAGTTCTGATATCTATCTCCTGATGCTTATCTCCTGATAACATAAGTACTGATATCCCTTAAGTTCTGACTTCCAGTATAAGTACTGATCAGTTAAGTACTGATTTGTTCTGTTCAAATAAGATCTGAAATCTAAACATAAAACATATTAGCCATGACATTATCAAATATATCTAACATATCCCACTCTATTGGCTTATCCTTTGGCACAATAGGCTCTCCATGTATGTTCCTGTAGGGGTCCACCACCCTTATGTCTTCAAATACCAGAGAGGGCTTTGATGCTTGAGTTTCAGCTTTAGTGGATTCCATTGGAAATTGATCTTCCAATTCCTTGTTAACAATATCCAACTTTCTTTTTGTTCTTTTAGCCAGTTCTTTCTTTCTTGGAGATTTCTTCTGTTCTTCAATCTTCTTCTTTGATTCAGTAGCTTGAGTTGGTTGAGAGGGAATTTGTTGAGAAGAGTTCACAGCCTGTAGCTTGGTCAAGATAGCAAACTGTTCTTTCTTTTGTTTAGACTTCTTTGCATCTAGAGCAGCTTGCCTCTTTTCCTGCATCAATCTGGCTTTTTCTTCTTCCTTTGCATGAGCAAATTGTGGATGTCCAGCTACCACACAAATTTCCTTCCCATTTCTGAATATTTTTGCAATTCTCTTTCTTGAGGCTGAATCAGCTGGATCTTTGTAGAGGAGAATAGATCTTGACAGAAGCTTCTTTTCATCAGGCTTGGGTGTCTCATATACAGTATCCATAGGGTTCTTCAAAGATGACTTTGGATAGTTTGCCCTTGGTTTAAAAATTATCTCAGCCTTTGTAGTCTTGATGCAGGAAGATTTTCCTTTCTCCAGATAGTTCATGCTCATCTCATTCACATTGATTGGCTTGACATGAGAGTGATGGATGGCTGACTGATCTGGTTCCTTGACTAATTGAAACTTTTTCTGTATTTCCTCATCAATCTTTTTCCAGTTGATCAGAGTCAACTCTTCTTTATCAGCATCTTTCAAATTTGCTGCTGCTGCATTTATAAGATCTATACCATCTGCAACTGGTGGCTTGGAGATAGTAATTGAAGGTACAATTACTTTGCTGATTTGAACTAAAATGTTCTCCCCCTCAGTTGGTCCTCTCTCCCCCTTACTTGATTCTCTCTCCCCCTTTTTGTTATCATCAAGTGGAGGAGTTAGGCCTTGTGCTTTAGCTAGTTGCATGAGAAGATTTGTCTGAGTCTGTTGATTTTGAAGAAGTAGAGCCACTGAATTCTCAATAACCTGAACTCCGGTCTCCAGCTTGGCTATCTTCTTATCAGAATCTGATTCTCTTCTCAACCTTAGTAATAGATCATGCATGGTACCATATGGCATTATTGAATCCAGCTTCTCTGAGTTATATGTCTTTAAGTCAACTATCTCCTTTTTCAATTCATCAACACTGAGATTCTGTCTTGAGTGTTGGATCTTCATTAAATGCAAAGAGTCTAGATGAGCTTTAAGAACAGCCTTGGTACCAGCATCTGAAGCTTCCTGAAGGGCTTGTTGAATAGCTGTTACTTGTTTTACCAAAGACACCTCAAATTGTCCTGGTGTAAATTCCTTTGCCCATGCCCATTCAGGTAAACTTAAAGCAGAACTTGGGCCTTCAGCTCCCCCTAAGTTCATGCTTCCATTCAAAGAACTAGAGTCATCATCATCAGAATTTACTCCAAATTCTTCAGATGGCTCTCCAGCTTGAGGAGGCATCCTGTTTACAGAAGCTTTATCTCTTTGAAGAGATTCTGTGGTGTGCACTAAGTGCAAAGTCTGCTCTCCCTCCACATTGCCCTAAGCAGCCAACAATTGATAGGCTGAAACAGGGTGAGTAAAAGTGTCAGCATCCAAGGAAATGTTATCAATTACAGCTTTGTAATGTTGCTGAAATTATCTTTCCTTTTCAGCATCATCCTGAATCATTGACTCACTAGCAATGGCTGGTTCCATCTTTATTTCTCCAGTACCTGCTTTTCTCTCATGTTCTCTCTTTTGTTGCATTAGGGTCTCACCCTGGCTCCCCACCCTCACACCCTCACCTTCACCTACTAAGGTGGGACTCCTCTCACTCACTTTTGCCAATCCTGAATGAATGGATTGCTGAGATTCACTCTTTTCCTCTCCTTTTGCCTGGGAGCAACCCAGCCTCTCACTCAATGCACTCTCCTCTCTCAGTCCTAAGAGTGATTGTATTACCACCAAATCTTCTGCACTTGAAATTATTGAATTTTGAAGTTGTGCAGAGACACTCGACGGATAAGTGATATCCGTCGGGTGAGTGGTAAAGCTATCCGACGGATAACTGCTGTTAAGCTTATCCGTCGGGATACAATCACTACTCGACGGATGAGCAATATCCATCGAGAGAGTAGAAATGAATGAGGTGGGAAGAGAAACTATTGTTGACTCTGTGTTGATTGAAGTTATTTGAGGCACAGATGTCACAATAGAATCAGAAAGAATTGGCAAGTGAGCCAACAAATCATCTAAAAGATGATGCTCACTTGCACTGGATTTTGGCTTCCCCAACAGAGTTAAAGAAGGGGAATCAGGAATTGAAGTGTTTATCATGTCCACTTCCAGTGAGTTGGTTGGTGAGTATTGTGTTTCAGTGGCTTCTATAATGAGAGATTTTGGCTGTGACTCCACATTTATTGGAGCCACATCAATCTGAATTTGAGAAGGTGCAGGGACTGTGTCTTTAGCACCAGTTTGCACTAAGTGTGTGCCCTGTGCATCCCCAGTTGTTTTGGATTTCTTCTTTCTAGTGTAAGTTTGGTGTGAGCTTGTGTCATTAACCCTCTTGGCCTGTGCTCTTGGATGAGAGCTTTGTTCAATCGTCACATCCTTTTGGGAGGATGCAGCTAGAAGTGAGCTTCTGTCCTTTTTAAGCACTGCAGTTTGTTGGGAAACTGCAGTGTGGCTAGGCTGGGATTCACTCATCTCTTCAACCTTATCCTTGGGGTTTCTTTGATGTTCACCCCTTCCCTCACCTATCTTACCCTCCTTCACACTCCCCTCTTTGGTTTTGGTAGATTTTTCAACTGGTACCTTTTGAGAGATACCAGAGGGGGTTTTCTTTGATTTGGATTTGGGAATTGCAGTTGTTTTGGCAGCTTTGGTAGGCAACTGTTTGGTCATTTTCACAGTTGCCATAGCTATGCCTGATGTCAAATAAATAGAAGAGATTGGAATAGTTGAGGGTATGGATGAACTTACCTCACTTACCTGAGGTGTCAGCATTACAGGAAAATAGAACATTGGCACATCCTTGTGATGGTTGGCTCTGTTCAAGTCTGCAATGATTCTTCTCTCTTGAACCCAACAAGCTAATTTGTTGTTTGGGTTCTCAAGTTCAATCTCTTGACAAAGATGGTTAGCCAAAAGCATAAAAAATCTAGCATAGTAAATATTCTTTCCTCTTTTGGCTAAGTCACCTAGTTTAAAACCTAACTCATACACAACAAGGTCACTGAAATTATAATATTTGTTTGTAACTAGCATGTATAGCATGTTAAGCATGGAAATGTTCACAGAATCAAAATTACTGATTTTTCCAGAAAAGACTTTAGTTACTACATCACACAAGTAACTCCATTCCTTCCTAAGACCTAGTCTTCTAATTTCACTTAGTTTTGCAGTAGGAAGTGCATAATGAATGGAATTGAGCATATTGACAATATCAGTGTTAGTGTGTGGTGCAGTTACATTATCATCAGGAATCTTGAAACATGCTTTTATTACATCACTACTGATACAGAAATCATTACCTTTGATGGTCAGAGTGATGGTTTTGTCAGTAGAGTTGTAGATTGCTGTTGTCCACATTTCCTCAACAACTTCACAATAGATTGTGGGTGATTCCAGCATAGCAAAACTTAACTTGCAGTTCTTCACGAAGTCCATTATCTTATGATAGTCTTCAGATTGCTGAATCCCCTTATTGACCAAGGTAGTGAAGTTGTTCTTCTCATAGATGAACCCAGTCTGTGACATGATCTTTACTACGGGTGCCATTGTTAGAGAAGAAAAGCTTGAGAGAGAATGAAATAACACAGTTGAATTTGAGAATGATAAAAGAAAATGATTAGAATGAAATAGGCTTTTATACTTTGCTCAAAATCAACGGATAAAAATAATAAAGAGAAGTAAAAATTATCCAATAGAAATTGCCTAAAATGAACGTTTTAAAATAAACTTTAAAAATTCCACCCATTATCCGTCGTGTAATGCTTATAAACTGTAAGTATACTCGATGGATAATGTTCAGGGAATTAACGGTTCAGATTTAGACACTTCGACGGATGAGGATAAGATGTTATCCGTCGAGCTTTAAAATATTCCAGAAAAGTAATTGATTTTTATTTACAATTTGTATATCGACGGATTACTCAACCCGATGGATAATGGTCATCCGTCGAGATACAAATTTTGACTTGGCCAAAATTTCATCCAAGACTAAAAATCAACTAAATTTCTGGCTTCTTTTCAACTTGCAAGAATAATTCAGATAAATTCAAGAGTAATTAAGCATACCTAACTCACTTACCAACCTAGAAAAGATGGATTCATCCAGTGGCTTGGTAAAAATATCTGCAAGTTGCTTCTCACTTGGAACAAAATGTAACTCTACAGTACCATTCATTACATGTTCCCTTATGAAATGGTACTTGATGTCTATATGCTTTGTCCTTGAATGTTGCACTGGATTTTCAGTGTTGGCAATTGCACTTGTGTTATCACAGAAAATAGGAATCCTTTCAACTTGCAAACCATAGTCTAGCAATTGATTTTTCATCCATAAAATTTGTGCACAGCAACTGCCAGCAGCAATATATTCAGCTTCAGCTGTAGAAGTAGAAACTGAATTTTACTTTTTACTGAACCAGGACACAAGCTTGTCTCCTAAAAATTGACAGGTTCCTGTTGTGCTTTTTCTATCAATTCTGCAACCTGCATAATCTGCATCTGAATAACCAGTTAGATCAAAACCAGAATCTCTAGGATACCAAATGCCAAGGTTTGGTGTTCCTTTGAGATATCTGAAAATTCTTTTAATAGCTATCAAATGAGACTCTCTAGGTACAGCCTGAAATCTAGCACACAAACATGTAGCAAACATTATATCTGGCCTACTGGCTGTTAAGTACAGAAGTGAGCCAACCATGCCTCTATAACTTGAAATATCCACAGACTTTTCAGTAGTGTTTAGTTCAAGCTTAGTTGCAGTGGCCATGGGAGTTTTTGCAGATGTGCAATCCATTAGATCAAACTTCTTTAAAAGATCAAAAATATATTTAGTTTGACTAATGAATATTCCATCACTAACTTGCTTAACTTGTCAACCAAGAAAGTAAGTTAGTTCTCCCATCATACTCATTTCATACTTGCTTTGCATCAGTTTGGCAAACTTTTTACAAAGTTTCTCATCTGTAGAGCCAAAGATAATATCATCTACATAAATTTGAACAAGTATGCTATAGCCATTCACATTTCTGAAAAATAAAGTTTTATCTACAGTACCTCTTGTGAAGTGATTTTCCAAAAGGAACTTTGATAAAGTGTCATACCAGGCTCTAGGTGCTTGCTTCAGTCCATAAAGTGCTTTCAGTAGATAATAGACATACTCTGGGAAATTTGGATCTTCAAAGCCAGGAGGTTGACTTACATACACTTCTTCCTCCAAATCTCCATTCAGAAAGGCACTTTTGACATCCATTTGATATACCTTGAAATTGGCATGGGCTGCATAGGCTAAGAAGATTCTGATGGCTTCAAGTCTTGCAACAGGAGCAAATGTTTCATCTAAATCTATCCCTTCTTGCTGACAATAGCCTTTAGCAACCAATCTTGCTTTGTTCCTTACTACTATGCCATTTTCATCCATCTTGTTTCTGAATACCCATTTGGTGTCTATTGAATTCTTTCCTTTAGGCTTGGGTACCAGCTTCCATACTTTATTCCTTGTAAATTGGTTTAGCTCCTCTTGCATAGCTAAAATCCAATCAGGATCTAATAAGGCTTCTTCTACCTTCTTTGGTTCTTCCTTAGACAGGAAGCTGCTGTATAGACATTCTTCTTGAGTTGCTCTCCTGGTTTGAACTCTGGAAGAAACATCACCAATAATCAGTTCAAAGGGGTGATCTTTTGTCCATTTTCTTGGTTGAGGTAGATTAGCCCTAGATGAAGAGACCTCAATGTTGTCTTGATGTGTGATTGAGTTTTGATTGCTAGAAACTCCCCCTGAGTTTGTGGATCTTTGATTTGAGATTGGGGTGCTTTCTATGGATGATCTGCCTTGACTTCCTGCTCCTTTTGATAACCCGACGGATGGTGAATTTTGAGTACCGACGGATGAGGCAGGTTGTCTTCCGATGGATAATACAGATTGCCTTCCGACGGATGAAGCATTTTGTATCTCGACGGATGTTGAGTTTTGTGCTTCATTTGTAGTAAATTTGTATGCATTATCCTTAGACACTGTTTCTTGATCACTCTCATCATCACTTTCATCACTGACCATCTTAACATTGTCGAATTTGAGGCTCTCATGGTAATCTCCATCTTTTAGTCCTTCAATCTTTTTATCATTAAACACAACATGTATAGATTCAACAACAATGTTGGTTCTTAGATTGTAGACTCTATATGCTTTACCAACAGCATATCCAACAAAAATTCCTTCATCTGCTTTAGCATCAAACTTCCCATTTTGATCAGTTTGATTTCTCAGAATATAGCATTTACAGCCAAAGACATGAAGAAAGTTAAGAGTTGGCTTCTTGTTTTTGAACAATTGATAAGGTGTCTTGCATTTTGCTTGATTAATCAGAGAGATGTTCTGAGTGTAGCATGCAGTGTTGACAGCTTCAGCCCAGAAATATGTTGGTAATTTTGATTCTTCAAGCATTGTCCTTGCAGCTTCAATAAGAGATCTATTCTTTCTTTCCACTACTCCATTCTGTTGTGGAGTCCTTGCTGCTGAAAACTCATGCAAGATCCCATTTTCCTCATAGAATGCTCTCATGACATAGTTCTTGAACTCAGTTCCATTGTCACTCCTGATTCTTCTAACTTTGAAATCAGGATGATTGCTAACTTGCCTTATGTAATTGATGATGATTTCACTAGCTTCATCTTTGGACTTTAGGAAATAGGTCCAAGAGAACTTTGAGAAATCATCTACAATTACTAGGCAAAATCTTTTCTTTGAGATTGACAATACATTGACTGGTCCAAACAAATCCATGTGAAGCAGTTGCAGAGGTTCTTCAATTGTTGAATCAAGTTTCTTCCTGAATGATGCTTTAATTTGCTTCCCTTTTTGGCAGGCATCACACAGTCCATCCTTTGTAAACTCCACCAGAGGAATGCCTCTAACCAGCTCTTTCTTTACCAGCTCATTCATGGTCTTGAAGTTCAAATGGGATAGCTTCTTGTGCCATAGCCAACTTTCATCTTGACTTGCTTTACTGAGAAGACAAGTTACAGATTCTGCTTTAGTTGAGTTGAAGTCAGCTAGATACACATTTCCTCTTCTCACACCAGTGAGAACCACTTTGTTGTTTTGATTATTAATCACAACACAGGTTTCTTTGTTGAAGGTTACTAAGTTGCTTTTATCACAAAGCTGGCTGATACTCAACAGATTGTGTTTGAGACCATCCACTAAGGCAACCTCTTCAATGATGACATTGTCCTTTGAAATCAAGCCATATCCCACAGTATAACCTTTGCTGTCATCTCCAAAAGTGATACTTGGGCCAGCTCTCTCTTCAAACTCTGTGAGCAGGGTAGAATCACCAGTCATGTGTCTTGAACAACCACTATCCAAGTACCAAAGATTCCTTCTGTTTCCCTGCACACATCAAAATCAAATCAAGTTGATTTTGGTACCCAAGTTTCCTTGGGTCCTGCCTTGTTAGCTTTCTTCTTCTGTTTCTTAGGTCTTAACTCATTTGACTTAGGAATTTCAGATTCTTCCTTAGTCATTTGGGTTGGGCCTTTGAAACCACTAGATGCAACAGAATTATTATGCATGTTATGGCTAACAGGAAATGGCATGCTTGGTGCAAACATGTTATTCCAGTAAGGCATGCTAAATGGCATTTGAGGCATATTGTATGCAGCATAATATGGATTAGGTGCAAATGGCATATTAGCAAACTGTGCATTCATGTTCTATGTAGGCATAGCATTAACAGGCATAGGAGGCATGGCATTCATGTTAGAGAATTGAGGCTGAACAGACATGGGAGTAGGCATGGCAGATTTGCAATTAACAGACAAATGATTTACACTACCACATTTGACACAGATTTTTCTAGGAGCATATTTGTCAGGTGTGTAGTTATTATGTTTGTTAATCCCTACTTTACCATTCCTATTGTTTTTCCTTTTAGTCTCTGTTTTTACCTCTATCTTCTCAAGTCTGTCACTCAACTGTTTGACAGTCATGTGACCAATATTAGCCTTCTTCCCTTTCTTGGCTTGACTTGACTCCCCTGAAACAAAGTTCTTGGAAACAGACCCATACTTTTTATTTAGCTTGGTTAATTTGGCTTTGCTAATGGGTTTGCTCACAGCCGACGGATGAGGATTTTTATCATTCGACGGATAACACATTTTTTTATCCGACGGATAATCCTCATCATCCGTCGAGACATCTGTCAGCAATCCATCTACCAAAATAGGTTCTAGTTTCTCCTTATTCTTTTTCCAGGCTTCATCACAAAAGGACTCAATTCCTTGAACCTTGGTGATTTGAGCATGAACATCTCTGGATGTTTTCCATGCTTTAATCACCTCCTGTTCACGATCGAGCTGCTTCTTTAAAATTTCTTCCTTTTTCAAGGACTCAGTTAATTCCTCCTTAGCAATTCTACACTCAATTTTTAGTTTCTCAAACTCAACAAAATGAGACTCAAGCACATTATTTCTCTCACTCAAAAACAAGTTGTTTTCTTTGATTTTAGCATTTTCTTTAGTGAGGGACTTAAGTGTAACACGCAAATGATACAATTCTGTAGACATGTCATTTATTGCATCATTACACTCAGCTTTAGATAAATGTGCAAGGTTTGTAGTAAATACCTGATTGCTTGAGGAACTTGTCTCTGTTTCATCAGATTTAGCCATAAGGGCTAGATTGACATAGCTGACATCCTCATCTTCATCCAAACCATCAGCTGCCCAGTCATTCTCTTGTGTAATAAAAGCCCTTTCCTTCTGTTTGAGTATATTAAAGTATTTTTGCTTATAATCCACAGACTCAAATCTTTTCTTACTGGAATCTGACTTTCTACACTCATTTGCAAAATGCCCTGCCAAGCCACATTTGAAACACTTGAATTTTGATTTATCCACCATGTTTCTATTTGGCTTGGCAACTCCAAAGTTCTTCTTGAACTTGAGCTTGGCAAATCTTCTTGAAAGGAATGCTAGGTGCTCATCAATGTCCTCCATGTCATCTTGACTCAAAGAATCTTCACTTTCTGCAGCTAGCCCTTTACCCTTGCTTTCACAGGCCTTTGAAGTTGATTCCACAGCTTCCATCTTCACTTCCTTCTCTTTTTCCAGTTCTGCCACTAGTGCAATGGATCCTCCTTTCTTCTTTCCTCTCTCCATTCTTTCATCCTGCTCTATTTCAAGCTCATAGGTCTTCAGAATGCCATACAGTCTCTCCAAAGTAAACTCCTTATAATCTTGAGAGTTTCTCAATGAGACTGTCATTAGTTTCCATTCCTTTGGAAGATATCTGAGAAATTTTAGATTGGAGTCTTTAGTCTGATAGACTCTTCCATGCAATTTAAGAGCATTTAGTAGCTTTTGGAATCTACTAAAAATGTCAGTGAGTGACTCACTTTCTTCATTGTGAAAATGCTCATATTACTGAATCAGGAGCTGCATTTTATTTTCTTTTACTTGCTCAGTACCATCACAGATTATCTGTATTATGTCCCAAACTTCCTTGGCAGTCTTGCAGTTGATGATGTTATCAAATATATCTGCATCAACACCATTGAACAGAATGTTCATGGCCTTTTTATCTTTCCTAACTTGTTCAAGATCAGGTTCAGACCATTCATGCCTTGGCCTTGGAACAGATGGTTCATTTCCTGTTGCAGCTCTCATTGGAACATGAGGGCCTCTTTCTATGCAGTCCACATAGGCCTCATCTTGAGAAAGCATATGAAGATGCATCTTTACCTTCCAATGATAGTAATTATCTTTATCAAGAAAAGGAATCTTGACTCCAACATCTTTCTTGTTCATCTTGCTGTATTGTTTTGATCTTTAAACTCTTTGTAGATTAAGAGCTTGCTCTGATACCAATTGTTAGTCCCTTAACAATATAGCAAGAATTACAGAAGGGGGGTTGAATGGAATTCTTGAACTTTTTCTTGAGATAAAAATGTTCAACTCGATTATAGATATATTTGTTTTGATTAGCACAATGCGGAATATAAACTTTAATGAATCAAAACAAGAGTAATTAAAAACAAGAGTCTTTAAAAACTTTCTGGTGGATTTAAACAATTCCACCAGAGATATATTTAATATATCGAGAGGACTCTGTGTGCAGAAATGCTCACAGCTGCTTATACAAAATAGAACTACTAAGAACACAGGAAATGCTAAAGATAGTGCTTACAAAGATTTCTCTGTGTTTGTTTCTTAGCTCTCTTAGTTGTTTTTCTATTTGCTACTCTCTTGGTTTATATATTACCAAGATTACAAAGTCAAAAGAACTGAATAAATATAAAATCTAACAGTCTTGATCTTTGCTGCTTTTCATCCTCTATTACCCAGTTAATGGGCTTCCACAGTGTGTTTGTATCCAACTCAACGGCTGTGTGTCAGCTTTCACTGTTCAACTAATGTTTGAATCTTGATATGATCATCCGTCGACTTTCAGATCATCCGTCGATGACTTACTTGATCATCCATCGACTGCTATTTTAAACATCCGTTGAAAGTCATTTGATCATCTGTCGAAGCTTTGTTAAGCATCTGTTGATAGTCATTTGATCATCCGTCGAAACTTTGTTAATCATCCGTTGGTAGCTATTTTGGCACTTGACTTCATTTCACTTATACAGAATTACAAGACATTGCTTATGTAAAGTTAATCAACCTATTCTGCATATCTAGTTAAAGTCAACATGACTTATATGCTACTACAGATTCTATACAAAGGTGCATACAACACTGTGCTACAAACTTATTATTACATAAGCTACTCACTCGATGGATAATAAGTTACTCATCCGTCGGGACTAAAATGAGTTATCCGTCGGGACTATAATTCTTATCCGTCGAGTGCTACATTATTTCACTAAGTAAAATCTACTTAGATGTTTTGTTTAGGTAATCATCAAGTGCACAACATATTCACAACACATTTAAATTGAAATGCAATCCTACATTGCTCATTGTACATGCATTGAAAATTCACACCATATGTTTAAATACAGAAATCCATAACATGTCCTTGGCTAAATAAAGAAAACATAGCCGAACAAAGATGGGAAATGATTACCTGATATATGAGCCAACACTGCAAGATGGTGATCAATATTTTGCCTGAGAAACAGATTTCAAACTGAGTTGTAGAACATCGCTTGATCAATATTGTTATGAACTGCAAAAGCTATGAAACAATGAAATCGATTACGTGTTACCTCAAATGGATTCTGATGAAACTGATACAGTGTCTACCAATCCATCTTGTACAAAACTTCTTTGATTCTGAGTGAGGTTTACCTATTTAGCCAAGCCATTAACGGTCTTGCAAAACTGTTGAAATCATCTGAATGGATAATAATGTAAGAAAAAATCAAACTGATAATGTCCGATTGAAGATTTTCCATTGTTTTGGTTATTCTCAGAAATGATAGTTGTATGAAATAGATAATATGATACAGTATGAACACTGTGAAAAGGTGTCTAGATGAGATAATGAAAAGGTTGTGTTAAATTAGTTATAATTATACTTAATGAACTTATCATCAAATTAAATCCATGCATGTGTAACAGTGAGGCCAAATAGACTATTCACCTTCTTATAATTACACTTTACTACATCAGTCTTTTGCATGACACTATTTTTCTTGGGAGATGCAATATATAAAATGCTTTAACTCTAATATCCCCATAAATATCATGTCATGTTTAACAATACATGTTTGTTTAATTGTACAAATACTTAAATCTCGATATTATAATACTTTATAACTTCTGAAATATGGGTTAATTATATCTAACTCCGGTGAATCTAAAATTAAGTAATATGGTTTAATATCATATATGTTAGCATAAAATATGTTAGTATAAAATATAAAGTATATCATACAGCGATAATATTTTCTTTTAATTTAATATTAGTAAAATTTTATCCCTTTAATTTCATTCGAAGCAATAATATAAACAAACTAATGATAACTGGTCTTCTATATAATTATAAATTTTATCGACATTTTATATTTAATGTAAAATATATTTGATCAAAAATGACAGTAGTTTATCCATGGTGAATTTAATTAGAATATAGTAAAGGCCATACAAAATTTAAAGGTAAATAATGCATAAAAACTTAAATTTTGTACCGTACTTAATTTATACATTAACAATTTATTTTATTTTCCAAAATTGTAACTTTAAATATATATATATATATAAATTCATAAATGTAATTTAGAAATAATCGGGAAGAATTTAAGATAAAATAATAACATACATTTATAACTACACATTATATTTTTTAAGAAAAATGTAAGGATTATATTTCAATTAAAAAAATATATAAATAAAATGCATTAATATTGAATTTATATCCAAGTTGAAAAAAGTAAAACTCATGTTATCTAAGTGGTATATGATTGGAATACATTTGATATATCGTTGAAACATAAAAGTAAGTTTTTAAATCTAATTGCTTTACAATTAGGCAATATATAATATCCTATTGAAGCAGAGAAGAAATCGTCAAACATCATATACGCTTACCAAGTTGATTGATTATACAAACTACACAATACCAACAAAGTTCATCAATGGATATATGTCAGTTTTTTACCGAGAAGGAAGTTATTTGGTTTTGTTCTTATTTACATTAAACATGTATGACTTTCTTGCAGATGATACATGATTATGTCAAGTTTATTGTACTTAGTAACTACTCATTCTTCCATTTTCATATTTAATTTGTACTCAAATTTAACATGCATATTTGTCATATAATATTTCGTATATTCAATGTTAATCCATGTTTCTGAAATCATTACTTTAAAATCATGTTTCAACTCATTATTTTATTTATATTTTAGCATTTTCATAATTTTAGAGATTTTATATTGCTTTTACCACATTATCAAAGCTCCTACATTTTAAAGAAACAATTGTGATTCTAAATGAACAATTAACTGGTGGTAACACAAAATTAAAGATTGTAGAAGACAGAAGATGAAGTGACTACAATTAGAGCAAACGGGAGATGAAAGTTGGGATTGTCAATAAGTGCTTGTAAAGCAAGGTTCTCTGCCGATTGGAGTAAGTTTGTAAATGATAATTGAGCAAGAATAGAGCACAATATACTCTTTAAATGACTGGAGACGTAGAAAATGAAGTGAAATTTAAAATAGAATTGCTTAAGAAACCATATGACATGAACATCGACTAAGATCAAGTCAATTCTTAGATAGTTATTTTGTGACTAATCTCTTCATGTTCTAATCTGGATTAAGTTTAACTATTTATTATATAATTATTATGACAAAAGAATTTTCACATGCTTGTTGTGGATCAAATGTTTTAGGCATTCAGACACTTGATACGGATTCCTTACTTCTCCTGCAAAATGATAAAAATCTAATAAGATTTCATTGCATCATTGTTAATATGAATATGTATAATTTTGAGTAAAATAATGATTACCATTTCGATCTTCTTGCTAACTGGCATTGCAGAGTCCGGAGTCCTGCTAGAGTCACAAAATCCATTAACCGCAAAACTGACAGTTGATGAAGCATCATAACTTCATATTACCAAAAAATGTAAGACATTATTCTAAAACTAACAAAAGGAAATAGACTTATATCAGATATGTTAATGACTGGAATCTGAGTTGGACTTGAAACATCAGTGAGAGAAGTGTTTGTTACAGATGCTTCATAAAGGTCAGTGGCACGAAATAGAAAACCGCCTTTATTATGCTTATCTTCTCTAACAGTGATTATAGAAGAAAACTCTTTTACATCCAAGGAAAGGAGAACATTCAATATAAACCAATTTATGATCTTTATAAATAAATACCAACACGATATTTAGGTTAATTTCTAATACAAAATGATTAGGAAGTCTATTATTAACTGAGGAAGGTACTTAAACCTTTATAAAAAAAATGATATACAATTACATTCTTATATTATATGTGTCCTTCCTAAGATTGATAGCAGATTGTGAAATCATTGACTTCACAACATGGTCCATAAGAAACACAACGCATGAACCCGTAGAATCCTCAGCAAAAACTTTGATTCTGAATCTAAAAAAAGTTAATATAATCATTAAATTAATTTGTAAAGATGAGACAATATAAGACTTATTATTATTATTATTGGGAGATAAAACAGTTGATCATATACCACTTTTCGATAACTGGAATGATGTGAGGACATTCAACACATTTGTTGCTTCCATCAATTTTAGTAACTTCGGTCTGAAACTTGTTATATGAATTATACCACCAGAAAGAAAACTCCTCGAAATTGGCAATCACAAATGTAGAGAACATGTTCTTTTGTTTAATTCGAAACAAAATGAGGAACGGGCGAATATACGCTGAAAAAGTTTTGCATAAACTTAACAATGCATTAAATTTATTATCCGTACAACCTTAAACAAATATTTAGGATTCAACATTAGTTGGCCAGTAGACATCATCTCAAATGTTGGAATGGCGATAGTTTCTGAACTCTGGCCATCTGGAAAGCAGGGGTGCGGCACCCCCAACTATACTGCGCACTCCATACATTCCGGTACGGGGGTGCGCAAGGGTGCGGCTTCAAATGTACGGGGTGCGCCACCATGGCATGTCCCCATATATCACAGTTCAGATTCGTGAGGGTGTGGGAAGGCTATGACTTGTAATTTTTTTGACATCTAGGAAACCTTTGTTGCCGCCATTTGCCTCCGTCATCATTGTTTCTCTGCCTTTGTTGTCATCGGTTTGATAATTTAACTTCATCTCCATCTTTGATTCCTTGTTATCAATCATCAACCTCAAATCTTTTAATAAAACTTCTAATTTTATCTCCATCTTTTATTCCTGTTATCAATCATTGTTTCTCCGTCTTTGTCGTCATCAGTTTGATAATTTATTTTATTGACTTTTATTAGTGTGCTAAATTTATTGTAAAGAAAAGGAATTAGTATGATACTCATAATAAAATAATATTTTTTAATAAATAAAATAAATATATAAATATATAAATAAAATAATATATATATTAATATTTTAATATTTGTTGTATCCACCCGCACACGAATCCCCATATTTTTAATTTTGCCGAATTTCCATATCCCTGCACCGTTCACCACCACACCCGCACTTCATAGCTGACCATCATCATTCACATACGACTTATAACAATCTTCTTGAAGCCTTGGGATATATTAGGTTATTACGTAGGCTCTATATGATTGTTACAATGAAACATATAAAAAAACATAAGGAAAAAGTACAAAACATACTCTTATATGTTTCCATTTTAGTGCTTGTTAAAATAGCAGTGACATGCTTCTCCAATTCAGCAAAATACTAATTATTAACAATCTTGGCAAACTCTCCTCAAATAGAAACTCTATGAGGAACACTACATTAAAATATAGGAAAATAAAGCATGCTGATTCATAACAATTTAGATTTAATAAACCATAACAAAGTAATAAATTACTCAACATATGTAGTATCATTTAACTTAAATCGGAAAATTTCCTTGTCTTCGTATCTAGTGTTAATAATCCTCTTCAAATTCATCAACTACACCAATAACATCTAAATTATTTTAAAAATTAAAACATTACAAAGTCAACATAACATTAAAATGACAATACAAAAAAAGGCATGAAACTAATGATGTATATAGAATACATGCGGTGTACTCCAAATTTTCATTAGGCTCGTACATAAGAGTCTGGCTGTAGAGATCTCCAAAGTCAGGGAATTCAAATTTCTGCATGGGCATCATCGAGTTATCAATAGTAGGTTCAAAGTTAGTTCCATTATTGAACCTTATAGTATGATTCAATTATACATGCTTCAAAAGGCCAATCGAATCATTGACAACAAAATCTTGTATGACGTAAATACCACCCTCTCTCACATTCTTCCTAATAACATCCCAAGTGTCACCATAGACAAAAGCATGGACGTGTGTGTTCTAAAATAATAAAAAAATCATCAATGATTTATGTTATCGAACAATGATATGTTATTTATTTTTAAACAACAACATAGAGAAAATGAATTTTAAATTTACAACTTTGGAAAAGGATAATACTCACGAAACCATCTAAGAAAATAGGATTATGGCTTTTGGTAGTTTTATTATCGGGAGAAGCAGCTAGCCAAATCTTTGTTACTCATGCTCTAATCTTCCACTTCATTCTTGATTTCTCAATAGCATTAAGATGATTAAATGCAAACATGACCATATCCATTTCTTAAAACCTTTTAGTACATAGAAATGAAAAATAAATAGTCATATACATGTGCTATGTACGACAATGAGAAATATATGTGAAATTATAAACACTAACCCTCCTGAATGCATGTGGATAACTTGAGAATTAGAGAAGAAAACTGCAATGATTTGTGGTAATTGTGATAAACTTACAGAAGTTAAATATATAGGAAAATGTGTGAGCATATTAAAGATCTTAATTGATAATGATTAGAGTTAATTTGCAACAAACTATCTAGTCAATGAAAAAAGGTTTGTTAAGATATAGTCTTATCATAAAATTAGTAATTGATTTGTTTTTTATACTTAATACCAGTTTGTGATTCTGAAGATATGTTCTATCTAAATAAATATATCCCAAAACATATTCAACTTCATAAAATTAAGTATTTTACAGTTAGTTTAGCAGAAAACTATATAAAAATATTTACTTTATCTTTAACAATTAGATACATTCTAATCTCTTCATAAAAATAATATTACTTCATAAATATCTGAAAATTAAGTATCTTAGAGTTATTTTAGCAGAAAGCTATATAAAAAAAATTACTATATCTTTAAAAGTTAGAAATATTATTGCTGCATAATACAAATATTAAAGCATAAATATATATAGGGACCATTTGTGGTATAAGAAAATGTTCAAACAGCTTAATAAAGTGGAAGTCATCTATATTAAAATGAATGCACTTGTTTTTATTTTCTTTTATTGTTTCTAAATGTTGCTATCTAGGTGTTCAATATTTATCATAGTTTAACTATTTACTAACAAATGTTTAGTTTGACCGTCGGAATGTACCATTTTAATTATGTAGATGACTTATGAATTTTTAATATTAATAGGACGTGGACCCGCGCTCAGCATGAGAAAATTACCATAAAGTAAATGATAATTTAATTTTATTATATTTTTAAAACTATATACGTGAATAATTTTCCTAAAGCTACGTAACTTTAAAGAAGGTCATAACTTAATGAATGAAACTAACCTTGTTAAGATAGAAATAAAATTAGCATTGAAACTGAACTTGTTGTATGAAACAGAGCAATCACTAAAAAGATTCATAGTGCTATTTCTACACAGGTTCTTAGTTTCAACAACTTCAATAATGTTCCCTATAACTTAAGGATGAAAAATAAACTTGTTGTGAGAGTAAATGTCAAACTTCATCAGAATCATAATCATGCAGCTTTACCTACGCTACCTATCCACACATTATTACTATAATAATTTTTTTCACTTTCAACCCTCTACTTCTAGATATTCTTATCATAACAATGTCCATACGCAACCTATTCACATATTAATATTTCTATCTTTTCACTTAAACCTACTAATCTTCTTGGTATTATTAGTGATTCAAAAGCCATATTAAAAGATAATTCTCTCGATTGTGTATATTAATTTTCGTAAATTTTATTGAGACTAATTATTTCAGCCAGCGTTACTCGTCGCCTCACGGCGCCGACTCACATTTTATAAAAGATAAATTGATATGGTTAATAAGGAAGCGGGGGCGTTATAGTAATTAGTGAGGATTGCGGTTGCGAGTGAATTTAGAAACATGAAAATTCAAATGATTTATGTAATAAAATAATGAAAAAATAATTTTATAACCATAATTTCTTTCAAGTGAAAATACTAAATTTTTCAATAATTTGACAGTTTTTTTAAATTTTCAAAAAAATCATTAAATATTAAAATTTAAGTTTAATTGATTAATAATTATATTTTAAATAAAACTTGATCTAAAATTTTATTATTACATATGATTTTCGTGACTCACAATTTTTTATTAGGTTTTATTTAATATATTTTATTTAGAACATTACTCATAGTTCAATTCGTTCAAAATAACCACTATACACTCTATTGTACTCCACCGACACAATACTATCTCACTAACACTCTTTTATTAGTTAATTATCAGGCGTGATACTCCTTGTCGAGTATCATCTATAACATTAAAAATTTTGAATAAGATCTGCACGCCTAGAATCTAAATCAAAGTGCCTTATATTTAACTTTTTCAATATTTTTAAAACCCAAATAATAAAATATTGAAACCTGAATCTGAAAAATCCGTTTAAATGGGTCAATGCTTGAATTTTTAAAATTATTGATTTAAGTTCCATACTAAAATTAGGCTGTAGCTCCAATTTAGGGCCTAGGCCGTAAAGGCCCTAAACCTTGAAGCTTTAACCGTAAATAGAAATGTTTTTTATTTATTTTTAAAAAAATTCTAAAAGATGAAATAAGAATTTTTTTAAAAATATTAAAAAATATAAAAATAAGGTATATGCTTAAATTTTAAAGATTATCAGATAAATATTTAAAATTTAAAAAAAAAATTGAAAATTACATGATCCCCACTGATAACCCTTAATACTCCACCGTTAAAAATATCACACCTGATACTTCACCGATAAGGAGTTTTACCTACTATAATATCTATCAGAATCAAAATCATGCAGATTTATATACGCTACCTATCCACCCATTATTACTATACTTTTTTCACTTTAAACCATGTACTTCTGGATATTGTTATCATAACAATATACATACGCAACATATACAAACATTAATAATTTTATCTTTTAACTTAAACCTACTACTCTTCTAGGCATAATTAGTGATTCAAAAGCCATATTAAAAGAAAATTCTCTCGATTATGTATATTAATTTTCGTAAATTTCATTAAGTCTAATTATTTCAGCCAGCGTTACTCAACGTCGCCGTCACGGCGCCGTCTTGCATTTTGTATATGATAAATTATTATGGTTAATGAGGAAACGGGGGGCGTTATAGTAATTAGTGAGGATTGCGGTTGCGATTGAATTTAGGAACATGAAAATTTAAATGATTTATGTAATAAAATAATTAAAAAATAATTTGACCTCAATTTCTTTCAGGTGAAAATAATAAATCTTGCAATAATTTTTACATTTTTTAAATCTTCAAAAATTTCATTAAATATTAAAATTTAAGTTTAATTGATTTAATAATTACATTTTATGTAAAACGCGATCTAAAATTTTATTATTAAATCTGATTTTGATGATTGACAATTTTTCATTAAGTTTGATTTAATATATTTTATTGTAGAACATTACTTGACATTATGTCACACCACTATTTTGTATTTTAATATTAGAAAAGTTACTAATATTAAAAAAATGAATCAAAAAAATATTAATTGATTATAATAACGGGTGATGGCCATAAATAATTTTTTTTAAAGCATAAACTAAAATACTCATTATTCAACTCGTTCAAAATAACCACTGTACATTCCATAGTTGTTATGGATAAAAAAACTAAGGTTATTATTTGCTGTATTTATTACTAAGATTCGGGAGCTCAAGGCCTTTAATGGCTGCTCTCGTGTTTCGTAGCTTAATTCTGCCTTTACGAGATGCCTACGTATCTCTGTGAATTAGAGAATCAAGCCAAAAAACGTAGTTCTGATTTGTGGGGTGAGGCCCCTTATATAGATGTTGGGAGTCCTTGAATTGGACTTGGTATAGGAGACTTGGTGGGCAAGTCTCATAATTAGAATGGACTTTGGAGTCCTAGATAGTAGGAAACTGATTCCTTATCCTTTTAGGTCCCCTTGAGGCTAATCTATAAGGATTTATATCCTTATCGGGACTCTTCTCAATAGATGATTTTTCCCTTATTAATTAATTACGAAATTAATTAATAATCAGGGCTTTTGGGCCTTCTTTATTCCATCAGACCTGATCTGGTCCATCAGGCTTAACCTTTCTGGTCTGAGTATCATATATTATTGGGCCTAACAGCCCACACCTTGCAGTATTTAATTATACTATCATAATTTATTTATCCCTATCATTTGCCCCCCAACTTTTGGGAAACATTGATTAGGTTTCGCAGAAGTTAAGTCTGTTTATTCCCTTACAGGGTTTCGTTTTCGCGTAAAGTGTGGAGCGACCTACACATTTACAATGAATTTTCCTTTTATTCAGGAATTATCTTAATTTCCAGGAATTTTTCCCTTATTTCCGGGATTTTTCCCTAATTTTCTGGATTTTTCCCTTGATTTCTGGATTTTTCCCTAATTTTCTGGGATTTTTCCTTAATTTCTGGATTTTTCCCTAATTTTCTGGGATTTTTCCTTTAATTTCTGGATTTTTCAGATTTCCAGCCCTTTTTCGACCAGGATCCTAGTCGAAATTTCGACCTGGATCCTAGTCGAAATAGGGGTCAGCCTTGCCATCCTGGTCGAAGGAATTCGACTAGGATCCACGACCTGGAATTCGACCAGGATCCTAGTCGAAATTTCGACCTGGATCTAGGACCTGGAATTCGACCAGGATTCTAGTCGAAAATTCGACCTGGATCTAGGTCGAAAATTCCCCCACCCTTTTAGCTTTTTGTCGTGAGCCTATCGACTAGGATTTCGACTAGGATTCTAGTCGACATTTCGACCTGAATCCTGTTCGAAAATTCTTTGGTTTTCTTGCTTCCTGGTCGAAGGATTTCGACTAGAATCCACGACCTGGAATTCGACTAAGATCCTAGTCGAACTTCGACCTGGGTTTTTATCCCCCATTTTTGAAAGATGCTTGGTTTATTCGACCTCATTCCTGGTCGAAGCTTCGACCTCAATTCAGTCCCGTCATTCCAGCTATTTTCGGGTGTCTGCTCGAAAGATTTCGGGCAGGATTCACGACCTGGAATTCGACCTGGATTCTGGTCTTTTTTACCCGTTATTTTCGGGTGTCTGCTTGAAAGATTTTGGGCAGGATTCACGACCTGGATTTCGACCTGGTTTCTGGTCTTCCACTAACCTTCTTCATTTAGCTTTAATTTAGGGTATTGTATTTTCTAAATCCTAATTGGATTTGGGCCTGGCCTTTTTTATTGGGCCTTATTAAATTTTACTGAGCCTCTATTATTGGGCTTTTTCAAATCTTATTGGACCTCTTTTATTGGGCTTTTTCAAATCTTATTGGGCCTCTTTTATTGGGCTTTTTCAAATCTTATTGGGCCTCTTTTATTGGGCTTTTTCAAATCTTATTGGGCCTCTTTATTGATCTGGGCTTAATACACCCTGTTTAGAATGCTCTAGAATTCCTAGGAATATTCTGAAATATTCCTTTTTCTGGGCTTTTTCCTATGGGCCTTTGTCCTTAATGGGCTTTCGTCCCTTCAACTTCCTTTTCCTCTTATATAAAGGAATGAGGGAAAGCTACTACTCCTCACCTTCTCATTTCTAAGTTTTCTTCTTTCTCCTCCTGCTAAGATTCTCAGAGCAATAACAGCAAGTCGGAGCTCAAAGCCTTTTTCAGGAGTGCTTCTTCAGGTAAAATTCCTCCCTTCACTTTTCGTATCTATTTTTCCATTGTGTGCCGTTTTAAGATAGTCTGTTTACGTGCCCTTTTTTTTTTTTTTAGATGGCTGACAAAAAAATGACTCGCCTGGCCAAGATGAACGTGGCTAGAATGTCCAACGAGTTCCCTATTCGATCGAGGTACACTTCTTTAATCGATATGATAAACACTCGAGGGGACGAGTACCCGACTGATGCGCATCTGGATGCGCACGATCATATCAGTGCCTTGCGAGACCCCAAGGAGCTGGAAAAGTTGAGCAGCTGCTTCAGAATCAAGGAACCTTTTAAGCTGGTTCTTGCAGGTCCGGCCGACAGGGCCTGTCAGTGGAAGAAGGACGCGCTATGCGTCTATAGGGATACTCTAAGGGCAGGTATCAGACTCCATATTCATCCATTCATTCCTTTGCTACTGGCTGATGTGGGCATCAGCCTTTGCCAACTTCCCCCTAATTCTTGGAGGCTGATTCTGTGCTATCTGTCGCAATGCGCCAAGCACAATGTCCCCACATCTGTTGCTGTCTTCAGAAAGATTTTTCAGTTCAAGAATAGCCCTGACAAAAGTCCGGGTTGGGTATCTATAAATCAGCGCCCCACTATCCCCCATATCGTGAATGGGAAGTCCATCCCTGACAACAACTTGGGGTGGAAGAAAGATTTCTTGTTCATTGTTTGGGAAGGTGGAGATTGGGGCTCCCTGTTTCGATCATCCTTTGGGCTGGCCGTGGACGGGAGCCCAAATGATATAACTTTGTCTGAGGAGGAGGCTAGAGATTTCAACCTCCTTACACAAGACAACGGTACTTCCCATTCTTGGGATCTTATCCGGGAGACCGTCTTGGTAGAACACGGCCTCTCGCCCGTTCATAAGAAAAGTAAGTTCCCTTTCTTACCTCCTTTATTTCCTTCATTTTTATTCCATTGATCTTCAACTGACTTCGTTTGTTGCAGTGGCTGAGAAGATTGAGGAGGCTACTAAGCCTAAGGACCTGGAGACAACCAGGATGAAGAGGGCTGGGAAGGTCTTTAAAGACACTCGACTTGGTGATCGCTTCCCTGAGTTCCTCCTTCAGGCAATGGAGCCAAGCGAGGAAGGCCCCAGCCAAGTTTTGCGCACCAAGCAGAGGCCAGGGGCCTATTTTCAACCTGCTTGGGGGATCCGGGGCAAGGACTCAATCGTGGGCAGCACGGCGCTGTCCAAGGAATGGTCTAAGCATTCCATCTCCCCGGTGGACTATCAAGATTTTGTCCTTCAACAGGACTTAGAGGGGAATGAGCTATTTGGAGCCCAGGCTCTAGCGACGATACGTCCTTTACCTATGCCCTTCATACTTATCTTTCCATGTTTCTTTTATAAACTTCTGCTATTTCTCTTACAGGCTAACGCCCATTTCCAAGGGGCAATTCACCAAGCTAAGGCTTGGAAGGTTGGCCTGGAAGATGCCAACAAGAAGTTGGAGGAGGCCAACCAAAAAATAGAGGCCCTTGAAGCTCAACTGGCCTCTTCCACTTCTGACCTGGAAACGGCTCGGGCAGAAAATGTCATTATGAAGGCGCAGAAGGACAAAGCTTTTGATGGCTGGATGGACACCCAGGAATTCAAAGACCTGATGGTGGAGCATGATGCCCTTCTTCACCCAGTTAGCTACAAAGAGGGCTGGGACGCTGCTGTGGAGGCCATCCAGGATGATTTTCCAGAGATCCTCGAGCAGTCCTCCTTTCCTTACCCTGTGCGAGTTCCAGAGCTTGGAGGTGTTACTGAGAAGCTTGCTGATATGATTAAGGATGGAGAGGAAGAAGATTCTTCCGAAGAGGAGCTTGAGCCTGTCGCTAAGAAGGCCAGGGTGGAAGACCCTCTAAGAGCAGCGCCTCAACAGCCAGCATCTCCCGCAGAGGGAACCTCTACAGGGACTTCGGAGGGGACGACCGAGATGTCCGAAGGAACGACTGAGACATCCGAGGAGACTTCGGATAGTGGTTCCGAGGAATCTCAGCCTTCCAAGGCCTAAGTTTTTTTTGTATATCTTCTTTTTGAACTTCATCCATATCAGAACTTGTTACCCTCCGGGGTTATATTTCATATGTTGCTTTTCTTGCCTCTTTCCATTTTAACTTTACAATCTTAATACGCATTTGAACTTTAAACATCCTTAGATTAAAATAATTTCAAACTCTTTAATATGAAGTCTGGTTTTCCAAAACCTTACACAGCATGGGTTCGACCCTAATCAACAATAACTAGACAATGTAAATTCTACTGGAATATAAAATCCTACGCAAGCAAAGCTTCAAGGTGCTTTTAAACCTACTTGTCACAATGACAAGTGAGAATCGTACTTCGCCTATCTTATACGTAGTAAACCTTCAAGTTTTGTGCATGCCAGGTCCTCGGGACTTCAAAACCATCCATAGTTTCCAGCTTGTAGGTTCCTCTACCCTGAACGCTCTTGACTCTGTACGGCCCCTCCCAATTCGGGGCAAGCTTTCCTTTCTGTCCGATACCAGAAGCCTCTATTTTTCTCAAGACTAGATCACCTTGTTTAAAAAAACCTCTCTTTAACCCTTAGGTTGTAGTAGAATGAAGCCTTTTTCTGATATTCTACTATCTTTCCATGTGCTTTATCTCGCACTTCATCGATTAAATCCAGGGCTAACCTCTGCCCTTCCTCATTTTCTTCCTCATCGAAAGCCTGAATCCTTGGAGAGAAATGTGATATCTCTACTGGAACAACTGCTTCTGCCCCATATGCCAACATGAAGGGAGTTGCTCCTGTCGTGACTCTACAGGTAGTCCTGTAGGCCCATAATATTGGAAGTATTTCATCCACCCAATTATTTCTTGACTTCTCGATCCTCTTCTTTAGTCCATCCAGGATTATCCGATTTGCTACCTCTGCTTGCCCATTGGCTTGCGGGTGAGCCACAGAGGTGAATCATAACTCAATTTCATTTTCTTCACAATACTTCTTGAATTCCTCATTATTGAATTGTGTTCCATTGTCAGTGACGAGGATACGGGGAATTCCATATCGGCACATAATGTTTTCCCACAGGAATTATGCAACCTGTTTAGTTGTGATCTTAGCCAAGGGTTTGGCTTCGATCCACTTGGTAAAATAATCAATGGCTACAATCAGAAATTTCCTTTGTGTTGTGGCCATGGGAAAAGGCCCCAAAATATCCATTCCCCACATAGCAAAAGGAATGGGCGAGTTGATAGAGGTCAACATCTCGGGGGGTTGTCTAACAACAGGTGCATGCTTCTGACAGCGGTCACATTTCTTCACGTATTCTTTGGCATCAGCCATCATTTCTGGCCAATAAAAACCCAAACGAGTTATCTTATGAGCCAAGGCCCTGCCCCCCAAGTGTTATCCACAAATACCTTCATGCACTTCTTCAAGAGCCAAGCGTGCCTCATCGGGCCTGAGACACCTCAAGTAGGGAACCACGAAAGATCTTTTGTAAAGAATCCCATCTATCAAAGAGTACCTTAGTGCCCGAACAGTTAACTTCCGTGCTTCAGTTGTATCGCTTGGCAACCAACCGGTCTGAATGTGAGCCTTGATGGGATCAATCCATGACGTCCCCAAGCCTATGGGAGCCACTAGCTTAACATCTATACTTCGTGTCTTCAAAACACGGAAGTACACACTTCCCTGAACTTTCTTCAATCTCAGACGAAGCGAACTTTGATAGCGCATCTGCCTTAACATTTTCTTCCCTTGGAATGTGTTCAACATGGCATTCATTAAATTGGGTCATCACAGCCCTTATTAGGCGGACATACTTAGCCATCGTATCATCCCTTGCCTCAAATTCTCCCTTTACCTGGGATATGATCGGCTTCGAGTCTCCACGGACCTTTAAGTTTTGACTCTAAGTGTCCCAGCTAGACCAAGGCCAGCTATCAGGGCTTCATACTCTGCCTCATTGTTTGTGGTTGGAAAGTCTAGCTTCATAGCATACTCAATTAAGAACCCATCAGGGCTTTGCAAAACTAATCCTGCTCCACTGGAGTTGTTTTTGATGCCCCATCAAAATAGAGAACCCAATACTCTTATCATCCTTCTCTTTGCCCCCATCATCGACTTTCTTGTCTTGAGGTACGGCATCTTCCTGCCCCCCGGCTTCTTGGTTGGGTATGGTACATTCCACCACGAAGTCAGCTAGTGCCTGGGCTTTTATTTCCGTACGGGCTTATACTTGAGATCGAACTCTCCCAGGCTCTATTGCCCACTTAATCAATCTCCCACTTGCCTTGGGACTGTGAATGATATTCTCAGGGGCTGATTTGTTAGCACCTCAATCTGGTGAGCCTGAAATAAGGACGCAGTTTTCTCGAAGCCATTACCAAGGCTAAAGCGAATTTTTCAATAGCTGAATAATTCAACTCAGCACCATGCAAAATTTTGCTGACATAGTAAAACGGGTTTCTGGACTTTCAATTCCTCCTAACCAACATCAGCGCTCAAGGCGGCTCTCTGAAACAGCAAGTACAAAAAAAACTTCACTCAGAACTGGCTAGCCACCAACGGGGCCTGGGCCATATACTTCTTTAATTCTTCAAATGTTCCTTTTTCCTCTTTTTCCTCACCATACAAAGTTTTAATGTTCTTTATGATTGAAGAATGTCAGGCACTTGTCTCTGACTTGGAGATGAATCGTCCTAGCGCCGCAACCCTCCTGTGGATTTGAACATCCTTGACAGTTTTTGGTGGTTCCATATCCAGGATTCCTTTATTTATCGGGGTTAGCCTTAATTCCCCTCTTGAGGACATCAGTCCCAAGAATTTTCCAGATCCTACTCCGAAAGCACACTTCGTAGGATTCAACCATCTTGTGGTACTTAGGACCTCAAAAGCTTCCCTCAAATGGGTTATTGATCAGTCTTTACTAGACTCTTGACTAGCATGTCATCAACATAGACTTCCATAGTCTTTCCAATAAGATCCTTAAAATTTTATTCACCAACCTTTTGATAGGTGGCTCCTGCATTCTTGAGCCAAACGCCATAACAAGAGAACAATAAACACCAAAGTCAGTGATAAATGATACCTTTGGAAGTCATCCTTATGCATTTTGATCTGGTTGTATCGTAAATCATCATGAAACTCAGACTCTCATTCCAGCAGTGGCATCAATCAAAGTATCATTCTAGGCAGCGGAAAATAGTCTTTGGGGCATGATCATTCATGACAGTGATAGTCTAACACTCCTCCACTTCCATTAGCCATTCTTCACCATTACAGGGTTTGCTAACCACTTCGGAATGAATCCCTCAATGAAAACCAGCCTCTAAGAGCTTTTCTACTTTCTGTTTTATAGCCTCTTGTCTTTCCGGGGCAAAATTTTTTCTTTGTGGTCATGTCTCCGGCTTGGATCCACGTTAGCTTTTGAGTAATTAACTCCGGGTCTATGCCTGGCATATCAGCTGCGACCATGCAACACATCACTTTTTCTTGCAAAAATTTCACTAATTTCCCTCTAAGGGGCTCC